>NC_072795.1:111191136-111494166 GCF_028583425.1 Eublepharis macularius
GCCTCTACTAATAGGGATTCTGTTGGTTAATGATCCAGAGGTTCCCACCCTGATTTGAGCAAAAGTATCTTTGTGCAGCTCACGGAGCAGAAACAGCAGTCGCTTATCAATGTTAAGTTTGGCAAGCTTGGACCATAAACGGGACCTATTGATTGAATCGAATGCGGCAGCCAAGTCAACAAATGCTACATAAAGTGCCTTTGTTGGCCCATTCATTCCAGAGTAAGCCAGTTGGTATAGCATATTTGACAGTGGTCTATAGTTCCAAGACCTTTCCAAAATCCCGCTTGTGTGGGATGAATTATTTTTTCGGTGGTCACCCAATCTTCCAATTTTGCCAGCAGATAGATTTTTCAGGTGTATAAGATCTGTCTTATGCATTCATGGATCCAATCTCCAGATTTAAGTATCCTCAGATCGGGCTACTCAGCTATTAATATTTAGTTAGTTAGTTATTTTGACTTATACTCCGCGCTTCCCACTAGCGGATTCAGGGCAGCTTCCAACAAATATATTATTAAAAATATAATAAAACTTTATAAATAGTATAAAAACCAATATTGATACATAATTTTATATCAGCAGCATAAAAATCCAGGAGCCACCAAACAAATCTGGCCACTACAGAGTCAGCACAACCATGGGCACCGCCATGATATACCTCCAGGGCATACCTCCAGGATATACCCTGCAAAAGGAGGGTGCGGCAGTCAGAAAAGGGGACAAAAAACTGGCCCCTAGTCAAAGCCTTGATGGGGCTTATATATATATATATAAGATATCCTAAAATATAAGATATCCTAACCAGAGTTATCAAAATTTGTCTAAAGCAAAATAATTCAGGGACCCTTAAAAAAATGCTAGCACCAACTTCTCAATGATCCTTTTTTGAAGCCATTTCTGAACTAGCTGCCTCAAACAGGAGTCTGAAGAAGTGGCAAAGAAATGCACTACCTAAATAAAATAAGATGGGAGATGATTCTGAACTGAGGGTGGGGATGAATACCTCTGTAGTGGAAGAAATGGCTTCTATACAGTCAGGTCCAGAATTGGTCTCCTGCATACAGAAAGACACCTCCTTCCCCCAAACCTGAGAATTTGGAGAAATTCTACCAGAGCACACAATACAGGACTCAACAGACCAATGGTCCAATACAGTATATGTTTACACATGTTCTTAAGCCACAGCCCTTGGGGCCCCATACAACAAGAGCCTCAGTTTACACTGACACCAGAAGCTTCGCAGCTAGTTAGCATAAGATCTGGGTTAGCTCCAGTTGCTGTTCTTTCTGTATCCCTACTTCCAGAATAGCTAGTTCAGTCCAGTTACATATCTCACGAGTCTGGCCTGAAAAGTTATGGGCCGAACACTCTGAAAACGCAAAACGCTGTGAATTTTAGGCCCAGAGATAGAATGGTACAAGTAAATTGACTCCAGCCTGATAATGAAATATACCTGTGGAAGTTATGTCAATACCCTGCTGTAATTTTGTTTCTCTAGGAATTCCTTTCCTACATGGGACATACGTTGTACATTTTGGAAGGGACTGTATTTTAGAGGCAATTAAACACATGCAAAAATTTCATTACTTTCAAGTCTCTCTCTCTCTCAGGACAGACTCATGCAGTGAGTCTGCAACCCTTGTGATTGTAGCACCTTGAGAAGCAACTCAGCATGCCTGTGAAGCTACAGCTAATGTGAGCACCATGGCTCATTGCTGTGCATTCAAAAAGACCCAGGGATCGGTCTCCGGCACCTCAAGTTTTGAAAAAATACTGGGCTGCAAACCCTTTGCATAAGACCTTGGGAAGACATGGCCTGTCGAGAGTAGACTGCAGCAGATGGCCAAGTGGTCTCGATTCAGCGTAAGAAAGTTTCCTCCGTTCAAATGATAGACTTACCAAGAGAGTCCGCTCTGCTTTCAACAGTTTCATTCACTTTTCTAGCTACCCTGGCAACGGCTTCTCCCATCTTTTTCTCCATGCAGGTCTGGTGCCTTATCCAAGCACGGAAAATAATTCTTCTTTAGTAAGATGCTACAACGAAAGAAATCCAGTACACACAATGAGCACCATTATACCAATGCTTCATAAAAGGGTTACAGAACAGCCTAAAAACCAGTATCAAACACAAGTGTTAAACCACCAGGGTTGCATCCTCACACAGGCTGGGTGTGCAGGGGCACAAAATGGCTGTGCTAAGCTCCACACCCCACCCTCCAGGCTGGCTGCAGGCAGAGCCTCCACACGTTCCCACTTAAATCAGAGGCTTTTCTTTGCTCTTTCTTAAAGTGGAAATTCCCAGGAGCCCTATGAGTTGTGCTCAAAATGAGAATGGCATTGGGTGGAGGCTCCTTTAAAAAGGGAAGGGCAGGTTGTGCTCCATGTGGGGAAAAATCCCTGCGTGGAAGCATAGCAACGATCACCTCCTGGACTATTTTGTACACACAAGAAAACTGAGTTGCAAATGGCCATTATGGCACAATATCCAAGAATGAGTGGATACAGATTATTTTTGCAGTAACTGTTGAAACGACCGGGATAACAAAGGAAAACACACCCATGAGCCTCCATCATTGTTCGCCAATCCCCAAGTGCTGCTGCTTGCAAGTTGTACCCCTAGAGCAGACGACATGTCAGAGATGCAAGCACCACTGGATGTGTGGAAACTGGACAGCAGGTGTGTGTTTCTACAGGGAAATACGGACTTAGGATTCTGCTGCATATGGTAGCTTCTAGTTGGGAGACAGGGGCATTTGTAAGAAGGCAGGCAGCTAACTCCCTAACCCTTCTATTCTGAATAACATGGGCTGAATCTCTTGTTTTGTCTCATTAAACATCTATGGGAAGCAAAAGCCTCTATATCCAATGATGAATCTATCCTTTTATCTAGCCTGTTCTCCCAGGAACTCAGGAAAGAGACCGTGGTCTCCCTGTCCTGTGTTTTATTCTCCTGACAACCTGTCATGTAGGTTATCTAGTGAATCTAACCTAACAGCTGAGAGGGGATTTGATCTGTCCAGTCCTGGTCTGACACTCTAACCAGTATGAAACTCTGGCTTTAACAGCAAGGACTCTAACCCTATCCATTTTGCCACTGTCTTTCCCTCTGTTCATTCTGAAGGACCCAATTATATATGTGCCAATATGCCACTTATAACTACTCAGACTACTTATAATGTGGGGAAAATCCACAGAGCCGAGACTGAAAGCCAAATAGCTGATGCCTGATACAGACATTGTGAGCTTTGACTGCACTCAGACATCGTGATAAATCAGTTCATAAACCATGATTTGTTTACTCACTGGTTTAGTGCAAAGTCTGCACGAAAGAGGCCCAAAAATTGCATATGGGGGGGCAAGTTCTAAATTAGCTTTGTTCCCGGCTTCCTAACTGTAGTTTGCACTAACTGTGGTTTGTTGGGACATCTGAATGGAGAAATCCTCGCTTCTTCTCCTGCATACAGAGAGAGAAGCACAGACCAACAGAAAATCTGACCACTCAGTATGGTGTAAAGGTTAGGATCTGGGAGGATCTGTCAGGCTAGGATCTGGGAGACCCAGGCTCACTCTGCCACGGAAGCTTGCTAGGTGACCTTGGGCCAGTCACACACTCTCAGCCTAACCTACCTCACAGGGTTATTGCAAAGATGAAATGGAGGAGAATGGGTCTCTGTTAGGGAGCAAGGCAAGGTTTAAATAAAATAAATAAATTCAGTGACTCATACATCCAGCTCTTTTTTAAAAGAAGCAAGCTGGTACATAGCTAAGGCACTTTTCTTTCGGCTTCCTTTAGCACAGAAATTAGCTTCCTTCTTAGACTCAGCCAACCTGGACCCACCGATCCATACTACAGCAACCTTGGGACTTGAATACTCTAACAGGCTGTATACATGGAGCGCCCCTTGAAGACAACTTGGAACCAGCTGGTCCAAACCACTTCAGTAGTTATCCAGCACAACCTGCTTTAATCCTATAATGCCCATCTAAGAGCACTGCATTGGTTGCCTGCTTATTTCCAAATTCGGTTCAGGGCACAGGACCCCATGTACTTGAAAGAGCATCTCTCCTAGTATGAAACTGAGCAGCAACTCCAACGTTATCAGTGCCTCCTCCCCTTCCTTCTTGCAAGATGGTAAAATCCACTACGACCAGAGTTTGGGATTTTACTGTGGTGGATCCCAAATTTTGGAACAGCCTTCCAGAAAACATTAGGAAGGCCCTTAGTTACTCAGTCTTAGTTAGGAAACTTTGCAGGGCAGAATAGTTTAGAACGGCAGTTGTTTAGAATGGCATCTAGAAGAGTTGATCATTAATTGTCTTGCATTTGTCCGGCTCAATGTTACTTATTAGTTTGTGGTTTTGTGAAGTTTGTTTTTAGTAGTACCATGAGCCAACTTGAGTCCTTCCTGAAGAACAGATGGCTAAAAAGATGGGAATAAATAAAATCAGGTAGGTTGTCAGGTAGGGTTAACAAAACTGCACCAAGAGCTGAAAAAAAATAATAGATATCACTGGGGTTTGGAATATAATCCCTATTAACTGTCAAAGTAATATCACACACACACACACACACATTGCCAGTATCCAGAAATATCTGTTAACATTTCTGACACACTCTGCCCAAGTAGGATAGGGGCTCACTTCCATGACTATAGCCCACCACCATTCTATTATTGTGGGTGTATTCCGTATAGCATTTTGGTTAGGACTTTATGTATCTTTTTAAAGAAGTGTACCTAACCATCAGACAAACAGCTCAGCACCATGGTTCTATATTTAGTTGACATAGTAGTAAAGTTAAAATGCCGGGCCAATTGCAAAAAAAAACCCCAACCCACTCAGATCTGCCTAGCTGGGTTACCTTGCCAGACAAGTAATCCTAAACCTGCCTGGAATTGGGCTATGCATCGTAGAACCCTCTGAACAAAACAACAACCAAGCACCACCAGTCAGAAGTGTGTTGAGACATACACAAACCAGAGTTTTGATATGTTGCAGCCAACAAACTGTCTGCATTCAAACAGTTCTTGCATGACAATTCTAAATACAGGTCCTGTACACAGAAGTCTTGTTTTTTTCAGGGGACTTGAATTTCAGAAAAGAACGTTTAGAATTGTAGCCTTAAATTTCCCCATCACATAAAAGCTGTGCCGTGGAGTTGATATGTTATGTCAGAGAAAGCATTAAGTACTTTGAAATCAACCCTCTTTTCTGTGGCAGAGAGATCACCTCCCTGTCCTTGCAGCAATCAAGGTTATGGTGATCTCATTCCCTCTTAACAACCAACCAAGTGTCTTCTAAGAACACTGCCCAATCAGGCAGAGTTTTTGGGTTTCACTCTTGCTCTGCACCAAAACGTGTGGATTTTCTTCATCAAATTTACCTGCATTTTAAAAAAATCTGGGAAAAACAAAATTTCTCCTCATACCTATACTACAAGTAACAAAGCGAAATCAACCTGCTCTTTCAGCAGAAGCAACACTTGGAAAGGGATCACATCGCATCACACTGAAAGAGAAAGATCACATTCTGGAAAGTTAAAATTTTGCATTTGGGAACCTGAAACCCTCTGTTAAAAGTACCTGCAAGCAGAAAGGTTTTTGTATCCGTTCTTTGCAGGCTTTCCCTCTGCTGTGCTAGCTTTTTGTTTGCAGGGAAGCTTTCTATACAAAGGATCCTTCAAAGTTTCTCTCAGGTGTCTGATGCTTTCTGCCATCTCATTTTCTTGTATTTTTAAAATCAGAACGCCTTCATTTTATCTGCAAGCAGCCTTAATTGCGACTAGACCCAGGATCAAGCACAGCTCTCGCTCAGAAGCCGCAAAACATTAAACTTCCAGTTATTTAATGAGCATATTTTTCTATCCTTTCCTTCCTCTAAGGAATGTATTGCTCCTCCAAGGAAGAATGCATTGCGTGTGCATTGTTTCCCCCTCCTGCATGTTAGCCACACAGCAACCCTGTAAGGTAGTTGGTTGTTGTGGATTTTCCGGGCTGTAGGGTGGGTTTGCCTGAAGAAATACGACCAGCCGAAGATTGCCCAGTAAGCTGGGGGCTCTGAACCCAGATCTGCCAGATCTTAACCCAACACACTAACCATTAAACAGCACTGGCTGTTTTCTGAAAAAAATTAATCTCTTGAAAACCTAACAAAAATATACAAAATCTTGCTTTCCCTTCCTTCCAGCAAAATTTCTTTCTCGACACCGCAAGACCTACAGACAGGCTCGCCATAGAGATAGAAAAAGAGTCACCCACCATCGCGACCTTTACTTCCGGTCCCAGACAGAACCGCGGCCTCCACTCTTAACTTCCTACGCGGGAGGGCTTTTTCACCACCGAGACACAAGCCCTAGAGCGACGCCACCCTGCACCCTCGCGGCCAATCACGGCCCTCCTTTTTCTTACCGGAAGTTCAGCCTGTTTTGTTTTCGCTACGGCCTTGACCGCAGCTGCCTTAAGCGGTGCGCTCGGGAAGGGCGCCCGCCTCTCTCTCACTGCCTGTGCTCTCCCCAGCGCGCCCGCCAGGCTCAACCGAGTTGCCGCTTGCAGGAGTCGCCCGGAGAGCGGGGCTTTGTCTCTTATCTCGCACCCCCCACAACGACCCCCGTCTTACCGAGAGGCTTCGCCCAACGCCGCTGGCCCCTTGCAAGCCTGCAAAAGCAAACGCTGCCTGCCCGGTCTCCCCTGGCCATGGTGAAGAACAGCAACAGCTGCCCTTCGCCGCTCACCCAATTTGGGTGGCGGGGATGATGGAGGCAAGCCAGCAAAGCCAGTCGGACGTAGCGGGAGCCAATCAACGCAAGCCCAGAGGCAGGCGAGGGCGCCCCCTCCCCGCTTGAAGAGCTTGAAGGGTGGGCTTTGTCTGCCCCTGCTGCAGTGCAGGAGAAAGAGGGAAAATGCCGAGAGGGGAAAGCGGGTCGTGCCGTTTTAATGCCCCCGCCTGTAATAACGGGAGTGCATCGGGGAGAAAGGTTGCACTTTATGCTAGTATTCCACTTGCATGGAATTAAGCCCCAGGGACATCATACTTTCTGCTGGGTTTCCTATTTGAAATGGAAATACAACCCCCGCCCCCTCCAGCCGATCACATCAACAGCCCCCTTTCCCACCTCATCGCGCTGCGTGTTCAGACTAGGCCTTGAAGAGGCTTATCTGCCCATGGGGGGGGGGGAGGTAAAAGGAGCTGTGGTGCTTCAAGCCGCAGGAGGTGGGAGATGCTGCTTTTGAGGGGGGGGCTAGACACAGGCTCTAGCAGAGCAAGGAGAGCTCTGGGCTAATGCTTAGGGATGTTTCATTACAGGGGCCAATTCTTGTGTGTGTGTGATAAAGGGTTTTAAAATATCCAGCCCTGTCTAGGCTGAAGTGGTACACTACTCTGGTTCACATGTGCAGGAGGACAAACTGGCAGAGTTCTGAGATGGTAGAACGGCCTGCACTGCTTCAGCTTTGGCTGTTCCTTTGCATATAGATTCCATAGAACTAGAAAACACAGAGCTGGGGGTAGGGGAGAGGGCCTGTCTCTTCATTTACTGTGCTGCTTTTCTATTTGCTGGCAGTTTTAAACATGAAGTATTCCAAGATGTGATCTTTCTTGATGCTCTATCCTCAGTCCAAAGTAGCATCTATCTCTCTCCTGCCTGCAAGTGTGAATCCAGCTGCCTTCTGTTGCTTGAGGAGACCAAGTTTCTGAGCCTGGATGATGAAAAGGGCATGACACTATTTGTCTACCTTTCAATTATATATAGATTATTTTGTGCATACAGGGTTTTCCCCATAACAAATTCAATTTATATACTGCCCTTCAGGATCACTTAACATCTAGTATGTTATGATTATCCCCACAACAACAATCACCCTGTGAGGTAGGTGGGGTTGTGAGAGCTCCAAGAAGCTGACTGACCCAGGGTCACCCAGCTGGCTACAAGTAGAGGAGTGGGGAATCAAACCCGGCTCTCCAGATTAGAGTCCCGCACTCTTAACCACTACACCAAACCAGCAGTAGACCTGTAAGTTTAATACTGCAGGTAAATATTTTCCTTCTTACAAAGCTAAATTACTTCATTTTGGCATATAATTGAGTTTTTAAAGGTATAGGATCCCAGACAAATGGGCAAGATAAAGGCAACAGCTCCATGGTCAAATCTGACCAACACACCTAATTACAGTTCCTAAATAACTTCTGTTAAAGATACAAGAATCTTGTCCTTTGCATTTCTTCCTAAAAACAAAAACCATGAACATAAAGTAGTTCTGTTAAAAACACTCTCATTTGAATTGATACTATATACTAACAGTGCAATCCCAAGAACACTTTCCTGGGAGTATAAGCTCCAATAAGTAGGCTGGAATAGGATTCCTAGTAGACCTGTTTAGTATGGCACTGTATGTAGCATAATGTATTCTGATTCTATTCTCACTAAGAGTTTTAAAATGGACATTTTCCCTCAGGGGAACTGATCCCTGTTGTTAGGAAATAAATTGTAATTCCAGAACTCTAGGCCCCATCTGGAGGTTGAAGTCCATTAATAAGTGTCAAAACATTGAATGGATTATAATTCCTCACTCCATGCTTCTGGGATAGCGTGCAAAGGAAGAAGTGCATGTACCTGCTTCAGGTGCCCAAGCACCCCAGCCTAGCTTCTCCCAACTCCATATATCCAGGAGCAGGTGGAGATGTTAAGGGCTGTCACATGCTCAAAGTCCATTTTACTAGTGCTGTCATGTGGCTACTATCCAGCACGAACTAATCTCATGAAGGTCCCAATAAAATTTCTACAAAAACACAAACTTTACAAACTTCAGTGCTGGAAAAGAGGAAAACCTAATGGCCTGATCTCTGTGCATGAGTGTTTAAGAGTAAACCCTGCCAACTTTGATAAGATTGCCTATTAAGTAAATTAGCCCAGAACTGAAGCCTGAATTTATAATTTATTCTTTAGCATGCAAAACATTTCTCTGCAACATATGTAAGCTGCTTCTTCAATTTATAAACATGCACTTCGGAGACCTTGGAACTGGCGGCAGTGAATTCTCATGTTTTGCACGCTAAAAAATAACGCCTTACATGCAACAGATGTTTGGAATTGTTTGCACTAAATTTCAGAATTAACGTCATTCTTAAGAATCACGCCCCTGAGGAAGCAAGGGCATGAAATCTGCGGTAATTAGCCGGCCCCGGATTGGGTGTGATCTGACTATCTCTGCTGAACTATCGAAGAATTTACCTGTGGAACATCCACCTTGCATGTCCTCATTTCTGAGACATCCTGCACCTTTAAGAATCCTTTTGTGCATGTTCATTTTCTGGACATTCAAAATACATAAGAAAACTACTTTACTGTGTATATTATGTTTGCAGATAGGATCTGCCTGCTGTAACTCTGTTTTGTATGATCCATTGTAATCTATATAAGTTTTGGAGCGTGCTGCCATTGTAAATATTTGTGATAATAGATTTTACTATAACAGTTATTATTTTTGTTCCTCCCGAGTATTGTTCTACTTGCTACATATTGATTCCGGGAGTTGCCTACTCTTGTCCCATACGCCCCCCCAAACAATGGCTTAACAGCTATCTCTGG
This sequence comes from Eublepharis macularius, assembly GCF_028583425.1. Taxonomy (NCBI): domain Eukaryota; kingdom Metazoa; phylum Chordata; class Lepidosauria; order Squamata; family Eublepharidae; genus Eublepharis; species Eublepharis macularius. The sequence continues at coordinate 111,200,723 of NC_072795.1, forward strand.
AGGTTGGGTGTCAATGGGATGAGTCGGGCTCCTGGAAGCCTCGTCCTAAGTTATGCATCTCCAGGGCGTGGAGGGGGCCGTTGGTCAACCAGCCACCACAACCCACCTCCTGGTAATTTTCCAGGCTCCTGTTCGGTTGGCATCTGTTCTTCCTTGGGCCAGGCAGTGCCCTGTGCTTATGGAATATGAGGAAGGGGGTTTATGATATTTCGTCTATAAACTGCCCTCTCAGCATGAGAAGGGATCTGACTGCTAACACCACCACCTCCTGAAGAAGCCTGTTCCACTGAGGAACCGCTTTAACTACCAGGAAGTTCTTCCTAATGTTTAGCCGAAACCCCTTTTGATTTAATTTTAACCCACTGGTTCTGGTCCAACCCTCTGGATCAACGGAAAACAATTCCACTCCATCCTCTGTGTGACAGCATTTCACTTAACTCTTTCTGTTAAACACAAAGCCTACTGAGAAACTTCAGTGTTCTACCGCAGCCTGGTCCAAATACAACATTAGGTGCGCATATATCTCGTTGAGCATTGCAGCACTGATCATGTTTTTTTCCAAAGAGCAGAGTTTCTTGCCTACCATTGACTTAGTAAAGGGCAAGAGCTTATAGTATATTCAGTACTTTTCACTTCCAGCTTGTCAGAACTAGTGCTAGGGTGAAGTATGTAAGAAAAGAACAGTGCCTGGTATGCCAGAAGAAACATTTAATTCTTTACCTATTAAATCACAGCAAGGAATCATGCAGTGGAGAAGATCAAATAAAAACTAGACTGCACTCAAGTTTCATTTGAACTCCACGTCCAAAATGTGCTGTCACTCACACATACAACAGACTCCTATGCCTATTTAAGCCCACGTTTGCTCAGTGAGACTTTTGGCCACCCAAATAAGCATACAAATTTCCAAATGATTTCAGCCACAGAAGGCAATCCAGGAATCCTGTTCTCTGATCCTGTGTTTGCTTTGTGCCCTAGTAAAATAATTTTTCATGCCTGAGTTGCAGTTGATCGAATTAATTATTAACATTACAAAATAAATGCAACTGCTGGTTCATATACAAGGTAGTTTTACAACCACATGAGTTGAGGTCAATGCAGAAAACCTTATCCAAAGGACAAGTGTCAGAAAAAGCATACCTGGTAACAAATGTTTGTTGTGGTGATAAAGGCCAGTTTGTAAAACACACACAAGACAGTGGTTACATCAAGAATCAGGCAGGCAGTTGCATTTAAGGCAAGTGGGAACCAGATGGGTATTCTTGAAGGAAAAGGGAGGATAGATTTGAGAGGAAGTGGACCTTTGAAGCCCAGTTTCTCCTCCCATACCCGTTCTTTCACTAGTAACTGGACAGACCGGCTTGACCGCTGAAAGGATCCTTTGGCAGGGAACAGGGTCGTCAAACCCAGAATTGTCCCACCTAGAGGCTCTCTGTGCGTTTTCTGAGCAAAAAGAAACCTAATCCTAAACTTCTTTTCACTCTGTATGCATGTGAACATCTTACTTTGCATATAGAACCATTTTAAGAGATGCACATTTCCTCAGTCCACTGAATTCAGACTTTCTGCCAAGTGTGTACAAAGGACTGCTTTGTTTCACCATCTGATTAAGTTGCATTCGTAGATTCTGCAGGGCACAGGGATCGTACCTGTTTGTACTACAGTCAGCCTCAGCTAGCATCACCAAGGGGGCCCTCCATGCGGTTTGCAACTTGTCATGGCAATTGAGTGCCATTGAGCATAATGGGGCTTGCTTGCCAGTAAAAATGCAAAGGATGGTAATCTTATTTTTTGCACGCATGGCTGCTATTAAAGGAGCAGGGCCAGTGAAAGAAATGGCCGTGTAATGCTCTTAGTCCACAGCTTGCAACCTGTGGTCTTGAGTGAGCTAGCTGGCCTTGTGACCTAGGATCAGCCCAGGATGTAATCTATTGTGCTCATTGTACTTGCTTTGTTTGTTTAAATTGCATTTTTGTCAGCGGCTTTGGGTGCCCATTGGGGAGAAAAGCAACCTAACAGTACACGAGCAAATGTGCACACCCAAGAATGCATGTCTCCAGCATGTGCTCAGCTGAAGCGCTTCAGCACACCAACAAAATAGCAAGTGCAGGTCATTCAGAACAGGGGAGATGTGATCCCTTTATCCAGTCCTTGACTGCAGGCTGACAATCACATTTTGGACCAACTTACGATTCCAGGTGGTCTTTGAAGGCAGTCCTACACACAGAACATTATAGTAACTAAACCTGAATATGATCAAAATATGGATCACTGGCCAAGTCACACAATTCAAAGAGCAGCTGCAGCTGGCATATCAGCCCAAACTGATAAAAGGTGTTGCATGCTACAGAGGAAGCTTAAGCCTCCAACAAGCCAAGACCCAGCAGCAGCCTCGATCTGTGAACCTGCATTTTCAGGGGGAGTACAGCCCACCCCCATTGAGGTTGACTCCTCAACCTTTGAGTGTTTGCCATTGACTTACAGCATCCTCAGTACTTCTTTACGAATTTTTCAGGACTTCCATAGACCCACCAGATCCTGCTCTGGGGGGTGGGGGTGGGGAAGCAGCTAGGTGTCACCTGCAGCTCAGTGGCCAAACCATACCGCTATGTTGTCTTTTTTACCATGTATGGCAGCCCTGTGTAAAGGAGCAGGTTTTATTACGCATTTTGATAGCTGGACAGAAGAGAGGTATTTCGGCTGGTGCCCATTCATGGAGAACTAAGAAAAGCTGCACGTGCCCAAACCCCTCTTTGGTGCAACTTTTGCAGCGCCCCCCCCCCCCGCCCATTGGTCTTGACCCACGACCTGGTGCCCAGCGAGGCCGCCAGCAAGTGAGCGCACCAGCTCTCTCCGGACCACCTACGGCGCGGCGCGGCGCGGCCCTGCCCTTTGCCACCCGGGCGCCCCAAGTGAGCTCGGCTCTCCGCGGGTCATCGCCAGGCTGCACAGCCGAGCAAGCTCAATGGGGCTCCCTTCCCGAGCCCCGGCCGCCGCCGCCGCCGCTGCCGGCCCACGAGAGCCCCAGCCGAGCGCGCAACTCTCCCAGCCGCCGAGGCTCCTGGCCCGCTCCCGCCTCCTGGCCGCGCCCCTCCCTCGCCGCCTGTCCCCGCCTCCCCTCCGGCCCCCTCGTTTCCTGCTGCTGGCGGAGGCCGAGGGAGAAGGTGGCGGTGGAGGCGGTGGACGGAAAGAAGAGGCGCTCCGGAGACCGAGAGGCGGCCCGCCCGCGCCCCCCGCTTGTCCCCGCAGGAAGTCCAGCGCCGCCGCCGCCGCCACCCCCTCCTCCTCCTGCGTCCTTGTCCCCGTTTTCTTTTCTTTCTCTCCCCCCGTCCCTCCTTCCTCTCCGGCCACTTTCGTCCCCCACCCCGGGACAATAGAGCAGGAAGATGTCCTCCTCCGGCGGCCACCAGCACAGCCAGAGCCGCGCCATCCCCACCAGGACGGTGCCCATCAGCGACTCCTCGCAGCTACCTCATGACTATTGCACCACGCCCGGGGGGACCCTCTTCTCCACCACTCCTGGAGGTAAACGGAGGACGGGGAGCGGCCCGGCCCTGCTGGGCGTTGCAAGCCAAGGCGTGGGGCACAGAGGGGCCTGCAAGGGCGGGACGAGCTGCTGCCGGCGCTTTACACGAGCGTTGCACGGGAGGGGCCGTGCAGGGCCAAAGGCCGCTGCTCCCGGCCTGGGTGGGAGGAAGGGAAAGCCCAGGGAAGGAGCGCGCTCCGCCCGAGCCAAGGGCATGTTTACTCGGAGGGAAGCTCCGCTGACTTGAGTGGGGCTTGCCCTCCCGACGTGTGGCCAAAGCGACGTTGCGGGAGCGGCCCTCCTCTTCTGGCGACCGGGGGTGGGTTGCGAGGGAAAGGGGAAGCGGCTTCTCTTGCGCCGGGAATAATGGCTGCCTACAAATAAAAGGGGCAGTGGGGGGGGAGCCCCGTGAGTGGTCAGGGTCGCTGCCGGGGAGGCCAGGCCTGGCTCGAGAACGGGGAGGCCGCCGGCGGCGGAGAGCTATTTGTAAACAAGGCCCCGGAGCCTCGAGGAGAAGCCCGTGACCGTTGCACAATAGGCGAGGAGGAGGAGGAGCAGCAGCAGCAGCGGGGTGGGAGAAAGCCTTCGACAGCGGCAGCCGCGGGATGGAGGCCGGGTGGCGGGCGCGAACTCTGCCGGAGCTCGGCCGCCGTCCCGGACGAGGAGCTGGGGAGAGCCGCCCGCTGGCTTCCCCCAGGCCAGGCCTCGCGGGGTTCCCTCGGCGTGGGCGTGTGTTAATGAAACAGATAGGCATAAAAATGGCCCCCGCAAATAACTGGACTCGCGGGCCAGGCCAGAAGCGGTTGTGCAACGTCCTAATCTTTCACCCTAAACTGTGCGTGCAACGGTTCAGTGAGCGAGAGCGGCCGGCGTGAGAGAAAGGCCGGATTCGTGAGGTAACTCTTAGTCCGGTTCTGGAGGCGCTGGCTTGGGGCATTGGAATGGCATTTCGGCCAGGCAGAGGAGTTTTTGCTGTGAAGTAGTTGGGCTGGCGTCGCAGCTAAGCGTCAGAGAAACAGTGGCCTGCAGCCCCAGACCCACTGCTTTATAAAAAGGGTGAAAATAGCTTTTATGCCGATCTCTTACAGCCCACAAGACTAAAACAAATTTAGGAATTTGCTGCTTCTCTGTGTATTCCTTCATAATTCTAAACACTGTCTTTGCCCCAAGCTTAATTTCCACTTGCTTTAAAATAACACATTTACAGCCATGTTAATCTCTTTGTAGTACCTGGGTTAGAAACAATGAATCATGGTTTAGGATTGTATATTATGTACCAGTCTCGCACCATTTTCGGTACAATTCTTCATACCTGACATGGGCTGCCATCTTGTCTTACAAATCACATTGATTTGTGCATTTGTTTCTGCAATATGTGTAGCGACATTGCTCTTTTTGTCAAATTTTGACAAGTTTGTTAATATTTACCAGAAGTGCTGCCTTGTTTTACCTTTGTCACTTCCTTTTTGCCTTCAGGTAAAACCCCAGCTCTTTTGTTTGCTTGAATTGAGCTTTGTGTGGGGCTGATGGCTTGTAACTTTCTTCCTTTAATAATGGATATCCCTCATGAACTTATTGCACTTTGTGCTGCTCCTCCCTTTAAGCCCTAGGCATTTGAAATTATTGGGGGGGGGGCGGGTTTGCAGTAACTGGGACACATTTATTACGTCTTCTTTTGTAGATAGTGATTTCCTGTTCCATATGGCTAAAAACCATTACCTATCAAGTGAATGGAATTAAAAGAGGACTTTATGGCTAGAATATATGAAAAAAGCCATAGCAGGGTAACAAAATAAACTGTAAAAATATATTTAAACTTCTGAAATATTACTTCTTTGCTTAATGAGTGCCGTAGGTGTGACATAGCACAGTTAATCATCATGCATTGACAGTTTAACAGATTAAACTATAGGGTTTTTTAAATTCATAAGCTACATTTTGGAGAACAATTTTCAGAATGGTAGTTTGTTTGCAACACAAACCCTGTATGGGGTAGTGATTACAATGTTTCACTAGGATTTGGGCAAGCCAAGTTTGAATCCCCCCTGCAAGGGTGACCTTGAGCCAGTCATTTTTTTTTTTTTTTTGCATTCTAACCTACCTCACAGTGTGGTTGTTGCAATAAAATGGAGGACAAGGAGGAGAGAAAGATCTTGTTAGCTGCTATGTTCCTCTTCAGAACTGATGTGGTCTGTTGAAAGTTTCTACCCAAATAAACATTGTTTTAAATTGTAGAGTACCCAATAAAAAGATTCTAAAATCACTCTTACCTTAGAACAAAAACAAGGAAGTGATCCATTTGAAATAAGCAGTTCTAAATTCTTTTGAGTACAAGGAGAGTTAAGCGTGTATTTGTATTTTTCCCATTGCAACCAGTGTTCAGTTTTGGCTGAATTGTGCTCAGAATCTCTTGTCTGCTTAGTACTGCTGTATTCTAGCACATGCTGCAGCGAGAATGACATAGCTGTGTGTTAAGATTTTTTTTACTGTAATCACATTTTTGCCTGTACTTATTTTATTAGTGCATTTTTATCCAGTCCCAACCTCAGGGTACATGGTCCTCCCCTCCATTTTATGATCAAGCATTCTGGTGAAAGAGGTTAGGGTGTGAGAGAATGACTGGCCCAAGGTCAGCTAGAAAGTTTCATGGCAAGTATAGATTTTAACTTGGGTTTAACCAGTCTTAGTCCAACAGTCTAACTTCTGCATCACATAGGATCTACTTGGATATCTGCAACAGAAATTTAAGCAGCTTCAAAAGTTAATCTGTACTTTAGTGATAGCGGTACAGATTGTTAAAACCACGTTTACAGTTCCTGAGCTATTGTGAAATGGAATAAGCCACCCAACAGTAGTTAACTTGGGAGTGAGACTGAAACACTGCTGAAAGCACAGCAGCCTTGCTTTTTAAATGTAACCCTTCTCAGTGCCTAATGAAGCCAGTTCCACTAGGTGGATGCTGCAAAAAAAAGTGTGGGCTGTAGTGGAAGAAGAACAAAAAACCCTGGATGGGGGAATATTGAGAAGAGCCTGACTTAAAGAGCATAACTGGCATGCAGTGTTGTATAGGGAGAGATGGATATGGCACATGGCCCATCACAATCTTTGCTGAAGAAGACCCTGAAAAGATACCTGTTGTGCTGTTAGAAGCTTTGTTAGCACCTAACCAATATGGTTCTTTCCCAGAAGATAATTCTTTAACATTACCGTTGGCTTGCAGAAGTGATAGGAAGCAAGTGACAGCAAACTTAGTGCTTACTGATTTAGTGGGATTCTCGCGGAGTAAGCTGAATGAAGTTGAGCTTGATGTGATCCAACAAGCACATCTTATGCTGAATGGATGAATATTTGGAATAGCTTAACCCTTAAGGTATAACTAATGTGTTTCAAGAGTACTGTTATATTAACTCTTGCATTGTGAATTTAAAATGCATCAGTAGACCCGAGTGGGTCTAATTAAAATAGCAAAAGTGGTGATGTTGCAAAGCTAATGTTGGCCTGCCTTAGTTTTGCAGAATTTAAGTTGTTGAAATAGTCTCAGGAAAGGACAGACCAAAGTGGTTTCCATGCAATTTGTCATTGGAAATATTGATGGATGCATATCTAGACATTCATATTTTCATACACATAGAAGGGATGTGGCTCAGGATGGAGCCAAAAGAGGTGTAAAGTGTTCTGGGAACTAGTGCAAAATACCAGGGATTGGAATAGTACTGCAGGGTGTGACTACAGTAGATAAGTAAAGAGCAGGAGTTTAGGAAGGGTATAATATCGGCTTGCTGCTTAAGGGGGCCAGGAAGAACTGCAGAGAGGCAGAGCGCACAGGAGTTTGGTAACGTTTGGTTTGGCTCCTCAGCTTGTACAGAGTTGCTTTTGTCTTATTAGGAGACAAGTACCATGCTTAGTCTGTTTTTGTTTTGTTTGAAAGCACTGAGTGTGCCTTATTACCTGCCATGGATGCTGGAACTTGGCCCAGGTCAACAAGGAGTTACGCCGGGGCCAAGAGGAAAAAGACAGGAGAAGAATTGACACTTTTGTAGAATCTTGCCTTCAAAAGCAGCTTCATGGAAAGCATCTTGGGAGCTGTGTGGTTTGAACCCTTCAAATCTGGAGCAGGAGGCTTCTCCCAAATAAAGTCAGTTGTTTGTGGTCTTTCAAAAGGCAGGTTATTGTTGGGAAAAGGAGCCACTGCTGCTCTCTGAGCGCAGTTAGAAAAGGCAGTGGCAATTAGTTTCTCCTGCCTGCAGCTACTAGTTCCAGGAGTATATATGGTTGCAGAGCATGCCTTTAACTCCTGCTCACTACAGGGAGTCCTTACTCAGTGTTTATTTACTCTTAAGGCCTTTTTTTCAAGTTCAGGGCAGCTAGTATACCGCAGACTCATTATTCCCTTTGGATTAAAATTTTAAAACATAAGGCAGCATGTCTTGGTTTCAGACTTCTGTATTTCCTGAGGCTGTCGAGATGAAGTTGGTTTTGAGACTGCTCCAGCACACGAGGAGACTGAAAACAGAGTACTTTAAAATAAAAGTATGTGGTGGAGGCAGTAGCACTGAGATGTAGGTTGAGCGATCCGAATCCTTTGTGCCCTTTTCACTGAATTTGGCATCAAAAGCTTGCTCTGTTCAAATATAAAGAGTTTACATTTTTTAAAATTTATTATAAAATAACATATTTGTTGCCAAGTAGCCACCCGTTATATGAACCGTGACAAGGGGGTAAAATTGGGCAATGCTTGGTGGAATCCTGTGTTTCTGGCATCCAATCTAGAAGTAATAAGTGAGCAGATTGATTTGACTAGAAAATCCTGGATTTCATGCAGATTTACAAGGTAGCTACTGAAGGGCTAGCTGCTCATCTAGTACTGGCTGGTATTTTGGACTCTGTGATGGGGAAATCAGTCCTTGTGCTTCACTGTGTTAAAATGTCTGAAGTGCAGTCCATTGCATCCTTTCAGTTAGCTTAATAAGACTATCTCTGGAATCAAAGGTATACAGATTATGGACTTGCTACAGCTCAGTTTGAGGTGGAACTTAATGGTCTGTAGTGCTGCAAAATGACAAACAATACCAAGTCATGACTAGATAAACGGTGTGATTTTATACAAAACATAAGATACAGCCCAAACCTTTGGTTTGCAGCTCTTAGTTCTTTTATATACCAATTAAAATTGTAAATGATACATTTTATGTTGTTAAAGTAGGGAAATAAATTTTAGGTTTGGTAGGAAAGTATTTCATATATTTCAACCTCCCGCCATTCTGGTATTTTTCTCCTGAAAACTTTATAACGAGAAATTCTACATTTCTTTATCCAAGTTAAATGTGTTTAGGGTCAGAAGAAGCTGAAGTTGTTTCCCATCTCCCTCTTACATGTATCTAATTCCTTATTCTCCAATCCAACCACATGATAATTTAACAGTTCTGCTCCCCAAGGTAAGCTTTGGACTCAGAGTCTGAGACTCTGCCTTACAAAATAATGGAAACCAGAGTCAATTGCTCATATTCTGCTCCAATGCAAATTTTACATCTAAATACGGGAAGCTTTAATTAACCCCTGTTTTGCACAATAGATATAGCCTCCCAGAAGTGAAGCTTGTTTTTTTCTAGTGTCCCCATATTACCCTCTCAGTAGCGAGAGTCCTTTTGATTGCTATGAGATTTAGGGACTATAAGACATAAGTTCTGATTGTATTTTATAGTCTAATACAGGTTTGTTTAATTTTGTTTTATGCCAATAAAGGTATTGACTGATAATGGAAACTGGATCCTCACCCAAAGCCTAGCTTTTGGGACATTGTTAGCAATGCAAACTTTTGTGATTCCTGGGGCACCCCTCCCTCTTTATTCAAAACCCAGGCATTCAGCTGGGGAATAGGATATATGTCTCCTTGTGGGGACAAGAGTCTGGGGGTGTATGATTTGAGGTGTCCCAAAACTTATATGGGAGCAAAGAGCTGTTTTAAGTATCACCACTTTTGTTGGTTGGATCAGAGGATAAAGAACTAGAACTGGAACTAACTTCAGCCTCATTAGGATCAGAGTATTAAGTGGCAAAGTGGTAATAGGTGTGTGTCTTATATATGTGCCACTAAGTTGCAGCTGACCTATGGAGACCCCAATAAGGGGCTTTCAAGGCAAGTGAGAAGCAGAGTTTCCCTTGCTGGTTACCCATGCAAGTACCAACCCTGCTTACCTTCTGATATCTGATGAGATTGGGCCATACCATGCTACCTTCCCTTCTGGAGGAGTCTTAGTTCAACATAAAAATGTTTCCTTATGGAAGTTACCAATATTAACATTAAGAATAATGTTCAAGACTAAAATAGGCCATCAAATGCTGTTATCCATTACATGCAAATTTTCATTTACTTGGAGCACTTCCGTGGCCTGAAAGAAACCAGCAGATGAGTTCTCATTCAAGTTTGTAAAAGCTTCCATGGCTGGACCCTATTAGGAGATTGTTGTGTGTCACTGATAACAACTACGCTGTTTTGCAGTGTCTCTCTTGTCCTCTGTTACTTAGTCCCTGCATTATTTGTGTCTCTTAGCATTTGTGGCTCGGAGCAGAGATGAACACCTACCATCTCATTTGATCTTTTGAGTGTGGTGGGACATAAGAAACAATTTATTTGCTTTGTTGTGCCCAAGCCATCAAGAGCTTTTAGGTCATAGCAAAAGCCATAGTTGGGTTATTTGTAGTACTTTGGCAGCCATTCCGGTTGATTTACTGTATAAGGGCAATGGTGGGTCAGGTGTGTGATTACAAAAGAACAAGTCATGACAAAGATGAGCATATCAGGTTTGAGCTGAGAGAAATGATGAGCAGATTAAGAACAACACTGGTGCATGAGAAACTTTGTTAAGAAGGGAGGCTGATTGAAGAGAGGGATCTCTTCCCATTTTTTTCTATCAATCTTTTTTAAAAAGTCTTGTTTCTGAAGGCAGTCTTGTATAGTGGTTACTAGGGTGTTGGACTAGAATCTGGGATAGCGAATCCCCACTCTGCTATGGCAGCTTGCTGGGTGACCTTGGGCCAGTCCTATCCTCAGCCTAACCTATCTTACAGAGTTGTTGTGAGGATAAAATGGAGAAGAATAGTGTAATCTGCCTTGGGTCTATGTTGGGGACATAAGCAGTAATGACTCAGTGCTTGCACCTTTACCTTTAAATGAAGTAAAATAAAAATGAAGCACTGAAATTCCTTTCCCCTTCTTTCTCCTTCCTTTTTGCCTTTCACATACCAAGATGAGAATTCTCTGAAATAATTTCTTTTTTCTTTTCCTTATACTATAAACCTTCACATTGGTTTGACTAAAATCAGACAAGATGACTGCTGTTGTTTTCTTAAACTGCAGTAATGCCATTCAGATGTATTAAGATGCTTATTTTTTGTTATGTAGTGCAGTTGGATGGATAATTCTGCCTTCAAAAAAAAAAGCTGAGTAGTGACCAAAAAGATCTGCTTGCTTTGTTGGACCTCTGAAGAGCTGCTGCCTCCTTCTCCTCTTCTTTTCTTCTTCATCCTATCATCATATGTCATCCTTTTAGGGAGACCCATATTGCTAGCACACATTTATTGAGAGAGAGAAGATGCCACACCTGTCTTTTTGAGCATTTGTGCAATGGATGGTGAGGTCATTAATTTGTGGAAAAGATTCCTCCATGGCCCTGATCCATGGTTTGTTCTTCAGTATGATCCACCTTCGGACAGGGTACATTTCCGGGTCCTGACTCTCTTGGTCTGCACCTCCCAGTCCTGGCTTTGACTCTGTATCCTCTCTTTCTATCACATTTATTTATTTATTTATTTTTATGAAATTAAGGCCCTGCTCATAAGGGCCACTAGAGTGACTTTCTGTCAGGTGCTTAAAGCTCATCAGATCCCATGTGTATCCCAGGTCTGAAAAAGTTGAAAACCACTGGACTAGAACATAAGAGCGCTGTTGGACAATACCCAGCATTTGTGGCAAGTCCAATAATAGGGCATTAAGACATTAGCTCTTTTCTGTTATTTGTTCCCCATTATGTGGTATTTGGAGTCATACTAAAAGGTCCACAAAACCACCTGCTCCTGGCCCCTCTGGTGAAAGTGCCTCAGTTTGTGGCTCTAGTAAAAAAAAGTGGTAGGAAAACAATTGCTAAAGAGGAACTGTCTCTGTCTTTGTTTTTAGCCACTGTATGTGTTGCTCAGATGACCTCCTGCAGTGCCCTTAAATGAAAGTTGATCAGGATCATAATATATGCATTGACCAAACTGGAAGCTCTAGTGATGACAGCATCACTGGGTTTGAACAGGGTGTCGCAGTTGCTTCTCTTCAGACTCTTTGGGGGATGACCGTTATCCTTAAATTGACTGGCCTTCCTTCTCCCAACTAAGAAATAAATTGGGACATAACAGTACATTAAGGTAGATGGTAAAAGTATATGTGAAAATATAATATGTTTACAGAGGTTTTTGTGTTGTGTGGCTCTAGCATCTCCATTCCAGGATCAGCCAGTACTTGGTGCATGAGGTGTCTTTGCCCTTCATGAGCACATCCCCAAACCTTCAATTTCAATCAGATTAGAATTCCAGGTAATTTGGCAGGTAATAACAGTTAGCATGGTCATCCCAGAAGGTGGCAGAAATGGAAGTAGTACAGGAAGTGGACAGCTACTTGGAACTACTAGTACCAGGGAGCAAAGAGATGCTAAAGAAGGAGATGGCTGTGGCAGGGACAGAGGGAGAAGGAAGCAGCAGTGGGTTCCCCTCTCTGTCTCAAATTCAGGGGGTCAAGGATTATCATTATTATATTTCTAATCCACTCTCCCCGCAAACGGGCTCAGAGCAGAATACAACATATATAAAATACATAAACATGTTAATTTAAAACCAGATAAAAACATCAATAAATATATAATACAATTTCTAAAAGACAGCAGCACACATATTGCACAACCCAGACAGCAATCCGTGGGGCCAGATGGCCGACTATTAGATGTTAACAGAATGGGGGGTAATTCCCCCTCATGGTAGGAGACTGGTTTCATGGGCCACCTGCCTCAACCATGAGATGCCTGGCACATCCCTGGCTTACAGGCCCAGTGGAAAGATAACGATTCCTGCTGGGCCCAGGTCTCCACAGACAGAGAGTTCCACCAGGCAGGAGCCACAGCCGAAAAGGCCCTGGTCCTGGTTGAGACAAGGTGGACCTCTTTGAGACCAGGGGCTACCAAGAGATGTTTGTCTGTTGATTGGAGTGTCCTCCAGGGAACATAGGGTGAGAGGTGGTCCCGTAGATATGCTGGTCCCAGTCCGCTAAGGGCTTTAAAGGTTATTATTATTATTTATTACATTTCTAACTTGCCCTTCCCGCAAGCGGGCTCAGGGCGAGGTACAGCAGTTATAAAAATATAATACAAATATTAAAACAATTCATAAAACAACAGTTCATCGTAAAATCAACAACAGATAATAACTGTCCCAAGATGGGGTCAGTTCCAGATTCCTGCCCATCAACGTACAGGGGGAGGGAACCGGACAGATAGTGTATTGTAACCCATAAGGTTAAGATAAAGACTTTGAACTTGATCCGGAATTCCACTGGGAGCCAGTGCAGCTGGCGCAATGCTAATATTCTGTGTGACCGGAACAGAGTCTTAGTCAAAACACGCACCACCGCATTCTGGACCAGCTGTAACTTCTGGAGCAGGCCCAGGGATAGCTTAGCATGGAGCAAGTTACAGTAGTCCAACCTGGAGATGACCATTGCATGGATCACTGTAGCTAGGTCGTGGGTCGAGAGGTAGGGGGAATGTTGCTGAACTTGGCAGAGAAGAAAAAACGCCAATCTGGCAACTGCTGTGACCTGGGCCTCCATAGATAAGGACGTTCTTTAGAGAGCACATCTCAGGTGCATCCTGGCATAGGTGAGCCTGTACCTTTCTCCTTCAGCTGGTGAAACTGTACTTTGTAGGTATTTCTCTTCAAAATTCAGTGCGATGTCAGAGATTAGTCCTTGTCCCTCTGGGATGCAATTGCAATGAGGACAAATTTTGGGCTGATTGGCTGCTAAGATATGGCCAAACTTGTGGACCTCAGGGCATGCTGCCTCTGAACATTGGGAAATTAGGCTGTCCTGTTAAACTGAAGTTGAAACCAAGCACATCCTGGAAATAGCAGAAGGAAAAGGATTGAGTCTTCATTAACCCACATATTGTATACATGGTAAATCTTAAGATTATTGGAATAAACTTGTGGCAAATCTGGCTTTTATCTGCAGCCAATTTGGCTTTCATGAATTGGAATCAAAGCATTTCTTGTTTTCAAAGCAGCAGCCAAAAGGCATGCAGAAATGGATGTCTTATAACTCCAGGAAGTTGGCTTACACACAGGTTTGTACCCTACCTGACTAGTTCTGTTAATACAAGTATTGTTTCTAACTTGCATGGAAGAACAAATTCTAGTGTGACAATTATTCCATTGTTTCTTTTTTCCTAGGCACCCGAATCATCTATGACCGCAAATTTCTGTTAGACCGCCGCAATTCTCCCATGGCTCAGACTCCTCCTTGCCACCTTCCAAATATCCCGGGAGTTACCAGCCCTGGTACTATGACTGAGGATTCCAAAGTGGAAGTAAACAATCTGAACAATCATGATGGGAAGCCTATCCTAGGTAAGAGAGCATGGGTGCTAGGAGTGAAGCTTTTGGGTGCGACTTCACCATGATAATTTGCAATCTGGACTGCTTCCATACAGGGATTTTTCCCTCATGGAATGCAGGAAGCCCCTGGTTTTAAGAGAAACGTCTACATGACAGTGTGCTTGTTTGGAGACCAGCTCTTGACATTCCTCTGGCTTTCCCTTTTAACTTGAAGAAAAACAAAATCTGTCTTTCTCTGGTTTAAATGGGTAATGCTGGGTGGCCACTATTTGGATGCTGTACCCATAGCCACTGTGGGGATGGGGCAGAGCTAAGGCCTGCTTTCAGAATGGTTTGGGGTAACTTGAGTCTGTGTGCCATGCTGCTGCACCCCCCCCCCCTCTTTTGGCCATTTAAAGAGCTTTTCCACATTCCTCTGTTGATTCACTGTCGTGTTGCAGTGTGGCGCTGAGGATTGAGGAGAAGTTCTGGTCCACAGGGTTTTCCAGTGTGATCGATGTCACATTTGTGCTTTTGGCAAGGTTATATAAATTTGTAGTGTGCAATTTGTGTGCTTCCAAATGTATGCTAGAAGTTAAGCAGCTGCTTTTCTTAGCTGAGTAAGTGGTGGTACTTGCTTATCTCTGCTGTTCCAGCTTCTCTCTCTGCTAGTGGAGTTGGGAGTCTTAAGAGAAGGATAGTTATTTTTCCTGGATTTTAAAGACAAATGTGAACAGTCTGTCTGTACTTCTGCTGTATTGGAGCAAATGGGTTGCAGGAAGTGAGATGAGATTAGCCCAGCTCTTTCTTCTGACCTTCAAACTTGAGAAGGCAACTAGCATAACCATGAGGTAGCTTGTAGTGATACTTGTGCTTTAAATGGCTGGGGGGGGGGTTACTAGACGAGGACGCAGGTGGCAGCTGACTATGGGAAGAGAGTGTTTGAATGGCCAGGACAAAGGCTGGTTTAAAGGGTCTTACTTGAAAGTCTTATTCCTATAGCAAAACTGTTTGTAATGTGGTGGTAGAAAATGCTGTCAAGTCATATCTGACTTATGGCAACCCCTGCTGGGGTTTTCAAGGCAAGAGACTAACAGAAGTAGTTTGCAATAGCATGTTTTTCTGTCGTTGCATCTTCTACTAATTACAGAAGAAGCAAAATCGACAAAGTTTCAAAAAGTTTACTTGAAAATTGTTTAATTCCTGAGTGCAGTTTGGAATATTTTGTATTTAAAGTCACTGAATTTATTGCTTTTATGTGAATTATTGCACAGATCTCATAAGTTGCTGATATGTGGAATTGTCAAAGGATCTACAAAGCAACAGTGGGGTAACAAACAAACTGTTCCCTCCTTGCACCATAACAGTTTGGTGAATCACAAGGAGATCTTCTTGGAGTTTTTCTGAGATGGTCCTGGCACTCTAGAGCATCTGTGGCATTTAGGTCCTCGAGATTGTCCCCTCTAGAGCAGTGATGACCAGTTTGTTTTACAAATACACCTGGAGTCATATCCAAGTATGATGTGCTGCATCTACAAATCATGTTCCTCAGTGTGGGCTGCCATGAATTTCACAGGGAACACTTGCACATACATATGCCTGTACAGCTTTTACAAGTGTGTTTGCATGGATTAACTGGCTCTTGAAATGCACATTATGATAACTAGATAAGAAGATTCTTATAAGCTCTGTCTCTAAACTACATGGAGATTGGACAGCAATCCCAGTATCTACTCAGTGAGACCACCAGCACTTATGCTTAATTTCACTGGGTCTGGCTGGTTGGTCCTTTATGTGGGGACTGAGGGAAGTATAAGTGGCATCCAAGTGGCAGTAGGTAAAGAGTGCACTCAAGTATGGCAGTTGGTGACCCCTGGTGGGGTTTTCATGGCAAGAGACTAACAGAGGTGGTTTGCCATTGCCTGCCTTTGCAGCCCTGGTCTTGGTTGAAGGTCTCCCATCCAGTTACTAACCAAGGCGGAACTTGCTTAGCTTCTGAAATCTGATGAGATCAGGCTCACCTGGGCTATCCAGGTCAGGGTTCTGTGTGGTAGTGCCAATAAGGGGGAAAGGCATGTGTAGTACACACAGACCATGGTGCGTTTTTTGTTTTTGACTGTAGGTATAGGTTTGTCCAGCCTGAACTGATTTGAGAGAGTACGATTTTCTATAATGGAAAACCCTTGTAGTAATAAAATGAAACCCCACAGTGTGTAAATAATATAATTTATGAAATAATTAAGTTTCATCAGTCATTCTTGTTTGCCAAAATTCTTAAAGAGTGTTATACAAAACTCAGAATCCAAAGAGATTTTCTGGGCTGAACAAGTTTACAAAACGGTATTGACGGGTGCGTTCATAGAAAACTGCAAATAAAACATTTGTCTTTTGAAGTCTGTGTTCTGATATGTGTGTCTGCTTACCTCTACAACCAGGTGATGATGCTCAGTTTGAGATGGACATCTGATCTTCCTTGAGGGAAACCATGGAGAGACACCAATTCCTGATAACCTGCTCACACCTGATTTGGCCAACAGGATCAATAACTGAAGAATGGAAGAAGCAGAAGCTGTTCCACTAGAATCCCCACTTCAGCTTTTGAAGTGCCAAAGGATAAGAGGACTGTTTTCCCCTCTTGTTGACTCCTTCAGCCATGCCATGCTATCCCTTGCCTATTTTAACCCCTCCCCCCCCTTTAAGTTTCTCATCTCCCTGGTCTGTGACTGAAGCCCATGATAAATTTACATAGAGCTAAGGAATGAATCTTGGCTTCTCGCACTTTAGAGACAACCTACCAAATCATGCGCACGCGAGAACATACTTCCATCAGTAATGGGATATTTATTGCAAACCACAGAAAAGGGCCACAAGACATGTTTGAAGGGATGTGGCACTGCCGTTCTCCCTCCCCTCAACCCTAGTTTAGAAGCCAGTTTCTGTTTCTTTTACTGCTGTGTGAAAAGCACTCGCCGGGGGACTGATCCTCATGCCTCCCATTTAGTCAGCATATCCTTGCACATGGGAACATAGTGAGGTTCTGCTGTGACTTCTTTTACCCCTCTCTGAATCAGTTTCTGTTTTGTTTCTTTGGAACAGGAATACTTAATCTAGAAAGAGCCATTGCTTCATTTTACTACTTGCCATTTCATCCCAAGGAGTGCCTCCTAGAATATCCTGCTAACAAATGGTTGTGTCACCATTTCCAAGCTTCAGTCTACAGTGTTCGAAGGGGAATCATGTTTTGTTTGGAAATAATTTAGGGGTGTCATGCTTGACAGTCCTCTATGCTGTTTGTTCTTGATCAGTCTTTAATTTTTGCTGCTGTTACATTTGCTGAATTCCTTGCAAGTCTACTCTTGTGCCAAAAGGATTAATTGAAATAACCTGGCTATGCTTGACTAGGAGGGGCTTGGCAAAAATCTGATGTTCTTGGGAATGATTCCCGTATAAGCTTAGGGCACCTTAAGAATTGGTTACTGGGTTATTGGGATGTGCATAGCTGATTTCATGATGCATGACTTCAGATAAATCAGAGGCAACAATTCTATATTTTACTGCAATCTTTTTTGGAACAAAACTGTCACTGTCTTACCTGGTCTGTGCATGATTACTGAATTCACACATTACTAAATTGGCCAAGAGAACCATCAAACTCAATTGGAACCAGTCTCAGCATGCAGAAAAGTGCCCTTAGTTGCCAAAGTCTTCACTTAATCCATTCATTTGGATTTGTTACCCATTTCTTCTCTCCCCCCCCCCCTCCACATATGATGAATTTTGCATGGGTGAACTTTCCTCCCGTTGACTGCAGCGTGCATAGGTTTCATGGGGTTGTTGGCAGAGAGAGAGGCGGGGGGCCCTGATGAATGGGATTCTTAGCCATCCACGTTATCTTGTGATGGTGCCAGTTGCTATGTGGGAAAAGTGGGTCATTTTTGCTCAACAAGTGGGTGGGTTCATGCATTTGTTGAGAAGCATACCTGAGAAGTTGAACTGTGTGGAACTGTTCTCTAGCGCCGGAACGTTGACTCCATTTAATTGGTTAGATTAATCAATTAAGGACCTGTTGATCGATTCATGTGCCTCTAATAAACCAGGCAACAGTTTATGATGGGAGGGGTTATCCATTTTTTAAATACATGTCCCTACAAAAACTTCCCTTCTGTCTCACACAAGGAATGTATGGTCCCTCTTCAATTTTTATGATCAGTTAATTGATTTGAACCTATAAAATTAGCTGATTTAATTGACAGTCCTGTTTCTCCCAGTTACCAAGTACCTGATCTTTGTCTTGTATTGCTTCATGAAGCTTCCCAACAACAAAGATTCATGTATATTTGTAAGGCATGTTAGCCCTTTTCCTATGAGTGAATATCACCCTACTGTGGTAATGGTTAAACAGTGGGATAACATGGGGCACGCAGATAATGTGGGAGACTTTGTCCCTGCCCTGTGGATTTGAGGGGTGTGTGGCAGCTTAACCCATGGTGCCATTGTTCAACTATAGCTCGATTGGCTTGAGACCCAGCCCAAGGAAATAGCAGCCACACTGTCCTTGTAACTTGGGAATTATTCCCAGAGACCAGCATAGAAGGTAGAGCATCTAATCTGTTCATTAACTCATCTTCTGTTTCTGGCCCCTGGGGCAGAGTCCTCATGATCATTGCCAATTTATGAAGTTTATAATGTGATTTTAACAAGGTGGGCCACTATTCTGGAAAATCATTTTGCTTTTTCTCTGTATATGTAGTAGTTGGGAATAGGGAAGGGGAGGAAAATGCAGGAATGTTTTGTTCACTTTTATTTTTGCCTACACTAAAATGTGAATAATACAGAAGCAAAACTGCTTTGTAACTGTTGATCTCTCAGGAATAGGCTCTGTTTGTGGTGTATCCAGGGAAATCAGTGCCACTTCTGAAGTTGTGGCAGAAAAGCAGTGATTAGCGGGGTGGGTGGATGGGGAGCTATTTTTAGGGACACTGTGCTTCCTGGTTTGGGTCAGGGGAGTTCCGAAACACAGTATAAGTTCAGCCTGCAGTCGGATCCCGGTTGTATTTCCATCCTTCCTCATTCGTAGCCACCAGCCGTTGTTTCTGGAACCTCACTGTCTAATCTGTTGATAAGGCAGAACAGATATACAATGTTGATGGCAGGGGAATGCAGCTTTGTCCATGAACTAACCAACTTCGATAAGGGGTAGAAGAATGCTACTTCAGGTGTTGCCAACAGCTACTTTTCTCATCATAGTAGAAGCATTTTTATCAGTTTTGGATTTCGGCAATGGGGTAACTTCAGAGTTGTTTATTCCTTCCCTAGATGTTAAAAAAATATTAGCAGCCCCAACCCTTGCATAACACAACATTTTTTATACGAAATGCAGCAAAATTTTCCATCTGCTGTAATCAGTATAGTTGCTGCTTGTAATGGCTTGCTGTTGCCTCCATAGGCTGTGTTACAGACATGAGAAGGTATTCTGATAGTCAAAGTGCAGACTTGGGACTAGGTGGTATTCTGTTTCTTGCTCTTTGTTTCTCGCTCTCCTGCCAGTTTCCTAAGCAAGTCACTTACTGTGCCTCAGTTCTCCAGTCTATAAAATGGGGGACAATAGAATCCTACCTCACAGGGTTGTTGTGAGGATAAAAAAATTGTTTGTAAGGTACTCTTAATTAAAACAGGAATGAGTGCCATGAAGAAGCGAATAAATCTTTGTTTTCTTTATAAAATTGCAAGGTGATTCAGTCACAGCCATGAAGGTATCTTGTGTGTCATCTTCTGAGGTCTCTGTACAACAACTAACTTTTCACAGAAGTGCTGTTTTTAATTGAGTGAAGAGTAAATGGTCAGAAATAATTAGCACTGCTTTGTGACTAATTCCTGCTTGGAACTGGGAAACCTCCTTCCTCTCCAGGGCTTACAGCAATACAGGCCATTGTGTGTTTCATCTCTACCATCTCACCCCTCCCTCACATCTTGACTTGCACGAGGAACTGAGCAGTTGTGGTACAGAAGGGAGAAACTGTGGTAATACCTATTGCTGTCCACTTTGATGAGCCAAGGGTTTAAAAAAACCTGTTTACTTGTTTCTCAGAGCCAAACTAGACACTAAACTTAGCTTATGCCATAATGGAGACTTGCATTTGAATATCATCTATAAGTTCCCTGTGGGAACTGACTTCTGCAGTGCTGCAAAGGCCTGATTTGGATTGGGACTGTGGCATGGGGGGAGGGGCTTCTGCCCCCATACTCTTTCCCAACCCAAAAGAACCTGGGGTGGTAATTGCCCCATGTGTCAGGCGGTTGCACACGTATCGCGTGAGGCAGCCATGAGTTAAATGTAACGTCTAGTTTGGCTCCTGTCTTCACAGAGAAGAAAGTAACTAGGTGGAACTGAACTGGGTGAAGAATAAACAAACTCAGGTGCCTAAAAGGAAAGTGGGCTCTTGGGATTCAAGTTAAGTGTGTGTGTGGGGGGGTGTCACATGGGAAACCATTTTGAACCACCTAGGCTGCCAGGTGCCTATCCGTTACAGCAGTGTGGATAAACAGTGCTGTGAAATTTGGCCAACAATACCAGCTATACACACATGAACACTTCTAGTTCTACTTGTCTCATTCCCTGTTTGCAGTCAGAGCTTGTTGCATCATGGGATGTTGACACAGAAGCAGTTTTGTGTACCGTCGTCTTGATGTCTCATTTCCTAGAAAGCTGCATGCCTGTGCTTCCAAATCCTACTCACTTGTGTGTTCAGCATCACCAGCAGTTGGGAGGAAGCGGCGAATGGAAAGGCCAGGATCCAGCCTGTTCCCACCAAGTTATCCGCTGTGATTTGAACAATCACAATCCTGAATTGAATGGCTTGCAGTTTTAACATGTCAGCACTTGTTTAAGAACAAATATTACAAACACGTCCTTTCCTCTTACATCCTTGATTATAAAATATAAATTAATATATTTTTTGAATATTTATTAACTATTTGCGTTCCGGTTGCGCAATAGAAGCAGTTTGATATCTGGACTGTGATTCTCAGGCTCCATTCTATATTGTAGCACAACATTTTAATAATATTCAGTTCTGTTAAACCGCCGGGGGCTGTGGCTTGGGGATAGAGCATCTGATTTGAAGCAGGCCATCTCAGGTCCAGTCCCTGGCATCTCCAATTAAAAAGGTTGGGCAATAAGTGAATTGAATGGCCTCTGCCTGAGATGCTGGGGAGCTGCCGCTGCTGCTAGTCACAGTAGACAATACTGACCTTGATAAAGCAAGAGTCTGACTCTGTGTAGGGCAGCTTCATGTGATGAGAAAGGGAAGGATGGGTTACCTGTTGACGTAACTTAAGCATTTATGTATCATCTTGAAATTGGTTGTTATCCATAAAGTGGCTTTCCTGGGCTCTGAAAGGTTCTTGAGCATATGGGTTTCGAATTTTGCCCAGCTATTACAGCAGTTACGTGACACTTAAGGCTCTTGTTTTTGCTGGTGGAGAGTGGGATTTTTCCCAACAGCAGCCAAAAGACAGGCAGTGGTCACCTTCCAAACTCTGTAGGAAAGCTTTTTAAAATCCATCTTCATTGTTTATAAAGGACACTGCTCTCAGTCTAGCACATGTAGAACCTGGTTTGTAAATAACTGTCTATAGTGTGAGAGTTTTCTCAAGATGATCAGACAGGAAAAGTTTACAAAAGTTGGTTCTGTCTGTTTGGGCCATTTCTAACATGAAAATGTACGCACAGGCAGGACAGTATAAATTCTTGTGGCTACTAACTTTTCTAGAACTTGTTGGTTTGGATGAGAATTATCAAGTGACATTCCCTCCCAACCCTGCATGTAACTTTCTTTCAGGAACTAATTCATTGAGCAAACTGTACAGGCCTCATGGTCGTCACCTTCTCGTGCCTGTTTGAAAATGGTATTTAATTCTTTTTTAATAGTTAAGGAAAATTACCCCTTGTGCCAAGGAGTGAGCTGTATCAGCACAGCCGGCTGAAAATAAACATAGCAGCTATCGCTTCCTTCTGTTCCTTTCTCTAGCCAGCACTGTCATTAATTGTGGGTATTAAATTACAGCCTTTTTAATTGAAAAAGCTGCTCAGTTTAAACAAAATGCAAGCTGATCTGGGATCTCTATGTATTGGGCACGTGACTGCTTTGATAAGTTAAGTATTCGTCTAGTTTAATTGCCCCCTTCCTTAAACATTGGTTCACTCTACTTATCATGGGGACGGGGGGTGAATTCTGAGTGGAGCCCAAAATAATAAACGCTGCTTGCCTTGAAAAAATTTTCCCCCTGCAAATTAAATACCTTTCGTTGTGCTGGCCCTTGCTACCGAGTCCTTTAACTTGGTGTTTCATGCAATTCAGGTTGTCTTGAGAAGCTTGTAAATACAAAAGTTGTTTTCAAAAATGAAAAAAAATACAAGGGAGTTACACAGCCATGGTACTGCTTGTTCGTTTGTGGATGTAGCTACTGTACATAATGTCTTCAACAAATGGGCAAGACCTGAAAAACGAATAGTCAAGTCATACGTGTGCTTTCTTGGAAATGAGTCCCACTGAGTGAGTGAGCTTTCTTTTTGGAAAGCATGCATCAGATCGCAGCCTAAATATTTCATTCGCTGTTCTTGATTTGCTTTGTGATCTGAGTTTTGCACTTTAATGAAAGCATAATGCACCACCACTCCTTTGATAATCTTGAAATTGGATGTATGGAAATAGAAAGGTTCCTTGGCTGAAGCTAGTGCATAAGAATCTTTGACTTTTCGGTAACTTAGACTAATACAATGGATTACAAACTTTGTATGGGAAGTTGCACTTTTGCTTTTTAAACTGCATTGCAGTTTTATTTTCTAGGAAATACATTCAAGAGTGATACTAAATCTCCAGCGACACTTAAAATGTTTGCTGCGGGGTTTTATTAGTTCTTGTGTAATGATTTTACTTGAATTTCTGCCTGGGGGCTGAATAGTGGAAAGGCCTTTTTCTGAAACTAACATGCTAACATAAAATAGCCCAGCAAACTTCCAACTGCAGCCCTGTTATCAGTGGGATAGCCTTCTATTGTGTCTTTCTCAGAAAGAGATCTCCAAATTTTTCAAGCAACTGGTGTTTGATTTAACTTGTGCTGTATGTCCTTGCTTTTTAGAAATAGTTATAATGGCTGATGCTGCAGGAGTTTGTGACAACTCAGATCTGTACTTCAGGTTAGATTAACTCACATTAGTAGGGCTGGGTTTTTCCTACATGTACATTTTTGCAAGTTTAATCAATTGACTAAACCATACTGCTAACAGGGTACAGCTTTAATTCAGTGACAGCCCTACAGATTAATTTTTACATTTTTATGAATAGTAATTCTTATCTAGGGTTAGAAACCTATGCGCCCTTATGTACAAATCAGACCCATCAAAGACCATGGGATTTTTTGGAATGGAACAGGGTCGGGGGAGGGGGATGGCAGGAGTGGTCTGCTTGTATATTCTTGGCCAACTCCATTTTCTATATAGTGATTTGAGAGCAAGTCACATTTTGTTAAACTGACTGCCGTGGGCAGTTAAGCTGTACTATAACGTTGCTGCCATCTTTTAGTAAGAACTTCACAGTTGTGGAGTACATGTGGTCAGGCGCAGCTCTAGCATAATATAAAAATTCAGAGATACACAAAGTTCAGGCTGAGCTTTCGTACGTGTGGAATTCACTTCATACACACTTTCAATCCACTTTCAGTGCACTTCAGATTTTACTGTGTGAAATGGGCAAATGCTCTTGCAAACAATTGCTCAAGTGTATTGCAAGTGGTGTGGTATTTTTCAGTGTGTTGCTCCTTGGATAAGTTGTTCTTGGCCTTGCCTTTTTGGCTGGTCGAATACCCACATATGCTTGAACTGCTGAAGTTAAAAGTTCTGTAAATGTAAGGATAATGCCCATTGCACTGGGCTTTCAGAATTCCATTGTTTTGGCCACCAAACTAGCCCAATTTCTGACTTCCTTACCACTGAAATAAATGTGTGCCAGGAGGCTGAATGTCCTGACCATGTTTGTTTCTGCATTTTTGAGATTGCAGGTATAAATTAGTTTTGCTTAGAGAGTTTCTTGTGGCCTAACATTTCAGGTCCTGAGTTTTCAAGAAGCACAGTTGTTAGATCTTAATTAAACGGTGGTATTTCGACTAAATGTAAATTCACCAGAATTGTCTCTTTAAATTGCTTTATCATTTTTCCCCTTTTGCAGCTGTAGTTGGTAACCTCCAGCTAGCTCTTGTAAACAGGAGTTTGGATATATCTAGCATAAAATGATGGGAGAAGTGGACCACTATGTGCTTTTTTTAAAAAAATGGGATTGCTACACTCTAAATTTAGGAACAATATTGGGACTATAATGGTTTTTGTTTCGTTCCAGATAGCTAACACGTTGCATATCTTCCGCAGCATAAATCCACACAAAATAGTCATAAGGGGAATAGAATCATAATGAATCAATAGTATTTAAATGTTTTTAGTTCCCAGCTTACTACTGTGATTATTTCTGTTTGTGTTAGTAATACCTTCAGTTTAGTTAATAATAATGGATGTGTATATGTGGCCTTGAAGTATGTCCAATGTCATACTCCATACTCTGGAGAAGCAAGATCCTTCCCCTTGGGGAGAACAGAAGCCCCATTTGGAACACTTAGCCAAAACAATAGTGACATTTCATGTTCTGTCACCAAAGAGAACCTGCCCAAAGCATCTATGGTGATGGTTCCACCAATGAAAATGTTTCCAGGCCCAAAGAAAAAATGCAATTCTCTGACTACTGGGAGTTGCGATTGCTTGTGAGTTTTTCCCCGTTGTAAATCTTTTGACCATGAAGTGATACTGTCTTCCATAAAAGATCCAGCTTGGTGGATGTCTCACATCAGATCTCTTCTCTGGATTTCTTTAGGGAAGTTGGTACAATTGTTAGGTCAGGGAGTTACAGTTGATGTCAAACTTGGGTGTCTGTCTGCTGTCTGCCACCAATTTTCTCTCATTTCTAGAACTTCTTTGTCCTGGATATCTCAGTAAATGGTCATTTTCCCACTTACAGTGTTTCTCCTTAGGTTTTAGGGCGATGTTAAACACATTCTGGATTAGTTTTGTCAGAATCTTTTGGCATCAAAGATGCAGAGATTCTTACTACTTCTATCTCATTCTAAATATATTTGGCTAAGACTGATGCAGCCATGAATTTTTAACTCTATTTGTTCTCCCTCTGACCTGGGAGAACAGACCGTGTGATGTTTTTATAATCTGCTAATGATAAGGGAAGAGATCCCGATAGGCATTTTAAGGGAATCTTTCCTTTAAGCTAAGCTTATGCTCCTGTGGTGGGGTTTTGTTTTGTTGTGTGCTGACCAAAGGACTGGTGGTTCATAAAACTTGCAGTCAGAGAAGAGAAATCCTCCATATGCAAATTCTCTGTGGTGATAAGCTGCTTGCCCATTGTCTCGACTTTATGCTGCACAGTGTGTGTGGTAGGTTGAAAGATTCACTTTGGATAGTCATTTGGCAAAATCAGGTGATTGTGGAGTGGGTGAGTGCAAAAACAAATATGTATATGTATGTGGGTGGATGTTTATACACACACAAATATATATAAGAATATATATTTTAGAAAAAATAAAGAGCTATTGATTCTTCTAATGGGAGAAATTTACTTAGGGCTGATGACATGTACTATCTGGTTTAGTAGGCGATAACATTTCACAAAAAACAGCTTTACAACATCCATGGCTAGTGCATCTAAATCCCAAGAGGCGCATACAGCAGGGACAAGATGTAGAACTGTGTGTATGAAACCGACAAGATGTGGGGGAGTTGGTCCCTGTGTACATCAGGAGCAGGACTTCAGGGGCCCTCCTCCATCCTCCTCGTGTCTGCATCACTGCGAGATAGTGATCCAGTGCCTTTCTTCATTTTAGAGCAGAGAAGAACTATTTGTGACATTGTGTGGCAGCCTGTTCTTGGGCTTACTTTGGCCTCCTCGGTTGAAATGGAGAGGCTGCTGCCAGTAAAATGACTGAATGTTCTTAACTCATTGAAAAATTTATTATAACTGTTCTCTTCCCATTTACTGATCCTTCACTTCTTTCCTCACCCTCCATATTTTTCTTCGTTTAAATGTAATCCTGTTTTTCGTGTTTTTTTTTTTTTAAAAAAAAGGAACAGAGGTTGTCTGAACAATTCTTGGGCTTCTTCTGTACCATTCTGGTTTTTAACTGAAACAGGTGTTGGGAAAATACTCTCACCAATGGTTGCTGTTACAGTGAGATCAATAAAGATCTTGATTATATCAAGGCTACAGTGTGCTGGGTTTTCTTCCTGAAAAGCTTCTGCTAATTGAGGATGTGTGAATTGTGCAATTGTAAAGTCGGCCTTACTGTTGTCAGTGGCAGGGGGAGACCCTCATCAGCTCATGAACCATCTCGCTTGCTCAGAGCTGTTCTCTGAAGTCAAATCTCTCAAAATGTAGTGTGCATGCCCGGATCAATAACAAGGAAATAATAGCACAGGCTAAAATCCTGCTTGCAAGCTGCTTAGGTCTCATTGACTTCAGTGTGGCTTCAGTAATCGGGGCGAAAGACTGCAGCCACAGGCGTTTGAACCATGGATGCACCTCCCTGAGTGCATGGAACCCTAAGGATGACGTGTTAACCCCAAGGAGTTTTAGCATGCGGTTGGTTTTGTTACCGGAGTGAGAACAGTTCTGTCATGTATCCATGTTAAAGAATGAAATGGTCCAGCAGGGGAAATGGCTATGCTTGAGAGAGAGAGAGGAAAGTGGTAAAGCCGTGACATATTAAGAGACCAGTTAGCACGTTAATATACACTAGTCTTACAACTGATTGTCATTTCCTCTCCATGGAATCATAATGTAAGGGATTTAAATGGAGATCTTTATCCATGTTCGACGTTCTTGCTGAACTACAGTTCCCAGGGGGTGGGGGTGGAGAGAGTGACAAAATGGAATGATGGAGTGACACTGTGACACTGAGAGATCTCTGTCTTTTGGTGCTACACCTCTGAAGATGCCAGCCACAGCTGCTGGCGAAACGTCAGGAACTACAATGCCAAGACCACGGCAATACAGCCCGGAAAACCCACAACAACCATCGTTCTCCGGCCGTGAAAGCCTTCGACAATACAAAATGGAATGACTTTATATCCATGGCCCCTTTTGTTTATGTTGCACATAAAGACATTTAATGTGTCTATATGGTATGCTGCCCTTCCCCCCTTACCATGGTGGGCGAGTGTGTAGAGATCATGGGTTTGTTATCCTTAATGTTTAATGGCTTATCACAGGAGAAACAAATCCAGTCGTAAGCCAAAACTGCATAATTTCAAACATGTACATCACCATTAATCCTAAAGTACTTGTCCTAGCCTTTCACGTACTGATCTGTAGAAACTTGCACACTTCACTTGCCTCGTCATCAAAGGCTGTCTTGACTAATATGCTATTAACAATCATGAAAATACTATGAATTAATTTAATTACTAGGAATTGCATATATGTCTCGGCATCCTGTTTTCACCAGTATACACAAGCCCATTTTCCTTACTCTGTTAACCTGGTGATGTCTTCAAGGCATTTTGACCCATTGTGGTCTTTTTCTAGTCATTTTGCCTGGAGGCTGTTGGGATGTGCAGGCTAAGACGCTGAATGGCCTTGCCTTCTGGCTTTATGACTTCTGCTTTGCTTTTAACAAGTCGCTATAAATCAGTGTTGCTCAACTGTGACAGATACAGCAAGTAACGCAGTGGCAAGATCTCTGGACACTGAGATGACTTGCTCTGCTCCGACCTCTTTGGATCCAGTCTTCAAGGTCCTGAACTCAGAAATGGCCGGATTGGTGGCTTTTCCGATAATGCAAGGCATGCTCAATATGACCAAAGACATGTTGTCCAGTGACATCAAAAAGCTGGATAATATGTATAAAACTAAACAAGAAGGATCAGGTTTCCTCTTTACTCTGCATCCAGGGAAAGGAAAGCCGGTGGGAGGGGGGGGAGCAGTTAGGGACTTAGAATCCCCCCCACACGCGTAGGACGCAGCAGCAGCGACTCAACAGTAGCTTTTAAAAAAAGGTTGCTGTATGTGTGCATGGAAAAAGTCCAGGGAAAGGTCAGTTCTGCCTCTCATGCTTCCTTTCCTTGTGTGAAAATCTGGAGATCGAGAGAAGCAGGACAGAATCAGTCACCCTCTTGTGTGGATATCTGGAGACTGAAGCAGAATGGAATCAGAATCGCCAGAAATTGACTCTGTGGGAAAGACTTGGGAGTCAATCATGCATGAGGCTTGGATGTTGTCCATAGTCAACCAAGGCTTCTGCCTAGAGTTCAAGACAACTCTGCCTCTATCCAACCCTCCACCTCCTCCCGCCTTACTTAAGAGGAGGTGCAGTCATTGCTGAAGAAACAGGACATAGAACTAGTTCCATCTATTTGTGTTTTCCTGATATTTTATTGTGGACAAAAAGGAGGTTCTTGCCCCATTTTAGACCTCCATTCCCTAAACAAGTTTATAATTTTCAAAAAGTTTCAAATGTTGTCATTAAAAGATGTTTTATCCCTGTTAAAAAGCCAAGTTTGGTTCCTTACTGTCGATTTAAAAGATGCTTATTTTCATGTTCCAATAAATGTTCAATACAGAAAGTCCCTTTGCTTTCAGTGTGGTTCCGAGAGCTACCAGTATAAAGTTCTTCCTTTTGGCCTCTCCTCTGCCCCTCACGTCTTTATGAAAATCATGGTAGTAGTATTAAGACACCGCAGGGGAAAAGAGAGTACCATTTCCCCCTATCTTGACGATAGGCTTCTCAGCCACTCCAGAGAATCCCTGCCCCAGTTCTTACCATCCTCCACCAGCTGGGCCTGAGGGTCAATGTGGAGAAGTCGTCTCTGATTCCCTGGCAAAAGGTGATATTTGTGGGGGCAGTCTTAGACTCCTCCCTAGCCCTTGCCTTCCCCACCCTGGAAAGGACAGAGAAATTCTCCTCACTCTGAACAAGGTCTTTTCATACAGGCACCAAGTGCAAAACAAATTCAAGGACTGTTAGGTTTTATGGCCTCTCTGACTCTGTTCTGTTTGCCAGGCTGAGGCTTCGTCCCCTGCAGAACTGGTTCATCAGAGTGTTCCACCCACACTGCAGAACCCATACAAGCGATTCTGTATCCCAAAGTATATCCACACGTCCCTGAAGTAGTGGAACAGCACACACAACCTCTTGATGGAGACCCCCTTTGGCTCCTCCCTAGTTCATATCTCGATCTACACAGATGCCTCTCTGGTGGGATGAGGGGTTTGTTCTGGGATCACTCAGGCAAAGGGAACATGGTACCTTAAAGAATTGTCTCTGCATATCAACCTCCTTGCGCACAGGGCAATAAGGTATGCTCTGAAGGCTCTGGTTTGCCTAGTGGAAGGCAAGAATGTTCAGATGTGCACAGACAATATGACTGCTATGCATTACTTGAACACACAGGGAGGCACAACTTCTCTAGTGCTCTCCTGGGAATCCTCACTGATGTGGGAATAGGCTATCCAGCATCGAGTCACTCTCTTTGCCATACACATGGCGAGCAAGGACAATGTTCTGGCAGAACTACGTATGGCTCATCTGCATGGGCTTCCTCCATCCTGTTTTTGCAGTGTGGGGGGTATCCTACCATAGATCTGTTTGCCACAGATATCAACAGAAGATGTGCTCAATATTGTTCATGAGCGAGAAAAGGGAAGGCCTCTCTCCCGGGGACGCCTTCTAGAGCCCTTGGTTGGGCATCCTCCTGTATGCATTCCCCCCTCTTCCTCTGATGACATTGATTGTCAGCAAGATGATGAGGGAAGGCTCCTCAGCAATTGTAATAACGCCTTACTGGCCAAGGCAAGCCTGCTTTGCCACTCTATTTCAAATGCTGCAGGGCAGAATTTACTATTTCCCCCCAACAACGCACCTGCTACAGGACAATGTAGTTCTCCACCATGAGCTGGGCACTCTAAAACTGACAGCTTGGTTCATATCCCCCAGTCTGAATTTCTCCTCACCAGTCCAGAAGGTCCTGCTGGAAGCTAGGAAACCATCTACCAGGAAATCATACTTAGCCAAATGGAAAATATTTCCTCTTTGGGCGATAGCTAACAACTTGAACCCAGTCTAGGCCTCATTACCATCTGTTTTG
Organism: Eublepharis macularius; assembly: GCF_028583425.1. NCBI lineage: Eukaryota > Metazoa > Chordata > Lepidosauria > Squamata > Eublepharidae > Eublepharis > Eublepharis macularius. Next base: position 111,231,070 of record NC_072795.1, read on the forward strand.
CACTATTTGGTCCAGCCAAAGGATCAGGGTTTGGCTAATTCCTCCATTAAAGTCTGCCTAGCAGCCATTTCAGCCTACCATGACAATATAAACGGAAAATCTCTCTTTGCCCAGCCACAGTGCTCTTTCCCCAGCCACAATGCAAGCCCTTCCTCAGAGGTTTATCAAACTTCTATCCACCAGCATCCAGACATCAAAGGTATAATGCTTGATGGACATCATAGACCAGGTGGCCACCTTACACAATTCCACTAGAGGGATGCTCAAGTTGAAGGCTGATAAAGTGGAATGAGCCTTTGTGCATGCCAAAGTCTCTCTGTGCCAGTCGTAGGAGTAGGGGGAAAGTACCAGTAAGACAATGTCCTGATTTAAGTGAAAAGCAGAGACAACCTTTGGCCAAATGGAGAGGCTCCAACAGAGAACCATCTTATCTGCTAACATCTAAATGAAAGGATTCACTCCTCCTCCTAGCTAAGGTCATAGCCATTAGAAAGGTTGTTTTAGCTAGGGCTCGAAAGGTTTATACGTGAGTATAGTGAAGAGAACCAAGGAGAGACTCCACTAAGCCACTTAAGAAAACACCGGATACTGTCAGTACTTCCATGTATCTAAGATCAAGGTGTTTATAGCCATATTCGTCCACAAGAAGTGGGCCTAATTGGTTTTTAACAGTATTTGTTTTAGAACATGGTAGACATGATTATGAAAGAATACACGTTCAGAAACTAGTAAAGAGTCCAGTAGCACCTTTAAGACTAACCAACTTTATTGTAGCATAAGCTTTCGAGGACCACAGTTCTCTTCGTCAGATGCATCACAGAAGAGAACTGTGGTTCTTGAAAGCTTATGCTACAATAAAGTTGGTTAGTCTTAAAGGTGCTACTGGACTCTTTACTATTTTGCGATTACAGACTAACACGGCTAACTCCTCTGGATCTATGACATTCAGGAACACTGGGGTAGGGAGAAAGTTAGCTTACAATGCAAAATACTAGGTCTGTGTGTAGCCCACTTCAAGTCTATTGATTTTAAGAAGCCAGCCTTAGAATCTGGTTACACCAAACTCTCATTGTTGCCTTCAGTAATGAGAACTGGTTGCAGTTATAGATGAAACACTTTTGCTCATCCATAACTTTGCATGCAAGAACGGGCTGTTTTCCACGTTAGAGGCATCATGTTACTTTAACAACAGCTAACGATAAATCAAAAGCACAAGCGCTGTCTTGTCAAATGGCCTATCTTGTCTGCAAAAGTTCATTTTGCTTTGTTGAGCGGGTGGGGGAAATAGAAGCCTTTGCTAAACTACAGCTTCCTCAGTGGCAGCCACATTCTTCTACGGTCATCTCCTCGTGGTGACCAATACTCAGCCTTCCTTCTTAATAGAGCAGGCGAAGTGGTCTCAGTTTTACTGGTATGCAGGAGGAGGCAGGAACTTGTTCTGGGTAAAAATATTTTAGAAAACTCTGGAAAAGAAATGTAGAAAGAAATATATTTTACAGAAGCTGACTCATCTCTAAGTCAGGGTTTCTCAGTCCTTTCATTATGCGAGCATTGCATAATGAAAGATACAACTCAAGGAAAAATAGTACTTTGAGGGGGGGGGTAGCTGATCAACCTATTTAAACAATTGTGTATGCTAAATGAGGTCATATAGGTAAGTTACATTTGTGGTCTTCAGCTATATTCAGCCTATGCATAGAAATAGTGTCGTAATATTGGCCTTTTCAACACGGGCTGTTTTTGTCTGTTCTGGCCCCGTACAGCTTTGACGTATCCTCCGAGTTCTGCATACATGGTCAAAATACCCTGATTCAGTCTTCAAGCTGCTTCACATACATTGCGCAGTGTGTGCAGACCTATTTAGCCCTGCTCATGAGTCTCAGCTGTTCCTTTGTGTGATAGCAGCAGACCAAGAAAGAGGAATCTGGGGGAAGCGGACAGACAGAGCTATGCTCACCACATATTTTCTGCATCTTGCCCATAAACAGTGTGCATAAAGAGTGGTATAACACCCGCGGTAACCAGTAGTTGCTGAGTGGTGGGTCTAACTGTGCTACTGGGAGAAAGCGAATGGGAATTTGGTTTTTCTAAAGAAAAGCTTCTGTTTATATAATCCTAAACAATAATGTGCCAAAGAGCCTTTACAAAGCTGTTTGCATGCAAGTGGCATCCACTTGCCTTTGCACAGCGGAGTGAGCGTTCTGCCTCTTTAGAAAGGAGCCTCCTGGGGCCATAATCTCTGACATTTGTAGCAAATCACCTTTCTAGAGTTCCGGATACACCTTGGAACAGAAGCTTCTTGTGCTTGCCCAGCCCCCTGCATTGTCCAAATGCTTCCTGTGTTAGATTATCATTCCACAGATACATCCTTTGCAAACATTCTCACCTGCCCAAACTCTAAGCTCATGCTGCGGCATCTTTTTCAGCTGCTGCCAATTTTCAGCAAGAAGCCTTTCCTTCAAAATCGCTGGACCAATAAGCTGTTTCAAGCAGTTAGGGGTTTCTATTGAATTCTTTCCTGCATTATTTGCTTATGCGAACAACAACAACAACAACAGAGAGATTACAAAGCTGCTGTAGCGTTGTCTCTTTGCAGATGCCCTAGTTTACTTGGCATGTTTATGTAGGCAGCAGCCTGTTTCCTCGGATGCATGCAGATGGATAAACAGGGTCCATCTTAAATAAGCAAGCGTGTGTGTCATGTTTCTCCTTGCAGAAATAAGAACTATCAGTAGGAATGTGAAAAAAATGAGGTTATCTATTTGAAATGCAGAGGGGATGCCGGGTGAATTCATACAGAGTTGTGTAACGTTTCCGACATGCAGAGACCTTCTACTCTTGCCATTTTGTTAATCTGTATAAAGTGCTTGTTGGACAGGCTGACATTGTCTTCTGCTTTTGTGTAAGAACTGATCATGCTGAATAATGTAAGAGCCCGTTCTGTAGTCTAGCGAGGGACTGTTTTTCTACCAGCTGGGGAAACAATACAAATAATCTGCAGCATATGTTTTCTTCTGCATTTTCCCGTAAACCTGAGCAGCATCCTGTTTTAGGAAGAAGGTAATCCATATTCCAGTCAAACCTTCACCAAAACAAAGATGCATTAAATTACCTGTATTTTAAGTTTTCCCTTCACCTCTCTTTCACTCTCCTCAATATTTTGTTACCGGTAGTAACAACAACGGCATGTATCCAACCATCCTTAGACTTCACAAAGTGAGACCTTACCGGCTTCCTCCTCTTGCCACAGCCCACAGGGTCCCCTAAAATTTTGTCGGAGGGGGGGGGGTCATCGTACTCTCATGAACAACATAGTATGAACTGTAGGGTTCTCCAGTGGAGGGATGGAATTGGCAGGAATTGCCCACCCCTTTTCTACAAATGGAACTGCCATTCTATTGGAGGAACTGAATAGTTGAACTCGTGCCACAATACATATATTTTAATATTTATTGTAATACATATCCTGTTCTTACACAGACTGCCAATCAGATCTGTAACCTTCTTGCCTTTAGTAATACTGCAGCACCAAGTGTTTTCTGACCATTCACTAGCACCTGTCCCTCCATAGCTGCAACGGGAGTGAATCCTGGGCTTCTGTTCTGCTGATGCCAGGCTCTACCAGCACGAGAAGGCTGAGGAGCAATTCCATCCACTTATTCCTCCTTACTGCAGTTTCCTGTATTGCTTGGCTTTTTACTCACGAGAATTTCCCCAAAGGATTGCCTTTTTGGCACTCACAGGCAGCTGGTGAAAGAAGGTCAAAAAGATTTGTCACTGCAAACAACTTCTGCTTACCCAATGATAGGATCCAGCTCAAAATGTTGAGTCTGTTGGGACATTTTGCTCCAGACCGGGCTGCAGGGGGGGGGGGGCGGGCAAGAGGGACAAAATTCCCATCGTGGGCCCTAGTCACAACGGGGATCTCTCAGAACTGAGCGAGTCATGTGATTGATTTTCATAAGGTTTTTGGATTGGGTCTGGATGGTGTGGGCTCCTAGCAAGACTCTTTGTCTGGTGTCCTGTAGAAGTTCCTGGTAGCCTCACCTGCAGCCATTCATCTACTGAAGTTGCTTCAATAAAAAGCATCAATTGTGTCTAGTGTTCAGATACAGAAGTTGAACGTTTGCCCCCGAATATCAGATGGATGAGAGCTGAGTCTTCCAGCAAATGCCTCTTCTATCACATCAGCCCTGTCCTTTCGAGGTGTGAATATATATTCCTGCTGCTGAGAAGAGGCAAGGAAGCAATGATGCCTGTGGAGCAAGCTGGGCTTCAGTAAGGGAGACAGAACAATGGAGACAGAGGAGGAAGAGGTGGCAAGGGGCAGGGCATGGTTTACAACGCTGTTTCTGAACTAGGATCCCTGATGGTCTGGGAACCTCTTTACCATTCATCCTTCTTTTAAAACACTCATTCTCCAATGGAATATTCCATGACAATCTATTGAGAGAAGCAAATCATTTGCGATGCTGATTTCCCTGTACATTTTTATCTGCACTGACTGTGGCAGATAGCAACACAGTTGTTTGGGCTCTTTAAAAGCATAAAGTTGATCTTCTTGGGTTGCACAACTTGTGCAGGCCTCATTCGAAGCACATGAAGCAGGGCCGTTTCCAGATGGCTTACCTGAAGCCGCTCCATGCCGCAATGTTGTGGATCGTGCCGGGGAAAACGCGAAATATCGCGTTTTCTCATGCAAGTTTTGCACGACATTGTGCAAAACTCACGCGAGAAAACGCGATATTTCGTGTTTTCCCCGGCATGATCCACAACATTGCGGCATGGAGCGGCTTCAGGTAAGCCATCTGAAAATGGCCCAGGTCTAGCCCTGTCACAATGCCTGGATGGGAGACCAGCTGGGAGCTATATTTATGCCACTCTAAGCTTTTTGGGAAAATAGCAGGTATTAAGGTATTTATTTTTCCTTCCATCTATAGCAATGTTGCAGAGGAGAATTCAGTTTATTTTATTTTGCTGTTGACAGAGGCTAATTTTGACACTCTTACCTGTAGGTAGGCATTGTTTGTGGGTTGAAATCCCTCATCCAGCAGGACAGGACACTTCCCCTCACAGTGGAAGGCATTGTACTGCTTGGGGTATACAATCCAAGAGCCCCCCAGCCTATCTGATCAAAATCTACATGGAAGTCCACTTTTTGGCACAGGTATTTGGATTCCCATTCTTCTGAGTTCAGGAAAGATGAGTTGAGGGGCTTATTGTGACGCCTGCGTCTCTTTGTGCTCCAGAGGGGGTCTTTGGAAGCCTTGTAGATAAAGTATTTCAAGTTTTCACTCTTTGAAACAAGGCTGAGCTGCTAACTTCTCTCTCTCCTTTGGAAAACCTGGAGAACAGCACCAAGAATGCTTTGTTTGCTGGCAGACCTACAGCACGTGGCCACTCTCTTGAGATTGTGCTTCCACCTTATTTGATCATACTGAAATTATTCTTTTGAGCTGCTATTGGCGAACCACTCGGAGAGTTGCTGCAAGACTTCCAAGGCTAGCCACCATGAAGGGAACGACGGGGGCACCGTAAAGGAGCCCAAATGGACAGTGTGTGAGCTGTTGTGACCACTTTGGCAAGTTTCTTCCTGCTGGTGAAATAAGCCTACCCAAACTGGACCACTGAGGGAGGGAAATTTTCTCTCAGGCCTGGAGAGATGGAGTCTTAACTCAGCCACCTGCAACTCCTCTCCTTGTCTACTAACAGAAAAGCTGAAAATGGTGTTCCATTTCTGTCCCGCTTTACAGACACCTATGATATGAACAAAGCATGGAGATCAGCAAGAGAAGGCAGCTTTCTATGGGAATAAAGTATGTTCCCCTCTATTTCTCACTGCGGTGGTAAACCTGTTTCTCAACTTGTATTCTGCTTAGAGGGGGCTCATGTGACTGAATGCTATTCTATAGGGAACTGAGCACCAGGGAGAAAAGTAGGCTAGTCAGAAGTGGAACAGCCTGGATGCAGGCATAGTGAGCACGAAGCCTAAGACTGGTGGTCTGCCTTACAAAAACAATTTCCAGACTGCATTCTCTGCAGTGCCCCCCCCCCCCACCTTGCTTGAAGAGGTCAGGAAAATTCACACTCTCCTGGCTTTCTGCAAACTATGCAAAACTGAATTATTCAGGAGGGCTTTCTTACACAGGCGATAGGGCTGTGCTGCAAGGAAATGGTTTCAGAGAAAGGCTTTGGTAAAGGGATAGGGACTGTAGATTATACTACTGTGTGCTATCTGTTGCTGCAAGTACATCCTACTGGGTAGTTTCTGCATTGTTTAATATGTTTCGTATTCTGCATTGTTTCAGCTCTGTATCAGATTTCTGCTTGTTTTCAAATTTCTGCAGTCCCTACCCTATTGTATTGTTTATTGGATGTTCCAGCCATTGATCATATTGACTTACACTCTGCAATCATCCTTGAGTCTCAGTGAAAAGGGCAGACTGTAAATAATGCATTTTTTAAAAAATAAAAATGTTACAGAACTGCTTTTAAAGAAAGCATTACAGAATCTTTCAGGCAAGCACACTAATGACCTTGAGTAGAATATTTGGCTCTCAAAAGGTGAGTGAGCCAGTGAGGAAGACCTCTCATTGTACCACTAGGATGGTACAAGCTAGGCAACGTACAGTTAGTAAAAAAAAAAACAAATGAAACAAGTCCAAACTGAACTGTCATTTCCCCCCCCCCCCCTAGAAGGGACGTTTCTGCCTTTTAACAGCAGCATAATAGGCAGAAATCGACAAGAAAAGCTTTTCTCATTGCTGATTCTCCATGCCAAGCCAAGTTTCACTTGCGGCTCTACATTATACATATGTTAAAGTTGCCAACAAAAACCGCGTATGAGGCTGCCTTACACCAAGTCAGCTCAGTGGTCCATCAAACTCAGTACTGCCTGCTCTGACCAGTAGTGGCTTTCTCAGGAGATCAAACTTCCTCTCCAGCACCTGCTCCTTAAGATCCTTTTTAACTGGAGATGCTGGGGCTTGAACCTGGGATTTTCTGGGTGCAAAACAAATGCTCTCCCACTGAATCATCATGATGACCCCATTGCAGTTACTCAAGTTGGCGACATTATGGCGGAAGCTCATGAGGCTTGCAAACTTGCCCAACTCCTTTAGTTTATAATGAGGATTATGCAGAAAAAGTCCCTAGTGGATTGTGTCCATCATCATTTATTACCAACTGCATTATTGATATCTCTTGACCCATGGGATATGGAATAGTATCATTTCCTAGTTAAAGCAATTGATGCAACCACTTGCCTAGCACTGGTTCAGAGCACTAAACAAGGATATCAACATTTATGTTGCATCGTCATATTTTAAAAGTCTTCAATAAGGACATAAGAATGGAAGATACGTGTTTTGATCAATGTAACTTAGTTTGGGTGCAGCCATTTTTTTAAAAAATGTGTGGCCCAAGGAGTGCCATGATGCTTCTCAGTGGGCTTCTTGGAGCCCGTGTGCTTCTTTGACAAATTGTCTCTTCTACAAAGCAAAGAGCCAGTCCGGGCATTCTGCCAGCTTGTTGGTGCAAGACATGCTTTAGGAGCACCACTTTTGTGATGCATTCGTTCAGGAACAGCTCCCTCCATCATAAGAAGATCCTTGGCTTGCAACCTCCCACCATTTTGTCATTGGTCCCAGCACTCCAAGGCAGCCATTTTGGTACCTGCTCCTCATTCTCAAAATGTACCACAGGCTTGACAAGATTGGGGGGCTCTGGTGTGAACTATTAGTTGCAGCTGGTTGCAACTGCATTCCGGTTTTTGTTATTGCACTGAACTCGCTTCACTTTCATCTTCTGAAGACTAATCCAAGAAGCCGCAGCGTTGCTAGTGGCAGCCTCCCTCCATGGAGTCACAACGCCATCATGGCATTAGGTTGATCCTCGACAGAGATAGCCACCAAACTAAATTCACCACATCTTTCTAGTACTTTCCTGTGGGTCCACAACTGCTTATTTGTTGGAACTGCCTCCTTATTTTGTAGCTAGTTTCTGCTGGAAGGCAGTTTACTGTCTGCTCTTAGGGAGATATGTGATAGCAATACAGGCCTGTCCCTATCTGAAGTACAACCCTCACTTAGAGCCAAACTACAAGTGACATCTTACACAGGTTGTACACTAGTCGGCTTCCCTCAAGTTTTGATGGGAAATGTAGGCGCCCTGGTTTTACAGCTTGGCTCTCCATTACAGCTGCAAGACCAGGATGCCTACATTTCCCATCAAAACTTGAGGGAAGCCGACTAGTGTCCAACCTGTGTAAGACGTCACTTGTAGTTTGGCTCTTACTTTGCGTTTTTTGTCCTCTGGGACCAGATGGCTATTATTGAGACTTTGATCCTCCAACTGAACTCCAATCAGTTTTGGAAGGGAATTCTCTGTAAGGGGTTCAAAAGAGTATGTTGTCGATTGGGAAGGGTAGGGATTAACAATGATTTTCTCCTAAATAATGGCTAAGAGTAGGAAGACTGGGCTGGACTTATTCATGTCCCTGACACCCTTTGTGAATGGTAGTCTGGAGCTAATCTAATCACCTCAAGCTGAAAGGAGAGAGAGCTACAGGATGTGGATTGTAAATCCACTTGTATTTTTTTAGGGATCGGTGTCTAGGCCACTGATCTATATTCTCCTTGGCCATTTTCACACTGCCTTATTTTTCCGCTTCCATCCCGCCCCACTTTATTCCGCAATTCTCACTTTCCGTTCTGATTAGTCCTTTTAATCCGATCCCCTCTCATCACACGATGTTCACACCCGCCTCTGAAAAAGCGCCATTTCCTTTCCTAGTAGCGTGATCTGTGACGCGCAGCGAAAGAACCCTCCCCTTTTTTTAAAAAAACATTACTTTCAATAGCGATATACCAAAACATCATTGTAATTGGTTGTTATCGCTCACACCCCGTATCACATGATTGTTTGGTTTCTTGGCATCCACTGACCACTGCATTCTATTGGTTCCAAATTGAGGCGGGCAAATTTGAAATGGTCGGCGGAGTGGGTGTTGAACTAGCAAGTGCTCTTGTTTGCGGTGGTCCTGGTGACTGTGGATGTCTGGCCATGGCATCCCATGTAGCAGTGTTCATTGCGGTGGCAAAACTTGTTTTCAGCCTGATCCAAACTAATTTCCAGCTTCAGTTGGCATACCTGCGGTGGATTATGCAAAGAAGAAAGCACTACATTCGACTCCAGGATTCAATTGCACGCAGGAGGAGGCTAAGTCGGAGGCTTGCAATTCAAAGGAGAAAAAAAATGATGGAAAGGTGGTTCTGCTTGGCCAAGGAGTATGTGCCAAGAAAACGATGGGTCACAGAAAAAAGCCAAGATTGGTGGGACAGAATTGTGCTCTGCTGCTGGGAAGATCAGGACTGGTTGGAGTGCTTTCGGATGACGCGTGACACCTTTGAGAACATTGTCCGCATCCTCAGACCCCGTCTGGAGCGTCAAACTACGTCCTTCCGAAAACCAGTGCCAGTTGAAAAAAGGGTTGCGGTGGCAATCTGGTGCCTTGCCACAGGCAGCTGTTACAGGCAGGCAAAAGACCAGTTCGGCATCGGCCTTGCCACCGTGTGTTCCGCGGTTTTAGAGGTCTGCTATGCATTGGAGACAGAGCTTCTATCGAAGACCATATGCTTGGGTGGCGAAGTGGGAACGGTGAGTGATCCCTCAATTTTTAAAAAAATTTATGCTGTGATTTACATCGATATACCATTACCTCGTTATAATCAACTGCATCTCAGATCTATTCCCTGTTTCCAAGGCAAAGTCCTGGCTTCTTTTGATCATGGCATTCATTTTATCTTTTGTACAGGTTATGGACGGATTTGCAGCACTGGGTTTCCCACATTGCATTGGAGCAATAGACGGGACACATATTCCAATATGTGCTCCTGGCGGAAGCCCGGAGCAGTATGGAAACAGAAAGAAATTTTCATCAATACTCCTTCAAGGGACTGTGGACCATCGCGGGCGATTCATAGACGTCGAAATCGGGTGGAGCGGAAAGAATCACGACGCCTTTGTGTTCAGGAACTCAGCAATTTGTGCCGCCATGGATGCAGGAACATTCATTCCTGGAAATCCCAGTCTTCAGTTGGGAGATGTCACTGTCCCCCCTCTAATTATTTCTGATGGAGCTTATCCTCTTCGACGTTGGCTCATGAAGCCATATGGAAACCACGGAGAAACAGATGCCCACAGACATTTCGACAGATCACTTTCCCGCTCTAGGAATGTGGTGGAGAGATGTTTTGGCCGTTTAAAATCAAGATGGAGGTGTTTGGCCAGCCGCCTCAATTGCAGAGAGGAGAACGTGGTGGCGGTGGTGACGGCCTGCGCCATCCTGCATAACATCTGTGAGGAGCGTGGACACAATTCTGTTAGTTGCCTGGGTGATCCCAATCCGGTATTGGTTCCACAGGAAGAGGATGCAGATTTGGAACCGGACAGAGGCCACTTAGAGGAGGGGAAAGTCGTGCGAGAGGCTCTGTCCACATTCATGTTTACTGACTTTCGACGTTGAATGATTGTGATCTGTTTTTATGAGATTTCTCTTCCCTTCACTGCATACAGTTCTTTTTCTAGAATTTAATTATCATTATTTGCAACCATGTTAAAAAATTAAATTGAGTGTTATTCTTCGATGGATGTCCTTCTTTGTGTCCCTCTTTTGAAATTTGTAATGGTATAGAAAGGTGGTTAGAGGAATGCAGTGCCGTGTTTCAAGACATGGAAACAGCTCCAAGGGAGGGTCTGGAGTAATTGTGCACGGGGATGGACAAAACCAGTTTAACAGAAGTGGTGCCGGGGGGGGGGTGGAGAATTTTTTCTACAGAATTAAAATTGACAATATGCCTAGGTTTGCCAGACAGGAGAAGGGTCTGCCGTCAGATGGACAATTTTGTGGTCACAGAACACACTACATCGGCAGCTGTAGAGCAATCTTCCCCATTTCCCCGAGCTTGTTCTTGAACCAAAACTGGGCAGATACAGAAGAGGAGGGGAGAAGAGAGAGAGAAAAGAAGGGGATTCTCGAAAGCTTATGCTACAATAAAATTGGCTAGTCTTAAAGGTGCTACTGGACTCTTTTTGATTCTGCTACTACAAACTAACACGGCTAACTCCTCTGGTTCTTGAACCGTTACTCTTGGGCTTCATGATTAATTGTGACCTTTGTGTCTTAACCCTCAGGGCCACAAATTAAACTTGGGCTTTCAGATCTTTGTCCAAGCCAACGTTGACAGGGTGAGGGGTTTGCGTTGGTGCCATCTAATTGTGGTGCCTTTCATCCCGACACTGACATGGAATTTATGTCTATTTTCAAGGAATGGTTTTTTGTCACTTTAGTTATTGCACAAATATTCACCAACACCAAAGAGGACAGATTTCTTGCCAAGTTAAGTTTTGGAAGCTTTGCACGCCGTGTACAGGGACCTTTTCGAGTTTGTGCAATTATCCCAAAAGACAACTTTAAATCAGCACTCAGCAGAGGAAAAGGATCTTGCGATCTCTCCATTTGTTTTTTATACACTTAGTGTTGTGCAACTAGAGAAATGAACGTGGGTGGTCGGTACGCTGGGCACTGATTTTAATTCTACACCCAATTTCCTGGACCAATAAGCAGAGGTCCTCGGGTATTCCTTCTTATCCACGTGCGAGTGCATGCGCATTAATGGCCCGCCTTTCTACCGGTATACCGTTAGAAAAGGCGAAAAAATGGCGGCAAGACGGCGTGGTGCTTTCTGGAAAGATGAAGAAGTGGAGACTCTGCTTATGCTTCTCCTGCATTCTGGAAAGGTGACCCGGCTGATGAACAGCACGCATTTGCCGACTCGGTCAACATTTTTGAGAGCCTCAAGAGAAATGACGCGGCATGGATACCCTCGGACAGAGGAGCAGTGCCGCTCAAAATTCAAAAGGGTGAAGGCCTCATTTTATGACTCTTTAGAGGCCTGGCAGGGCATACCTCGACACAGTGGGAAGCCTCCGTACTTCGCCACGATGATGCGGCTTTGGGAGTCTGCCGGCCATCCCCGCTGGGAAGATCGAAGGCATGCCGGTAAGTGTGACTGTGACGTTCTCTCATTCTTCCTGTTGAATATTTCAACTGATGTTGTGATGTTGATTGAAGTTCTCAACCACTGACCCAATGTCCTGCCGGGCATCCCCGATGTCCTCCTGGGCACTATCCCCCCCCAGAAAATTGGTTTATTTATTTTTTGGGTTTTTTTTTTGCAGCTCTCCTCCGCGGAAGAAGGAGGTCGAGACCGGAACGTCAGGAAGAGGATCAGCCAGAAGAGGAAGCCGGGCCCATTCCTGAGGAGGCGCCTGTACCCACCAGAGAAGATCTAGAAGAAGACGTGACAGCAGAGATAAGCACTGGTGAGTATGTCTTCCCTTCCCTTTTTTTTTTCCTCAGACGTGCAGGGTCGATTGTTCAAGGTGGTCGTGGGGCGCTTTGAACAGAGATTGGCAACCCCACCCACTATCCCCGGCAATATTTGGCAAGCTCCTTGGTATAGAAAAGCGCTGGGTTATCTCCCCTATTTCGCACCTTTCTCACCACATCAACAATAATTTTGACACATGTCATTGCTGTGGCTTGACCTGTTGCTGCTTGATGAAAAAGGGGCCACGTGGGACCCTTTGGAAGACCTAATCCCAAAATCCCCTTTCACTATTGGTGATCTTTATTCACACCTTTAGAATCATGTTTGGCAATCTCATATTGTCAATTTCCCAATTGTTTTCCAAAGGCATCCCCCCACCCCCTAGCACTGATTGTGCTACAGATCAAGCTGCAAGTGGTGAGTTGCACTTGCCTGTCAAGTGAGCACACCAATGTGTATTCCTCCCTGTTTACTCGACCTCCACTCACCCACCTCTAGAGCTGCACGTGAGAAGGTGGTGGAAAAGTGGAGGGCTAGTGAACGGGGTGGAATATTCATGAGTCTCTTCACTTGCCTTTAAAGTGTCACCAGACACTTGCAGCTTGGTTCACAGAGACCAGTCTATAGTGGAGACTCGCCAGCCTCAGACCATCGATTGCAATCTTGACGTACTACACAAAATTTCTTTTTTGGATTGCAATGTTGGTTTCTGCATGCGATGCAATCACTGGATGTGATGGCTGCAGGAGGGACATGGTGGCTGAAAAGAGTTTGAGCCTGTGGTTCCCTGAAACACTCTACTCAACCGATGCTTCAATCACACAGATAGTGTGAGGATAATAAGAGATTCAATTTCGTTAAAAAAAAAAAAAGCAAAAAACCCACCACACTGCGTGTGCGGCAACTAATGGTAGACCATAACCTGCACAGCTGCAGTCATGCATAATTGGAACTTACATATTCGAATCTGATTGACTTTTACACAGCGACTCTCGATTTTAACCAAATTCAGGTTTATTCAAACAACTGACTTAAGCACCAAAAACAATCATTTATGGCCAGGAATGACAACACATGGGGTAAATAATTATTTCTTTAAAGGAGCATTTGTGGCCATTGACCAAGGATGATTTTGATCAAAGAATAACTTTGCTGTGTTCACAGGGGAAGACAACGTTGCCCCATCTACTTCAGTCATTGATGATGCAGGACATGAAAGCTCCCATGAAAAAAGAGTGCCTGAGACAAAAGGAAAAACCTTGGATGATGTCTGCACCACACTAGACAAAATGGAGCAACGAGTGATGTTGACCTGTAAGTGGAATTCTATTTTTTAAGATAAAACACATTCAACTTCAGCACTCCAGAAGGCCACAGAAGAATTTGGGGGACAGAATTCAGTGAGGGCACCACCATGAAAACATGTTCTAATGTGTTCAAATTGCAGCTAAGTGATACATTTTCTTTCATCATATTGAAAGAGGTATCCTGAAACTGAGCATGTCTAAATCTTGAGAAAATGCCAAAATTTTGAGCCCTGTGATGCACTAAGTAATTATGAAAAAAAAACCACTACATTGATTGCTCGCATTTCTCTATCCAGTCAACAGATATGAGAAGCGCCTCAGCTTCATGGAGAAAAAAATGTCCAGGTACTGCCGCCGTCTGCATCTACTGGAGAGGGCTCTACAGGGAAAGGAATCCACCGCCACCTCGACCCAAACCCTGTAAATTGAGTATTGTCCTATGGCCTTTTTTTTTTCTTAAGTTACTAGAGTTTTTCACTGATGTTTTCCAGTCAGATTTGTATATTTTGGTTACAATAAAGACCACGTTTGTGTTTCTCATACTGTTTGCTTGACTTTCTTGAACCAAGAAAATGAGTATAAAGACAAATTTGTTATTTGGATTGTGGGGCACATTGGCAAAGCCCTGGCTGCTACAGAGTGAGTCTGTCCCTTGCCCGCCCTACACATGAACGCTTGGGTTGAGATGACCTCTCTGGCTGTGAGGAGGTGATGGGTGGATGGGTTTGAACCTCACTGCAGCTGTTGACTCCCTGTCTCAGAAGCAGGGCTTCACCAATGTTCTGGAGAGCGCTGACAGCGTTATTCAAAATGTCAAAATTTCTACTAAATGCCTCCTTGAAGAGTAGCCGTTCCTGTCTGTTCTCGGACATGAACTCATTATGCCATTCTCTTGATTCCCGCTGCTCCCTTCGTCTCTCCTCTAGCTCCATGGAATGCTGTTTTGAGGACTGACACATCATTTTATCAGCCACACAATACAGCCCTGCAGAATTTCTTTTTCTGGTTCTCAAGCCGGCCAATCGTGTTCTCGGTGACTGTTCAGCCAGTGGCCTGGAAGGCGTCTCTGGAAAAAAAATTGAACGGAAAATCAAAATATTTTCACCAAGGTAACCTATGATAAATCATGCACAGAACGCACAAAACAACATCCCTTGATGTGCCATTTGCCGCTATTGCACAGAGTTAGAAAGATTTTGTGGCGAGGCATGGTTAGTGACGTGGGTTTAGTGGTTATAAGAGCTGCAATATAACTTGGAGTCCAAGATAGGATTTCCCGCACCTTTGCTTGAATCCAGCCAGTATAGCTTTTAATAAACACAGTCCTATATCGCCCCATCAGCCGCTCACCCCTCTCTGTGAGGGATGTGGTGGAGTGTTAAAATTGACCTTCTTTTGGAATTCAAGTTTGGAAGATCCGGTTTTCCTCATATATGGGATATCAATAAACCAACCTTGTCTTAACCATGCTGTGGCGGCTTTCTCACAAGTGTAGCAAGCGATGGCATCTGAGAAAGTTCTACAGAAAAGGTTAATGGAAAAAATAAAAGAAAAGCACCGAGAATCCAACATTAATCCTATTGAGTTGAGCATAGTACCTTGTGTGTCAGTTCTGGACGACCGGAGAATCGATGGGTCATTCTCCTTTTCCGCCTCAACGGCATCCTCCTCCCCTGCAGGCTCATTCCCTCCTGTGCCAAAGGAATGACAAGTGATGACAATGGATTTCCCACATACATACCCACAAACATACCCACATACATACCCACTTCATCAAACAAGTGGATGACGTCTTTGCGCCGTGCGTCGTTCACTTCTACAAAGGTGTGTGAGAACACACATCGCAAATTGCCCACATCTGTGGGTTGTCGTTCTGCTATCTTTTTCCTTTAATTTGTTTTTCCAAAATTATTATGGTAGATCCTGCCGCATGTTTCATGATGGAAAATGAATTGCAACCTTGGTTAAACTCGTCTTCAGGAAAATTAAAACCATAATCCACCGAAAAATTCCTTCTCACCATGCTCATCCAATCCCTCGATTGTGGCATCCAGATCCTGATCCATAGCTTGCGCCCCCAGTTCCATGTCTTCCTCATTGTCTAGCGAAGGGAAAAACAATGGAGCGATTAGAACCCCCCCCTTGTTATTCCCCCCCTAACCAACCCACAACACACAGGTCAGCTCTGAACACCACACCACCTACCCATTGAGATTGGAGTTGATGTGGTGTCATGCGTGGGCAAAATCTCCATGCATTCGTGGGAGAAGAGCTCCTCGGACCCCTCCTGAGGCTCAGAAGTACTCGTTCTGGGCTCCTCCCTGACCTGCAGAATGATGCTGCGAGAAACCCTTTTTGGTCTCACACTTGCATCGCCATGGAGAATTCTGTCCAACTCTTTATAATAAGGGCAAGTGGCTGGTGCATTCCCTGAACGATTATTATGAGCCACCACCCTTTTGTACTCCAGACGCATGGTCTTAGTTTTGCTGCGACACTCCAGGGCAGAGCGATTATGACCCCGCAGGGCCATCTGCTCAGCCACCTTAACAAAGCAGTCAAAGTTTCGGTGAGAACTTTTCAAAGCATCCTGGATCTTTTCTTCTCCCCAACAACTCAGTAGGTCAAGAATCTCCTTTTCTTTCCAAGAGGCACCCCTGCCCCCAACTGCCTTCAGTTGATCAGACATGTCTTTGTCACTCACCGTACGCTCAACACACAGAGCCTCCGTCTGGCTTAGTTTCTGACCTGTAAATAATAATTTTCAAAAGGAGCGCCAAAAAAAACGTTCTTGAAGACGTGGTTTCTACTTGTGGAGCAACCTTGGGCATGCGCAGTGGTGAAAATGGAACGTTACTTTCCCGCTCCACACCAAAAGAAAAAATCCCCTCAACGCTGCTGCGGGAATAAATCATTTTCCAAATTTAAAACTCAATTTATTACCGATAATGTCAGCAACGTGTGACAACACCGTCAGAATATCATTATCATAGAAGCACAGTCCTGAAAGAAGGCATGTGAAATTTATACAAAATCGCATGTTACTCTTTGAGGAATTTTTTTTTTTAAAAAAAACCAAGAATATGCCTTGGCTTGACTGATGTGACCAGATGGGTTTTGGGGTGCGGTGTTCAGAAAATGGTGATGGTGAAATGCCATTTTTTGAATTATAAAAAGGCACAACTGTGACGCCACGATTTCCAACACAATCTTCCTTAGAGATCAAAGAATGTTACAGTCCCACCAAAGAAAAAAACACAGACGTATTATTTATTCGCGTTTCTGATATGTAATAATTGTCAATGCTGTAAAGGAAAAAAATTGGGGGGGGGGTTGTGCTGCTCAATAGGAGGAGCTCTTTAACAAAAGGGGGGGTGTTCAGTGCTGTTCCAAAAAAACGTGTTAATGGTATAACGGTATACTGTTACGATAAAAAAACACAATAATTTTTTATGGGAGACAAGACAGGACATCCGAGGGGCAGGGTGAGTTGTCTCGACAACTCTGGGAGTGGCCAACAAAGCTGACAGTTTGCGGAACAGTGAAATGCCGCATCTCGAGTGTTCGCATTCGGGGGGGGAAAGGCGGAACAAACCCGTCACTTGGAAAAGAAGCGGAACTGGTAATTGCGGGGTTTGGGGGAAAATATTGCGGTACATGCTTGGAATAACTACGAGGGAATGGGAACGAAAGCGCAAAACGCGGTACATTGGCGCTCGCGTTACGCTATAATAAGGCAGTGTGAAAGCGGCCCTTGTTTAGGTCACTGAAAGAGGGCAAAAGCCCCAAAAGCTGGAAGCAAGGTAAGTAGGTGGGTGGAGAGCATTACAAATGGATATTTTGAGAGCCCTGCTCTCCAAGGTGGAGTTTATTCAGCCAGCAATGTGTATTGAGACAGCTGGGAGTGTCTGGAAAGGAAGACTGAAGGTTTATTGGCTTCCCAAATACTTGCATATCTTGGTATGCAGATAAAGTATCTCTAAAGTCAACTTTGTGAGAACCACCAGGAGCAGACCAGAAGGAATATGCCAAAATGTGATGAGCAGCAATAACCAAGCCAAGCTCTAAAAGTACATGTAACTCTTTGTAAAGGCAATGTGGTGACAGTCTGTAGGCAGCTTATTTTGATGATGGGGTTATATCTGCTCCTTGCGGACCATTAGAGGAAGTGGAAAACACCTGCACTAGTGTTCTTGGCTGACTAGAAAAACTGCAGGACTGAATGTGTATAGAGCCTGGAGTTGCCCTGGGGGAAAAACTACAAGTCTTTCCAAGGACACATCCTGTGCTTGGGGGTATTTACTACAGTGCTGAACCGAGAACACAGGCTGTGTGGTCTTGCCTTGAATGAATAGCTGCAGAGCTTCACTTAGCTCTCCTTCAATTACGTTCTTGGATCTACTGCCTAAGCAAAAGGCTTCAGTACTAGGTGCCTGTGCTGGGGCAGGGAACAGGATAGAAACATCCAAGATTTGAGTCCAGTAGCACCTTAAAAACCAACACGATTTTCACAGTACAAGCTTTTGAGAGTCAAAGCTGCTTTCTGATGAAGAGAGCTTTGACTCTTGAAAGCTTACATGCTGAAAATCTTGTTGGTCTTTAAGATGCTACTGGACTCAAAAATTTTGCTGTTCTACAGCAGACCAATATGGCTACTTGTTCTCTATTTATATGATACTTTGGTCTATTTTTTTTTAAATGCCACCATTACTGTTTCTAGATTTTTTTTTTTAACCAACCTGGCTATCCACAATCTTTGTCCAAACCTGCAATCCTAAGAATGTTTTCCTGGGAGCAAGCCCATTGAATAAAATGAGGCTTACTTTTGAGCAGATCTGCCTAGATTGCTTGCTGAGTTACCTAAGAAAACTGAAAAGTTTTGCTTTGAGTGTCAAGGGATGCAAAGAGACTTGAATCTTCAAGGCAACTTTAGAGCTGCACAGTGGTTTCAAACATTCAAAGCAAACCCATCCAAAGAAAGCAAAACCGCATGAAGCTGCCGTCTGCTGAAGCTGCTTTTCCTCCGCCCGTCGAGTTCAGCACTGTCTGCTCAGACTTGCAGCAGCTCTGCAGGGACTCAGCCAGAGCTCTTTCGTATCACCTACAGCCTGATCCTCCTTTTAACTGGATTTGCCTGGGATTGAACACGGGACGTTCTGCATACCAAGCAGATACTCTACCGCTGAGCCTGTCTGAACTTCTTCAAGTGCCATTAATATAGAACAAAGACAGCTCAATCGGTCAGGCTTATTCTTGTTGGTAGACCATTCATAGAATCCATTCAGGATGATTACAAGGAAACATAAACCTGTATGAACTCCATTCCACTGAGCATGGTTCAGCCCTTTACTCCCAGCTGAAACTGCTTAAGAAAGTGTCCCTGATACCGAGTTCAGAATGAGGCGCAGCCTCCCTGTACGGAGCAACTTTCCTCTGTGACTATTACAGGCAGAACGGACGTATGCTTTGGACCCAGGTCAGATGTCTTGCTGACATGTGGGTTGAAAAGAAGGGATACGGAAGTGCAAAGATAGAGGTTTCTTCTCTAGCCCTCGTATTGTCATGAATTTGGGAGGGGGGGGATACAGTCCACTGGCTCACTCTGCAGTGATAGCAAAGTTTGTAGGTCAACACTCTCACTTCTAGCACAAGATAATAAAAAGACCAAAAGTATGCAAAGGTCTTCACTGACCCCCAGCAAATGCTTGCAGGCCATTCCAAATCCTTATTTCTGTGTTTTCCCCCATGTCAGTGTCAACAAAGCCTTTCTAAATATAGGTGCAATTATTTCATATAAATTATATTTATAGCAAGTCTTGTGAGGTAGAAAAAAATAAATATTACAATAGTAGAACTACAGCAGTAGTTCTACTATTGTAGTGTGCTTTTTGACTCTCATTTCTGGCCAGAGCTTTTTTTTCAGGGGGAACAAATTGGAATGGAGTTCCAGCACCTCTTGGACATCTGGGACTTGGGTTGAGAGGGAAGAACATCATGAGCACCAGCACCTCTTTTTTTGGGGGGAAAATAGCACTGGTTCTGGTAGACCCAGTGCTTTTTTTTCCCAAAGAGAGAGATGAGATGAGATGGTAAGGGACAGGGACTGTAGACTATTCTACTGGGTACTGTCTGCTGATGTAGATATACTTCTTCTGGGTTAATTTCCACCTTGTTAAAGATGTCATGTTTAATTACTTATGCTTTGTTTCAAAAAGTGTCATCTCTGTGTTTGGATTTGTTTGTTTTCAGATTTCTGCAACCCATACCCTGTTATATTTGTTCACTGAATGTCCTACCTGTTGATCATATTGTATTTTTGTTTATTGAATTTTCTAGCTGTTGATTATATTGACTTGCGCTGTGTAATTCGCCTTGGGTCTCAATGAGAATGACTGACTATAAAGAAGTAAGTAAGTTAAGTTTCACCCCTGAGTTCTGGGCACTGATTGCTTACATAGGCAAGGCTTCCAAAGAGTTACAACGGTACTTTATACAGATGCTGGAACTGTTCCATAATGATTCCCTTGTTAGAGATAAGCATGACCTGACCATGGAGCATATGTTAGGACAAATTTATAGACTCTTACTTCAATATGATACAGAAACAGAACATGTTAAAACTCAGAACCTTGGAAAAGAGATCATATTTCAAAAGTGGGAAAATTTATGGATGAAAGATATAAAATTCACTGCAGGTCAATTATTAAGAGAAAATTGGTATAAAATGTTTTATCAATGATATATTACCCCAAAAGATATTGAAAGGATAAGAAACATGCAGGGTCGTGTTGACAGTGTAAAGAAGCGGAAGGTAGTTTTTATCACATGTGCTGCACTTGTAAAAAAAACACAAAAAATCTGAAAAGATATACATGCTGAGACACATGAATTGCTTAGATATATGTTGACGGCATCCAGAGTAGCAATGGCAACCAAATGGAAAGTAGAAGAATGTCCAATCAGAGAAAATTGGGAAGATAAAATGGCAGAATATGCAGTAATGGCAAAATTAACGAATTATATAAACAAAAGAACAATCAAAGAACTGGGAAGCAGTCTAACTCTGATATGGAATTATGGGAATTATGGAAATAGAAAATGACTTAAATTCATAATATAGAGTTAATTAAATAGGTGTCATGGACCAGTCTGGGCTCACTGAAAGTGAGGACTCCTCAGAAGGAGAGGAGCCTCGTGTAGCCAGCCCTGACTCAGCAGAAGCTGGCGACCAGGAAGAACAGCTGCTGGCTAATCAGAGTCCACAGCCAGCAGCTGAGCCATCTCCAACACCACTGACACCCTCCAGCTCTAACACCACCGGTGAAGCCCAGCCACCAGTTGCCCAAAGTCCTCAGTCAGCAGCTGAGTCAGAGGCACCCATGCCCTCCAGCTCCAAAACCACTGGTGAAGCACAGCCAAGGATGCCCAGACCTCTAGCGTCACCCAGAGAGCACTGCAGACAAAAGCAGCATGTGGAGCTGCAGGAGAGGAGGCAAAGTACACGCGTCCTGGCCAGATGCCAGCTGCTTGTTGAGAGTGATGAGGAGTGAGCACAGGACAACTCCCAAGCAGCTGGCTGCAAGCCCAGCCTGTTTATAAAACCTAGCCACAGAAGACCCAGGAGGCATGGAAGCAACATGTCAGAATCCTGCTTTGACTGCGACCATGCCCTTGCTCTTGCCTTGCTGTGTGACTCCTGGACTGTGCCTTGACCTTGTTTCCGGATCGCCCTTACTCTGACTGGTAACTGATCTACGGGCCTCCTTGACTTGGCTTTTGGATTCTGGACTTTGTACTCACTCCTGGCTTTGGACTTGTGCTCTGACCTCAGACCGGACTTGGACAACTCTGCTTAGGCTGTCCCAGCTCATGACAGTAGATATATATGTCATTTAATTGATCGGTTTAGTGTAATCAGTATTAATAAACTAAATATGATATAATAATTTATATTTAATACTTTATAGATATAAAACACTATCACACCACGTGAAAATATTTTAAATGTATCGTTTGTTTTCTTTGAACCAGTAATCATAAAATATAGTAATGCCATTGTAGTAAAATGTTAATATATGATGTTAAATATTTTATAATTTGTAGTAGTTGATAAATAATTTTTTAAAATTTTAATCTAACCTGAGTATATAGCTCAATAATATTGAATGATTTAAGAATGAGACAATTAGGATGGAGAGAGGAAACATTTCTGAATTTATTTGTGTTGTATACCTGAAAAATATAACATAGTTGTAGTATTTTAATAATCTTTGTAATGTGTATCTTTAATTTTCTTGTAAACCGAAATGTTTTTGTTCTTTTTCTTTTTTGTATCGCCCTATTTTTAAAAACATAGAAAATATCTTTTAAAAAATAATAAAAAGGTGATGGGTGCCAGCATAAAATGGCTGGTGGAAGAGCTGGACCCGCCCACAAAATAGCTGCTGGAAGAGGTAGAGGAAGATTAGAAGTTATAAAATATTGTCATGGTGGTAATAATGGCTATGACAATGAATTAAAAAATATGGAGGTAAGAAGTCCTCCCTCCCAAGAAAAAAAGAATCAGCACGTTCAATTTTAACCATATATATAAGCAAGTACTACCTCTGGTCTACGGCACGGACTTACTCTGATGCATGCTTACCTGTTGTATGGTCCACTATAAAGGCCAGGTTTTTCATTTACAAAACTGAAATTATGGAATGAGTATGTTGTGAAAAGCCTTTGTGAGCAAAAGGAAATAGCTGAGAATGGTGAGAATGGTCCCAGGGATAAGCCCGAACATGTACGTCTGGCTCTCTGGAGAGTACTGCTGTAATCGAGATCCTTTAGCTTTAATTTTATAACTCTTAGGGTCTCATTTGTCTGTAAAGATGTTATATCAATATCCAGAATTTTTAGTTTCTGGTTAATTAAATTAGTTCGGCTACTCTTATAGGTATCCTGCGAGATCAAATGTGCAAAACCTACTTTCCCTGAATTGTCCTTGTAAATTTCCTTGTTCAAGAACAACTTAATCCATGCTCTCTTCTCAATTGAGGGTTGGGCGAATTCCACCCTAAGTGCAGTACCTGCTACGCATCTTGGGACTGCCGCTATCTCCCTCAAAAATGTGTGTAGAGGGGTGTCAAGGTTGTCGGATACACCTTCAATCCACACTCCACACCCATAAAGTATCTGTGGGATAACCTTAGCATTAAAAATCCTAATGGCTGCTGGTATATGTTTTGCTCCTTTGGAGTAAAAGAATTTTTTAATTGCCATTGATGAAATGTTTGCAGCCTTCAGAGCAGCCTGAATATGTGGTTTCCATGATAGATTGTAATTAAAAGTGATACCAAGAT
Organism: Eublepharis macularius; assembly: GCF_028583425.1. Lineage (NCBI taxonomy): Eukaryota > Metazoa > Chordata > Lepidosauria > Squamata > Eublepharidae > Eublepharis > Eublepharis macularius. The sequence continues at coordinate 111,254,113 of NC_072795.1, forward strand.
AACTAAAGGAGGGGACTCTCTCCAAAGCCCCTCCCAGTACTCTTATCGATTTGGAGCCGTTATGGAAGGACCTGGAAAATCTCAGGACTTTTGATTTAGCATAATATAGCATAATTTTCATTTACAAAACTGAAATTATGGAATGAGTATGTTGTGAAAAGCCTTTGTGAGCAAAAGGAAATAGCTGAGAATGGTTTTTTAATAAGCTCATATACACACTCAAAGCATGCTTAACAAGACTGTTATGGGTTATTATATTTTCTAAAACAGAGTTCTTGTCTCAGATCTGTAGTAATTAATAGCTTCCACTACACCTGTTCTGGTAAACTCCGGAGCGCTGCTTCTCTGGAGGAAGGGGCTTCACTCCTCTACTCTCCCAGGCCAGCCAGCCCTGTTCCCTCCGGAGTGCTGCTACTTGGGAGAAAAGGGCTCTGGCAAGGTTGAGGGAGAGGAGGGCTTCACTCCTCCCCCACCAGCCAGCCAGCCTCCCTTTGTCCCAAGCACTGCTATCAGGTTTGAGAGGGAATGGCTTTTCTTTTCCTGCACGTGGTGACTATGTTGTCCCCCCCCCCTCCAGCTGCAGCTGCAGCGCCTCTTGAGGCACCAGGCTTGGGATAAGAAAAAAAAGCTTTCCTGCCTTTCCACCTGCCAGACTGAATGGATGAAAAAATAGTTCTGTAAGATCTAGGGCAGAGTGGCTTACTTGAGGCAAGTAAGATCCTTCTGTTTGGCATAGGCCCAGTCTGGCCACACCCACTTTCCAGAAAAAGCCTCAGTAGGCACCAAAAAGGTGTCTGTGGATGCCCTTGTGCCCACTGGCTATGTGTTGGGGATCCCTGCAGTAGAGGTACTGAGTTTCTGCTTGGTGCTGTTGTCAACTGGCTGACAGCAAACAAACTGAAATTGAACCCAGACAAGACTGAAGTGATGCTGGTTGGAAAAGCAGAGATCTTGAAGGACATTTTGCATCCGACCTTTGATGGGGTTCAGTTGACCCTAGCTGACCCAGTTAAGAGGAGCAATACAAACAAGCTAGAGAGTATCGCTATATCAAAGGTACAACAAAAAGAACAATTCACAAAACTTTACTAAGTATAAGTTACAAACAAGCAATAAAAGTAATTTCCATAATAATTTACTCAATAATCAAGGAACAATTATTTAGATATATGTTCACAAAGTCTTCCAACTGAAGAGAAGAAATACTCTATCACTGTGTCAACAAGGAAATACTCTCTTAAAGACCATTCAAGTCTTAGGGAGACAATATGCTAATAAAGTGCAAGTGCTTCAGTCCTTATTCAACATGTGTTGATCATAAGACAAGAATAGTAAATTGCACAATTCCATAATTTTTTTCAAAAAAAGTCCATATTGCACTGACTCCAATAAAGTGCTGCGTTGTTTCATGATTAGTCCAAAGAAATAAATAAACTTCAAGGTCTATCCTTGTTGAAAAAATCCATCAGTCAATGAGTTCATATAGAGTCGTCTGTTCACTAGTGCACTAGTGCAGTTTGAAATGAGCCATGATTGAATTTTGTTCTATGGGTGGTCTAGATCCTTTATATCCCGTTTCAACATTTATCTTTCTCAAGAGATCACAGACTATAACAAGCAATGGCGTGTTCAATCCTTGGCCATTGATTCTATAGAACATATTCTTCTGGAGTGTCCTGAATTTTTAGATTGGAGGGCTAAATTGATTCTTCCTCTAAGTAGGAATTTATCTCTCTTGCAGCTAAATCTTCTTTGCTATTAAGAGATGAAGGTAAACAAGTAACTTTGTGTGTGGCTAAATTTTTGGCAGCTGTAGTAAAATCACGTCGTAACTCTGGCAGTAGACTCTAGGTTTTCCTTTTTGTAGGTGAAGGCTAGCTGTTTATAATTTCGGTCATGGAAACAGAGTAATTAAGAAGACTCCACCTGGATAAAGGTGGGCATGCACTGCTGATTTTATTAGATAGGGATAGGGACTATAGACTATACTATTGTGTACTGTCTGTTGCTGTAAGTATGTGCCTACTGGGCAGTTTTCACATCCTTTAATGTGTCATGTCAAATTACTTTTGTTTCGGCATTGTTTCAGTTCTGTATCAGATCCTTTGTATTCCTGCTTGTTTTTCAAATGTTTGCAATCTATACCTTATTATATTGTTTGTTGAATGTCCCAGCTGTTGATCATATTGATTTACACTGTGTAATCCACCTTGAATCTCAGTGAGGTGTACTATAAATAATAATAATAATAATAATAATAATAATAATAATAATAATAATTTCAAAGACATTTCAATAAACAATGCAATAGGGATATAAATGCAAATTTGCAAAGGTAATAGGGTATATAAATACAAATTTGCAGCAGAAATCCAATTCAGAGTTGAAGAAATACTGAAACAGAGTATAAGCAATTTTGACATGTTAAACAACAAAGAAATCCCCAGTAGGATGATACTTACAGCAACAGAGAGTTCACAGTAGTAAAGTCTGTATTTCCTATCCCTTTACTAATGTATGTATTTAAAACTTTAAAGCTTGAAGAGGGATTTTAAAAAAGCAGTACATATCTGTTACTGACACAGAGTTTTATGTGGATTTGCACCTCTAATGTGCTTTTCATTTACCTCATGTAACCAAATATGCCAGGATTTAATGTCTTTTGAATGAAAAAAGCAGAATTACCAATACACTGATTTTAGCATCTCTCTCTGTTTTGTTACAATTTGTTAAAATATTGTCACAATGAAGTTTAGGAGAGACCAGAGTCAGATTAAAGCAGCAACAAAAGCAACAAAAGAGAATTTAAAATGCATGTGTCCGGAAGGAATTTACCTTGGCACGTTGCCTCTCTGGGCCAGCTCTGCCAGAAGTTCCCTAAGCAGATTAAGGATTGGCAGGAATGGAAGGGAAATAGTTTTCCACAGATCCTTTGATGATGCCATAGCTGGATTAATTAAGACATGACTGGAAAATTTCAACCTTTGTTTGAAAGCAGGTGACTTCTTCAAATACAAATAGATTTTAATTGTTTACATTGTTGGGGGTGAAATATGAGCTTGTATACTATACAATTCCTAATAATTTCTGTGCAGGTTTTCAGGACAAACAGCTCAGGTGAAGAAGAGGTTAGTATAATAACTATGGACTGGAGAATTTAAAAAGGACTTTAAAAAGAAAAGGAGTGGGATGGAGACATCCAGAGCTTAAAGTGCGCATCCTTAAAAGGAGAACTGAAGGCGGCAGTCTCTAGAAGCTTATACAACCCTCGTTGACCATAATTCTGGATGTGTTTTCCTTTTAAGTGCCTCCGGTCTCAAGTCCCAGGCCACTTCAGTGGTGTAAAACTCCTTAGGGTTGTTCACAATGGAATAAAAAAGTTCTTAAAAATTCTTACTAAAGCAGTGGAAGTTATTGAAGTGGTAATTCCATACACAGTGGAAGTATTTAGGAGTTAAGTGTTGTGGCTACAGTGAAATCCTAAGCATGTATACTCAGAAGTTTTGCAGATTGTGTTCTGCTGAGTTCAGTCTATCTGTGATCTAGGACTGAAGTTTTAACTGGGTGCGCTTGTGCTTGCAAAACTTAACATGTATAGTATAGATGTGGACTTCTGGATATCCTTTTATGATAGCTGATAAGAGAGGCAAGCGGACTCTGTAGATAGCATGTCAGACTATGATCTGGGATACCCAGGTCTGAATCCCCCCTCTGCCTTGGAAGGTCAGTGGGTGACCGTGGGCCAGTCACACCTTCTCAGCCCAGCCTACCTCACAGAGTTGTGAGGATAAAATGAAGGAGCAGAGAATGATGTAAGCTTTTTTGGGTCCACATTGGAAGAAAGGCAGGGTATAAACTAAATAAATGAATGAATAAGTAATGGCCACTCGCAACTTCCTTCTTGGGTGCTATGATCACGATAACCACATTTTAAAAAACCCAAGGCAGTTTATCTGAGAGTATCTGCGTAAAAATTAACAGAGAGAGAATTTTTGAAAATGATATTATGACTGGAATCTGCTATTTCTAGCAAGGGATATGGATGATGTCTTCCTAAATAGGTGCAAATATCTCAAGAATGCAACATGTATACCTATAAAGCCCTATGCGGACAGGGACCGGCGTATCTGCGGGACTGCCTCTCCCCATATGAGCCTCAGAGGACTCTTCGCTCTAATGGCAAACATCTGCTGAAGGTCTCTGGCTCCAGGGAGGCCCGCCTGGTGTTGACCAGGGCCAAGGCTTTCTCGGTCCTGGCCCCAGCCTGGTGGAACGCTCTGTCTAATGAGACCAGGGCCTGGCAGGATTTATTGTCTTTTCACTGGGCCTGTAAGACAGAGCTGTTCCGCCAGGCGTATGGTTGATGCTAGGCGGAGGCCCCCCCCCATCCGGTCGAGCATGGTCTGTGCCCTCCCCACTAGCAACATCCTCCATCTGTTGAGCTCCACCGTAAATGCTCTGGTGAAGGTGAAAGGGAGGTGCCTTATGTATGCATATAGTGCATTTTATTATGCCGCTGAGTATACGTGTATGTATATATATGTATTTTAAATGTTAGGATGTTTATATATTTATAATTTTAAACTGTGTAAATGGTTAGATGTATTTTAAATGAATGTAAATTGTAATCCGCCCTGAGCCTGCTGGTGTGGGGAGGGCGGAATATAAATCTAATAAATTAAATTAAATTAAATGTAGTAATCTTATGGGATTTCAACTAACCAGGTATCTGTTGGGAGATGTAGGCAAGGCTAGGTTAATTTTTTTTTACGTCCATTACTAATGGAATAAGGGGTGCCCTTATTTTAAGCTCACATTTAACTAATAGGATTTGGTAGATGATGTGAAGGAAGTAGGAAACTTTTAAGGAAGTGGCCATTTTGGAATGTATTATCCTGAGGAAAGGAAGAGGTGTACTTAGGAAAATATGTACTTTGGACTTTAGGAAAGCTGATAAATTGAGAAAAATGCTTGATAAGACTCCTTGGCTAGATCCCTTAAAGGAGAAAAGAATCCATGATGGGTGGAAGTTTTTGAACGAGATGGTGATGGTGCCAATAAAGTGAACTTACTGGAACTGACAGTTCCAATAAGAAAGAACTATGGGAAACATTTTAAGGTATGTTTATATATAGTTGCACCTAGGGGTGAGCTGAGAATTAAAAAGGATGTGTATGAGAAATGGATGAAGAGACAAATGACCAGGGATGAGAATGAATAGAAAGCTCAGACTTGTAGGAAATGTCTTTGGAAGGCTAAGTGCAGAACAAATAGAGGTTAGCAAGGAATGTTAAGAACAACAAGAAGAAAAGGGCTGTAAAAAGATAAGCTGGTAGTAAGGGGAAGAAAAAGGAAGTGAGAAGTCTATTGCTTGATGAAGATGGTGGACAGTTAACCAGTGATAGGCAGAAGGAAGCCGCTTAATTTCTGTTTTGCTTCTCTGTGTCCAACTGGAGAAAAAAGTATACATTTTGAGGAGAATGGATTACAGTTCAAGACAGACAAAGAAGTGGTCAGAGATTACTAGCGTAATTAATCTTTGTATGTGATCTTTGAGAATTTCTGAAGAATGGATGCGGTGCTGGGAGACTGAAGACAGGCAACTGTTGTTCTAATCTTTTAAAAACTGTAAAAAAGGAGGAAGCAAGAAATTACAGTTAGCCTGACACTGATATCCAGAAAGGTAGCAGATTTTTAAAAAAATGATTTGTAAACATCTAGTAAATAAATAAGTGATTGCTAGAAGCCAGTGGATTTGTTCAGAAGTCATGTCGTTCTAATCTCTCTCTCATCACTAATTTAGTAGCCCAGGAGAACACTGTTGATGTAACATAGAGGCACTTGTAGAATGTTGCAAAATGGGTAGTGGGCCCCACAAATAAAATGGTTGTGGTGTGTGTGTGTGGGGGGGGACCAATCACGAAATGACTGCCATGAGAACTGGTTCCAGTCACAAAAGACTGGGAAGTTCCACAAAACGTTTGGAGATTCCAAGGCAACCGTTCTTTAACGATCAGGCAGCTGTTCCCAGCAGACACAAAATTTATGCATCCTGGGCTCTTTTGAAGCATCTCCTATTCCGATAAAGTGGAGGAAAGCTGGGATTGGCTACTTGCTTTGGGAGAGAAGCAACTGAGTGCCAAGAAACTTGCCAGCAGGCACCATGGTGCCCACTGGCACCATGCTGGGGGATGGGGAATCACTGAATTATACCTCGATTTCAGTGAAGTATTTACAAAATGCCTCTGGTTGCCAAGCAGAAAAACCTCGACTAGAAGATGAAGCTACTGTTATATGAATGAACAGTTGGATATGAGCTGTACCTGAAGTGCTTAATAAGAGATCTTCTTCAAACTGGGGAGAGGTTTTTAATGGTATACTGGAAGAATCTGCCATACTGTTTAACATTTTCAGTGATGATCTAGAAGAAGAGGTAAAGGGAATTCTAAGTTAGCAGGTGATACAAAATTGGAAGGAATAGGCAAGAGTGAACTGGGAAGTGAAAATGGCTCTGGAGCAAGCCAAGCCAAGCGGCCCTCGTAGTGCTACAAATCCTCAGTGCTGCAGGGCCTCTTATCCCAGGAGGCAAACAGTGGGCATTATCTCCCCTATTGCTTCCTTCTCCAGACTCGTAGTGGTGGACAAGGAGACAGCTGATGAAGTGAGACAGCTGATGAATTGACACCAACTGTTATTGCTGAGGAGAGGCCTGAGCAAAGTGGCAGTGAGGCACTGGCAGAGTTGTTGGGGCTTGGCTCAGCCTTCTCCTGGCCACCAATAGCCCTCTAGGCTTGTGGCCCACTGGGAAATTTCCCTGTTAATTGGCCTGTCTGCCCTTGGGAACAGGTGACATCTTAAAGGATGGAGATCAAATTTCAAGAAGATCATGATTATGAAAAATTGGGCTCAGATGAATAAAATGAAGTGGAATAGAGGTAAATGGAAGGTAGGGTAAAATCCATTTCATGGGGAATAGAATAGAATGGGAGATGTCTGACACAATCATACTTAAATCACACTAGCAAAACTATCCCAGGAAAGTATCTAATTTTCCTATGCACAAAATATTGTATGTTCAGTGATCTTTGGAACAGGAGGGTTTTTTTTAAACAAAAGAAGCACAACTTCTGGATCAGCATATGGACCACAGACAACAAATACCCACTTATTGTGCAAAAACTGATACTGTGTACTGATGCACATGGATTTAAGAATCCAGGCTTAAGACAGCGCTCCAACTGCTCTGTCACTTTTCATTGTTACATCTCTCCTCGCTCAGCCAACTGAGTCGTGAATTCCGTTTGATGCTTCATTTTAAACACCTTACCCTATTGAATATTTCTGGGAACCTCTTGAACCTGTTTCTGTTGGATGCGTGGTTACACGAGCGGTTAAAATAAAATAAAAATATCGTTTCTCCAGAAGGCTTCCTTTCTCCCCTGCATTTCTTTTCATCTATAGCACGTATCTGCGTTGGGTCACAAATGCAGAAAGAAAGAGAGAGAGAAAGAAAGCTCTCCTGCAGTTGTTCACCGGACAAGAGCAAGAGCAGTAGCTGAAAAGAGCCATCTGTCTGTGCTGGGAAACAGCTGCTGCAGCTGTGAAGCAGCAGCCGGCTGCGCATGCCCCGCCCTCGCCGCCGCCGCTTCTCTTCGGTCGGGTTTGCAGCGAGCGCGCCGGCCCGAGCTGGAGCGTCCCTGAGCGGAGAGCGGCGGGCGCGGTGATGCGGCGCCGCGGAGCAGGGCGGTGAGGCCGCGGAGGCATGCGGGAGAGCGGCTAGCTCCAGGTGGGTGCCTCCGGCGGGCGAGCGGCTCTTCCGCCTTTCGGGGCTGCGGCGCACCCCCTCCCGCCGCCGCCGGCGAGCTGGCAGGAAGTGCGCCTGGCTGTGGAGGGCAGCTCCCTGCGCCGGTTTGGTAAGACCTGTGGAGCGAGGCGAGGGGGCGAGGGCGGTTCGGCTCCCAAGCCGCGGGGACTCCTGCGCGCCGAGGGGGGCCTGGCCTGAGCCGGCTTGAGTTGGTGGAGCTGCCGGGACGCTTGGGCGCGGAGAGCTCTGCCTGATGCCGGCGCCCGGGTGGAGGGAAATCGGGGCGGAGGTGGGGGGCGCACATTCTTAGAACTCGTTGGTGTGTATGTTTACTCATAAGTAAGCCCCTGTGGCTCCCTTGGAGTCTGTTTCGTAGTAACAGTGCTTGGATTGCAGCTTTTACCCGTTGGCCCTATGCATGGGAAATAGATAACGTTTATGTTAGTGGGACTTACTCCGCAGTAAATGTGCACCGGACCAAGCTGTTAGAACCATTTGAATCGTCCTTGGGCGTGTCTTCCCCGTGCGAACCACAAATAAACAGGAAAAGTTCTTTGTCCATTCCCTGGTAGAAGGCCAATAAGGTGGTTAAATCAGGCAAAAAGCTAATCCACACACTATAAGTTATTTAATAGGGGAAAAAGAGAGTAGGAGGGGAAATGTAGCTCCTTGAAAGAGATGTTTAGATCTTAGTTTAATAGTTTCTGTGGTTTTGCTTGGGACCTTTTGAAAGTGGAAAGCCTCTGGAATATGTGATGTAGTAAGATGAATACCTCTGAGCATGCACAGAGTGGCTCTCTTTTAATCTCAGAAAATGGCAATTCAGCCTCTGCACGATAAGATTGTGAGAAAAGAGATGACTTCTAGAGAGGCTTGTGGCTTGATGTTTCTAATATCTGAAATTAAGCACTGCTAAGTAGTAATGAAACGCCACCTGGATTCTGTTCCATAATGTGTGTGTGTGTGAAGGGGGGAGGGGTCTGTCTCAAACAGTATTAAGAAATAATATACATTTTTTTAAAAGAAAAGAAATTGCTTAAAGAACGTGCTCATACATTTTTGCACTTCTCGTGTCCAGTATTTTAAACACAAGTGCTTTCTGATTACTTGAGCAACTGCTTCCCTTCAAGAAGATAATCCGCAGTGTGTTTTTGTTTGGGTGTGTTTTGTGGGCATTCGTTCCCAGTAGGTGCAGCCCTCTTTGCTTACAGTTCTCGTTCGTGGCGGCACCCCCACCCCCAATAAACATCTTCCTAAAAATATCCTGAGGAAAAACATTCCCTGTCTTCCCAGGGGAATCTTTGATAGAATCAGTACTCTCAAGATTCGAAAGAAAGTCTTGCAGCCAGAGAAGGTGGTGTGCTTTTGGCTTCCATTAGGAAGGAATTATGTTTGCTTTGCAATGGGGAGCAACACTGAACATTTTAGAAGCTTTCTCTGCTAGGCTTGGCCATCGACCAGACCACAGAGTGCGTTTACTGCTTGGGCCTTCTGCAAACGATATCGGAATTTCCTTCATCTCCTTGCTATGCCATGAGATCTTTTTGGAAATGGTTGTAATAATAATAAGCAGTGGAGTTGGTACAGGCTGCTATTGGTGTCCATGCCACTGAAAACAAACTCAGATCTATGCCCAGAAACTGTGTCCGGGCTGCTATCTTCTTGCTGCTCCTGGTCATTAAAGAAGCCAGGCTCCATTCCACAGGCTGCCCTCCTTTGCTCTGGGCTGTGTGTGTTCCTTCCCAAGTTTCTTGCAGGGAAGATTCTACCCTGTTCCTTCCATAATTCTTCTGGACAAGTTTGATGGATGGCTTTCTTGAACTGGTGTGGTTAACAGCTTGGGCTCTGGAAAAGCGGTCTGGAAATACTTTCAAGGAGTAAATTTTGTCCTGTCCTGCTTCTCAACTATGATTTTGTGCCGCCTCCTTCATTGAACGGTGTTTTTTTTTTAAAAAAATAATTTTAGTGACTTGTGTGACCCTGCAACTGATGCAGCTACCTTGTTAATGTCATTGGCCAATTAGGATGTTGCTCAGGGGAAGGGAAGGGGAAATGACACTGGATGGTGAGGTTCAGAAATCCACCCTTTCCTGTCCACACTGTGGGCAAGTTCACTTTGATTTTGACATTTCTGGAAACGTCAGGGCAAAAGAGGGGAAGATTGGAGGACAACATTATGTGGATGCATTGAAAAATCCTGCTCTGTTTTGAAAGCCAGGATCAAGCAAATCCTCCATGTAGAAGGAGCCGGAGGAAACGGTAGTGATCGAGAGGTATCAGTGGTCTTCTCATGTGGCTGCTTAACTGTCTAGGCAACAAGTTTCTCCCTATCGCTGCAGAAGGATACTTTATGGCACAGAGCATCTGTGTAATTGGAGGTGTGTGAATATATGCTTAAGTTGATTATCAGTGTGTTTCCCCCCAATAGAATACCAGCTAAAATGTAGGAAATATGGTAGAAGAGGTCAAAATGGAAACCACTTGCTTATCCCAGGTCATTGAAACCCAGCATTGTGGGGTTCTATTTGGCTTTTACGTGATGCTGATGGATTCTGAAGCAAGTCCCCAGGACACAGGAGGTGTGTCTTCCTGCTTGCACTGTCTTTCTGCGTGTCCTCATCATGTGGTCAGGGAACAGATGGCATAATAAAGTAGAAGCTCTCAGCAGGTCTTGCAGATTGTCCGCTGTTTGCTTGGTTTGTTCTTTTGAAGCAGAACTCTTTGTATGTTCAGCTGCACAGTAAGAACAATTAGGAGCAGCCTACAGTCATAAACTTCCAGGAGCCAGTAGAGAGGATTCATGTTGAATAGTGCCATCTGGGATGCATGTGCTTTGGCTTTAAAGAGCCTAGTTGTTGAGATCGTGAAAGCTGGGTGTAATATAATGAAGACCGGGTTGCCCTTATTTTGCTATGGAGCCCATGTATTAAATCTTACTCCATACTACAGTATCTGTCTTGAGAGCATTACTGAAACATACGCCGTTTTAGGGCTTTCCTGTGGGCATCGGTGTTCTGTAAATCAGTATGTTAGAGAGAGGATGGTCGTGGGCCTTTAGGTGAGAGAAATTGTAACCAGCATTTTTGAAACAGTATTTGCTATTTGTTGGATTTTTACAATGCAATCCTAAAGAGATTTACATCTTGCTAAACCTATTGAGTTCCATGGGCTTAGAAGGGTGTAACTGTGTCTAGGATTGCACTGCAGGAGACCAAGAGCTTGCTCCCCTCCCAGTCCAGTCTGTTCCGGACATCTGACTTCTCAATGACAGAGCATTATTTCTTGTTTTCAGTAGGTAACAAAACTCTCATCACACCAATTGTTTATCCATAGTCCTGTGAATTAGATAGTTGTTTTTTTAAAAAATTGCAAGCTTGTTGTGCAATTGCAGCCGTTTCTTCTTGCAGCCGTTTCAAGACTATTGTGGTTGTGCTGATGGAGCATCTAGCGGGCATGCACTTGTGCAACTCTTGCAAAACCGTTTTTTAAAAGGTTGACTTATCAATTATTTGATTGCTGCCCAGGCCTTCTATAGGACACTGAAGGTGGCTTGCAGCATTAAAATAAAGATGTATAAAATAATACATAACAGTATAACAAAAGCACAGGTAAGCCGCAAAAGAATCTGAAGGCTGAAAAAAACCACCACAAAATTAAAACGAATAATATCCTGACTCCATGTAAAACACCCAGAAGCAATAAAAAGAGAAAACTAACAACAACCTGGCATAGTGTCATTGAAATTTAGTGTTCTTCAAAGGCCTTCTGGAAAAGAATGATGTTTATTGGCTTCCAGAAGGACCTCAGCGAGCTGGCTGCTTGGGTCTTTGTGTCCAGGTGATTCCAGAGTTCGAGGGCTCAGAATTCAGATGTGAAATTGTTGGTCTGCTAACTGGTATATATAAATTGTTGCTGAAATCAGATTTACTACCAGAGAACTGAGAATTAGCAAACATTACATTAGTTTTTATAAAGGGATTCAGCGAGGATCCAGGAAATTATAGGCCAGGTAGCTTAACATCTGTTCCAGGTAAATTAGTAGAAACTGTTTATTAAATGTAGAATTATTAACACAGAGAGGAACAAAGGCTGCTGAGGGAAAATCAACATGTCTTCTACAAAGGGAAGTCCAGCCTCATCAACCTTTTGAGTAGGTTAATAAGTATGTGGATAAGGAGACCTGTTAGGCATCATAGGCTTTTGACAAGGAACCTCACCAAAGACTCCTGAATAAGCTTTACTAGTCATGGGATAAGAGGACAGGTTCTTTTATGGATCTTTTGGGACCAGTACTATCAATATGCTGATGTACCAAGGCACTTCTGAGAATAATAGAAGCAAAAAGCAAGACTGTACCTCTAATAGAGTCCAATCTATATTTTGATGGAGTCAGTGGATCGGTCCAGACATTGCACAAAACCACAGGTTCATCAACCTACCTATGGTTAGTGTGATTGTTTGAACGCGGGTCATTCAACTTCCTGTGCAGGCTAGGGGGCATCAGGCTATCATTTGAAACTAGAATCTGAAGTTGATTTATTAACCACAATTAGCCTTAATTTTAATTTTGTGTGAATGAAGCCATCGCATGTCAAAGCAAGCATGATCCATTTGTGGAGCTGAGAATCCAGATTTCACAAACTTGACTGATTTTGTGTGAGGACCTGCATATTTAAAGGACAGTTTTCTCTCCCACATCCCTGTGCCGCAGTGACAGTTTTCAGGCTGCCACATACGGGTTATTCCCCTCACTTTAGGTAGTCCACCTGTCATCAACCTGAGGCTGTGCTTTTTCCGTTACTGCTCCTACTTTGTGGAACAGGCTTCTTGATGAGGTGAGGGGATCGTGGTGTTTAGAAATCTTCAGGAGGCCCTGCAAGGCCAGGGTATAAACTGCACACATCTTTTGTAGGGAGCATGGTTATTTGGGGCTTTGTTATTTATGTTTTAAACTGTGTTTTAAAATTGTGATTTGTAAGCCACTTTGAGCCATGAAGACAGCATGTTTTAATAAATGTCCAAACTGAGCCAGTGAATAGTAACTTACTATTGAACAAACAAAAGGTATCTTGCATTTCAGGATCACAAAAGACATCAATATAGAGGTTTAAATTAAAACACATTTTGCATTGTAACTGACTAACAGCCTCCAGTAGCGCAAATGCCCCAAACCTAACAACAACATTTGATTTATATACCACCCTTCAGGACAACTTAATGCCCACTCAGGTTTACAAAGTGTTTATTATTATCTTCACAACAATCACTTTGTGAGGTGGGTGGGGCTGAGAGAGCTCTGAGAGAGCTGCAACTGACCCAAGGTCACCCATCTGGCTTCAAGTAGGGAATCAAACCCGGTTCTCCACGTTAAAAGTCCTGCTGCTCTTAACCACTACACCAGACGAGCTCTTGCAGATTTGTGCTTCAAAAATCATTTATTTAATGCAAGCTAACAGTGGCCAGAGCTCCCGATTTGGCTGAGACTTTCTGCAGAATGTATCCTGCATTGGAAGATTCATGTTGGGCTACATTGTGTGAAGCAAGGCTTGAGCCTTGATCCCTTTCCCAAGTTAAGCCAGCATGCCTTTGTTAGGGCAGAGTCTCTTAGTGGCTTTGATGCTTTTTAACTTTCAATTTGTGTTCTGCTAAGTTGGCCATGGCTTGTAATTGTAATTTCCTGAAATATATTATATACATTTAAATTTAAACTATTTGTGTGTGAATGCCTTGATTTGCCAGAAGAGGTCAGCATGAGACAGTGTCTTGAAGATTTTGATAGGAAAATCCAGTTGTTTTGATTAAAATGTACAATGCTGAAGTACAAAATGCACTCCTGAACTGATTTGATAATTTTCAGGAGGGTAGCCATGTTGGACTGCAGGAGAACAGCAAGATTCGAGTCCAGTAGCACCTTAAAGACCAACAAGGTTTTCAGGATAAAAGCTTTCAAGTGTTGAAGCTCCTTTCATGATACCTTCCTCAAAGAGTGTTGACTCCTGAAAGCTTATACCTTGAAAATGTTGTTGGTCTTTAAGGTGCTATTGGACTCAGGTCTTGCTGGTTTGATAAGGCAGAATCAAATGTAAAATAGACTGAGTTTGGGGGCGAGGGAATGGCACAGCTAATTTCAGTAAGTATTGATTGTGCTGAAAGGCATAGAGATTGAATCTACGGTGTGTTTTTGAGCACTTCCTCCTACATCTATGTTTCACTACGCATGCTGTCTCTTTTCAGCATGTCATAGAACAGTGAGGGATCTTACTGTAATTTAGACCAGCATCCTCTATTATATGATCCATATATTAAACCACAGATAACAGAAATAAGCAGAAGTCTTGAAGCACCTTAAAGATGATCCGATTTAGAGTGGCTTCAGCGTTCATAGACTAGAGCATGGTGGTACCCTCCCAAACTGAAGAAAATAAATGCCAACCAAGATCTTGTGATGGTACGTTGTGAGACCTTAGCCATCATTTTGGGGTTTGCTAGATAATCCCGTGTAACACCATTGGCCAGCTGATTGGGGAGGCTTGGAGCTGGAAGCTTCCATGCTTTCAGCTCCAAGTCCTCTCCCCACCACTGGCCAGTGGTGAGAGTTAGCTGTCCCAACATCTCCCTGTTCTGTGGGGAGAGTTGATGGAGGGGATGGGGAATGGGAGGGGGGGGGGAAGCAGGGACAGCAGGGTGTGAGTGGAGAATTTCTCTGTCTCATTGCTCCCTTGCAGCCAATGGTTAGAAAGTCACATCTGCTGGAGCAGTCCCAGTAGGTTGTCTTCCCCATTCCCAAGCACTGCTACAAAAATTACAGCTGTCCTTGGGCAAGGACCCATCTGCAGTGGGTCCCAACTTGTTAAGTATAATTCTAACGGCAAGATAAGCACTGTTGCCCCCTCCCCTCAGTGTCCTTGCCCCAGGAAGTGGAACTATAGAAGGGGCTGGAGCATGGGTGAGCACGATAAGATGGGAAGTGGACGGCCTTCCATGAGTTTGATTCTCATAGACAGGATGAGCCAACACCTTTATTCAGGAGTGCAAGTGGGTCTAATTAACAGAACTGACTCCTCTCCTGGTGGTTTAGTTTTCACCCTCCTCTATGCCTAGCCACCTCCAACTGTGGTGTAAAGCTGCCTGTAAAGCACAGCCTAACCATGTGGGGAGGACCCTTCCCTCTCCTTAGATTTCCTCTAGACTGGCCTCTCCAACCCAATGGCATGCCTTCCTCAGCCAGGGCGGCTCTTGCTGGCTAACCCCATTGTGATGTTGGTGTTTTTGGGGTAATTCACCTGACAGGAAGCTCAGGTGAGCTCCTCACTTCCCATTGGCCCACAAAGTGAGGCCAGGTTGGGTGTCCCTGTGGTTGAGACCAAGCCCTGGCTGACCTCATGCCTGTCAGTCGGGGGTGGGGGGAGGCTGGTTACAACTGGGACTGGTCACAGGGACAGCAACCATTCACAATTCCGGCATTTGTCACAATTGAAGAGATTGGTTAATGAGGAGTCCCTCACAAGTGTATCTGCAGGCAAGGCAAACCTCCAGCCTCATATAATACCTTTTATTGGGACCAGCCAAAATGACACAAAACGGTGTTCAAGTGTTGAGTTCTCCAGGTTGGTGTTCTAAAAGGGAGGGGAAGAAAAATACAGCGTGGAGGCTGTAGTATCAAGGCTTCCCCCACCCCTTTTAAGAGTCGTCATGATGACGAGTTCTGGAGAACTTGAAACCTGAATGCAGTAATTTTGGTTGGTCCTAATAAAAAGTACAAAGTAACCTTTTTGATTTTTGCTTTGGATCAATGTGACTACCTGTAACCTGTTCTAACTTTGAGAGGGCAGGCAAGAATAAGTTACTAACAATCTCAACCCACCATATTTATGAGGATGTCAGAAACTTGAATTTATACTGCTTAATGAGAGAGATTTTCCTTCACACACCCCTGCCAGTTTGCTTTACTTTCATATAAATGTAATAAATTAAATTAATAAGTATGTTCTAAAATGTTCTAAATCAGTCATCGCAAGCTGGATCCCTAGAAAGTGAAAATCTTCTCTCAGGGACCTAATGAAGGCATGGGGTCACTTCCATGGAAACCCAAATGAATGTGAAAACTTGTGTAGGATGGTCATATGTTTGGTGTGGTAGAGGCCTTGTAAACACCATCTGTGTGGTTTCCTTACAAAACGGTTTCACAGAGCATAAATTTTTGTGTAAGTTTTCCTTCTTTCCTTAGGACATGACTCCACAGATTTCCTATCATTAGGAAATTTAACATTGAGCTGTTTCCACCTCTTTTCTGTAGCTCTTCAGCTTCATAAATAGTATTGTGGCAAAAAAAAATGTGTGAGAATCTCTGTTGCTTGGAAACAGCCTGGCAACAGACCGTTTTTCAAAAAGCCAGAGGGAGCAAGTAAAAACAATCAAAGCTTGACACCCTTGTGGCAAATGGCAATGGCTGGAAAGATTTTGTTTTAATTTTTTTCCACATTGTTGCATGTCTACTTTAGCCATTTAGCAGTACTGAAAAATTGAATATTCTTTTTAAAATGCTGGGAACTTCTGGTCCTCTTTCTCTTGTAAGTTTTTTTTTTAAATACAAAATTGATTAAATAAGATTTATATATTTGTTTTGCTGCAGCATTTAAATTCTTTAATACTTCAATATAGAATTCTTGTTCAAAACCACATGTTGAAAGGGGACATTGTAAATCTTTTCACACCCGCGGTAATATGCTTGCTTATGGGGGAAACGGATGCCTTTTCTTTCTTGCATTTTTGAGCATTATGGGAATGTACAATGCTTTTTCCTAAGGCCAGCAGTAGGAGATGACTTCCCAAAGCAGTAGTGCTCTGTCCCATACCTTTTCCCCTCTGACTCTTATCTGTCCTACACTATTTTCTCTCAATTTCTTCCTCATATTAACAGAGACTGAGGGAAAGTGACTTCACTAAGGCACATAGTAAGTCTGAGGCAGAAAATCCTTATATGCAGTTAGTCCATGACTTTCCTTATTTAGATTGGGAACTAATGCCTGACAAGGTGGGTCATTCATGTGTTAAAGTTCTCATGTCCCCATGTCCCTGTTGACAGATATACTCTGCATGCTTGGAAATTAATTCTCAGGCATACATAGACCTGATCAGAATCATGATCAAGGATAAGCCCTGAGCTCCTCCTTACTTTTCTGTATCTGAAAGGGCCACAGTGAGTCATTGTTTAGTGCACTGGAGAAACTTAAAAATACTCTTGGCTAACGTAAATTTTGCTAGCAGGGCAAATAGTGACTTCCCAAGGCTGCTTCAAGTTGGAGAAGTGGCTTACGTCCATTCTGTCTGTGTTCCGTAATCTGAATTAGGCCTGTGTGCAGCTGGGAACTAAGAGCCGAAACAGACGTGACGAGATACCTAGGTTCAACTTGTGTTCTCTTACCTCAAGGTTTGTTGGGAAGTGTAGGCATCCTTGCAGCTTAAAGTTTAGCATTTACAGAGCAGCAGGGAGGGAAGTGCAGGCGTGGGGCGCCTTTCCTCCCACTCTCAAGGTGCATTGCGGCATTTTCCCTTCCCCGCTTCATCAGGAGTATCGCTTCATCTCGGCTGCACTGGGAGAGCTGGGAGGAAAGGCGTCCAGAGCATCTCCCCCCCTCGCTTGCCTGGCCCCTGCCCAAAGCCACATGGCCCAGAGCTGCATAGCCTGGCATGCTCTGCCTTTACCCTGATTGCACGGACCGTCGCTCCACCCACCCCTTGTCCAGCCCCCGCAGAGCGACAGCGAGCTATGCAGCTCCGAGCCGCGTGGCTTCAGGTGGGGGCCAGGTGAGCGGGGGTGGGGGAAGATGCAGCAGTGCTCTGGGTGCCTTTCCTCCTGCTCTCCCCGTGGAGCCTGGTGTCGCTCTGTGGGGGCTGGGCGAGGGCATCGCTGCATCTTCCCCCTTGCTCACCTGGCCCCCCACCTGAAGCCATGCAGCTCGGAGCTGCATAAACTTTAAGCTGCAAGGACGCCTACACTTCCTGACAAACCTTGAGGTAAGAGAACACGAGTTGAACCTAGGTATCTCGTCACGTCTGTTTCGGCTCTAAGTTCTAAGCACAGAACTCACAGAACATATCAGTCGATGGAACCCATGGAGGATTGCATGGGGTTCCTATCAAGAGGCATGACTACAACAAAGTATACAGAGAATGAACTTCCCTCATTGCTCAGTATCTGCATTCATCATCTGTGGATCTGACATGATGGTGGAAGGCTGTCGACATTGATACTTGTGAGTTCCTGCCTGATTGGCGATATTATGGAAACTGTGGGTTTAAATGGGGATCCTGGAAAGTTGGGGAGAAGGCTGAGAGATGGAGATAGTGGAGAGGAAGCAAGAAAAAAGTTGTCTAGAAATGGACATTTGGTGGACAGGAAATAGAGAGATGTGTTGGTTTCAGAGCTTTTTTTCTAAAAGAAAAAGAAAAAAAGGTGCCACAGTAATGATGTTTGCCACCTTGGGGCTGCAATCCTGCCAGCCAAAAGAGGTAGTAGAACTATGGAAGGAGGTGCCGGTACTGCATACCAGTGTGTCCCACCAGCAAAAAGCCCTGCTGGTATTGATATATGGGACTTGACGGGAACAGTATTAAGTTGCAAGGGAGGCAATGTAGCAATCTAGGGCTTGGAGGAACACAGATGGAGGTGAAGTCAGAAAGAGCATTTGTATCAGAGGGAAGCCCCACCACACAACTGCTTTTCTTTGTGTTGTCTGTCCTTGCCTCTTGCTGAAAATGGGGGAGTGGGAATCTCTTGTAAGTATCTATACCGTATCTCTACTACTGCTCTTTCAGGCAAAGCGAAAAAACAGTATTGTGTGTAGCACTGCAGATGCACTAAAATGCAGAGCAGGGATAGGGTTTGTTAGCTTAGAGGAGATGTTTGGTGAACTCCGTGAACTGTAATAGAAACCTCCACTAAGGAAGGCGTTCGTGCTTAAACTCACGGAGATGCAAACCATCCATTACCTCTTCAATAGTGCAGTTTCCAGTTTGAGGCCTGCCCTGCTGTCATTGGTTTTGGTGGGTAAAGGAAAGCATTACAAAGCTTACCACATTCTTATGACCAGCAAGGAGTTGTTCAGCCAGGCCGAAATCAGATTAATTACCCGGATCAGTTTGTAAGGTGCGGAAGAAGTCTGGCTCTTATCTGATATCTATAGCCAACGTGTTGTGTTCAGCTTTAAAGATCCATCTTCAAGCTTTACCATTTTCGGACACTGGCTGGGTTGTTTACATTCCTCCTTCCTCACTCTTTTTGACTTTGAACCTACTGAATGCTATTTTTCTTTCCCTTCGGCCTGATAGTATCCTATAAATATTTGGCTTCTGCTCGGCAGCTGTGGTGTGAGTTGACAGTGTTGTTGCAGGAAGAATAATATTTAAAGAGCATGTTTCGTTTATGTGCAGTTGACACTTTTCCAAATGCTTCCTCAGGCAAAGCTGTTTGGCCATAAAAGACTCTGAAGGGTCTGAGCAGTTTGACTCTGGCTGTTGCCACCTTGTTTTGGGTGTGTGTGTGAAAGAGTTAAATAATTTGAGTTTGTGATGTGACCATTTTATTCCAGGATCCGGGGTGGTGAAAACACTATAAATAAGACTGTTTTGCTTCAGGAGTTCCTAATCAGTGTGGAATCAAGCACAGATCTGAGGTCTATGTAGTTCTCTTTAGATGGAAGCTCTTAGTCCAGTGAAATATCAAGTGCTAATCTCTTTGGCTGGGATTTTGGAACTGGAAGAGGGGTTTTCTGCTAAATTTGACTTGCTGTCCCCTAGTTCTTCCCCATCCCAACTGTCTTTCTCCAGGATTTCAGACTATTTGACCACCCCTGCCAGTTGGATCCATGCAGTCTACATAGGTCAGCCCTTAAAGTAGATTTGGAAATTCTACAGTACGGAATGCTGCAGTTCCGTTACCATTGGGAGCTAGGTGGAGAATGTGTATCACGCCTATTAAGTAGTCACTCCATTGGTTACCAATCAGTTACCAGTTTGGTCCTGGTCATCACCTGCAGAGCTCTTAATGGCCTTAGAATTGCTTCTCTGGCTATGGATTGTTGTGACAGTTTGATCACCTGAGCAAAGCCTTCTGAACGTGCCACCCTGAAAATGTGAAAGATTGGCAACTGCCCAAGTTGGTAACTGTTACAAGTTGTGAGAATGTCTCCACTATGGGAGACATTCAAAGAGAGTTGCTGCCAAGGGAGTCTTTCTGGATTTTCAAACTAGGTTCTCTGGTTCCAAAAGTTTTGAATCAGACACTGGATTGGTCTTGTTATTTATAAATTGTCATCTTGTGAATATATACGTGTGCGCCTGCTTAGATGTCATCTCACATTAAGCCCTTATCGCTGTACCTTTAAATCATTGTAACTTTGTGAGTATATATATGACATGCCCACTCTGTATGCCACCTGGTATCTGGGTTTCCCAATTGGGATAAGAGAAGGGAAGCTGTATACCACTTTGGGACTGTAAGTTACTTTTATTAATTGTAAGTACTATTGGAATGGAGTGTATTACAAATGTTTGTGAAGTCCTGAATGTTTTATGATTATGTGTATAGGTATTATTGCTGTCCTTCCATGCTCTTGAGAAAGAATTCCCAAAACAGGAGTCCAGCTTGCGACTTGTTGAGCAGTTGGGGAGTTGCACCTTCCCCAGTGTGTTCCACACCTTGCAGCAGTATCTCCCGTCTGGGAGTCGGCTTCCTGGCTTGCTCACGCCGTCGGGGTTACTTGTTGAATGAATGAAGAGAGCATTGCTCTAAGTATCTTAAGGAAGATTTTATATCTGTGGACTCACTGGTGGACTCTTTACTTCCATTCCTTATATGTATTCATGTGTTGTGTATGATAATACTGTATTAGCACTTGGACCTGCACTTTATTATTACTAAATATTTTGATTACTATTCTGAGTGGTTCTAGTTTTGGCTGCATGGTGCACTTTAAAGATTTATAAGAATTGTTTCTACCGCTGTAGGTTTCCTTTTACTGATGCAATTGAATTAGGCAAATTTTTCGTAATATTGCTTCTCTTGAAGTGGGATCTTGGAAGGTTTACGGGTGGGATATGTGAAGCAGCCTCTGAGAAGTGTTGATGGGTGGTTCCAAACGTAGGCGGCAGAGTGGCTTTGAAAGGGATACTCTTTATATCCCGTTGACACAAGAAACATTGACCCATTCTAGGCATCTGTAGTGATACACAATTAAGAAGGATTTTTGTCTGTTGGGAGAAGAATAGTTTTAACTGATGATCTTTCAACTCAGAGAGGAGGACAATTTTCCTTTTACAGAAGGAGCAGAAATGCTCTTTCTTCAAAACTAGGAGCAACAGTTTGATATGTGGGGCAAGGGATTCCCACTCTTACCAAGATTTCCTTTAGGAGTTGGGGCCCTGTGTGGCTTTGCATTCTGTTGCAAATCATGAAAGCCAATCCTTCCCCATGTTCCTGAGGTGTATTGTAGCCATTTAAGGCTGTAAATGTGAGCACTTTTAATAGGAAACAAGTCCCACTGAACAAGTGTAGAAAATGCCTGCATGACAGCATGACTCTTATTTTGGTTTTCTCTCCGTTGTAGCTGCTCTGCACTTCTTTTAAACATACCAAAGTATCTTTTTCTTTGTTGCTGTTTCTTATATATTACTTTTCCTTTTAAATGTTGATTATTTAAGATACAAGCAAATCTTTTTCTGGTGGGAACAAGTGAACTTAAACACACGTGTTTTCCTTGATCTTCTGGCTGTGTCATGTCTAAAAAAATTGTGTAGTACTAAACCAAGCTCACGGTGTGGGAATCTCAGCCAGTTGCAATACATTTGTAAGGAGACTTGGTAAAGACTGTAATATGATAAGAGGGGAAGTCTGACGGCAAATCCAGTTGTACTTCTATGCAACTCACAATCAAATTGCACTGAAATAATCACCCCTCTCCCCACCCACCCCCACCGGTGGTGTGGTGCTGCCCTTTTTGCAAGAAAGAAACACAAAGCCAAAAACAGGTAGAGAAAGTGGAGGTGAGGATGGAGGAGTTACCCCTAAGTGGGTGCTTTGTGCATTTAGGGAATTAAGGAATAGGTGGGAATGTGTCCCTCCACTTGTGCTTCCACTGCCCTAGGCTTTCGAGTAATGTGCAGAGAATTTGCTTAATCCCTGTACATAAAATGCACAAGCCACTCATACGCCCACCTCTTCCTTTCAGTTGGTGAAGCAGCTGGCTTTCCTTGCAGCCCCTCTTTCCTCTTCCCCTTTCCTCAATCCTTTTGAGATTGGCGGATGCCGGGGCACTTCCTGAAGAGGGAATAAAATCAGAGGATGGCAGCAAGTGTCCTCAACATCATTCTTGCTGAAATGGTACAATATCTCAAAGGTGCCGTGGAAGTTTGCCTAGTGGTTGGATTCTTGTGGAAGAGCGTCCTTCTCTCCTCTGTTTCTGATCAGCTGTAAGAAACCGCACTATTCTGGGGCTGTTCCTGTGTTCTGTGGTCTCCTGGCGTGTGCTGCTTCAGTTGCCAGAAGCCCTGAGATTTTCATTGGCAGATAAGCCCGCAGAGCTAG
Organism: Eublepharis macularius; assembly: GCF_028583425.1. Taxonomy (NCBI): domain Eukaryota; kingdom Metazoa; phylum Chordata; class Lepidosauria; order Squamata; family Eublepharidae; genus Eublepharis; species Eublepharis macularius. The sequence continues at coordinate 111,276,501 of NC_072795.1, forward strand.
CCCTCTTTAAAGTCCACCCCCGCGTCCTGGGGCTCACAGACCGTGGAGGCTGTTCCTTTCAGAGGGTGTAAGCTGCCGTTGCTCCACCGCCTGTTTTTACTGGCAATCACTAGGATTTGATCTCTGCAAACAAAGTGCTACAGTCTCAAGCTTCTGCTGCCGGCTCCTCCATCGATCGCCTACCTCCCCTCCCATGGGTCTAACTGCTTAGCCACTGAAGCAGCAGCTGCCAGCTCTTGATGGATTGTCCTGAGAATTTGCAAGACGAAGGGAGAGCACCTTCCTTTAAAATCACTGCCGAAAACTGCATGCACATATGTTCTCATTGAAGCGCTAAAACTCTGCACATTTTTTTTCTTTCTATACACCGGAGAGGAAACTGGATGCCTACTGCTGCTCATAATCAGGTACAGTAATGGATCTGTTGACTTCTGCTGCGTTCTTAGGTTCTCTCAACCCCTGCCTCCCTCATTCTGAAATGGGGAAGTGGACATGCAGATGTAAAGGGGGGGGGTGGGATACACCTTTAGCATTCGTTTTTCTAGCCACCCTCAAATAGGGTCATGTTCCTCCTGGTTATGTTGGATTTTACCTACTTTGCTCCAGCCTGGATGGCTTTATTCTTTTCTCGAATCCTTTTTTGAGGAGATTCTTCCATGCTTTGTTAGCGGATAGCAAGTATTTGATCTTCTGTTTTTACACTTAGGATTGTGGGAGGCCCCTATCGCACAGTTTTAGGTCGTCTTGCCTGTTACTCTGGTGCTACTATCTGTTGATTATTGAGGATTGTGTCGGAAAGATATCGATGCTGTAAAGTTGCAGTTTCTCTGCATACTTTAGCTGTATGAAATCAGAATAATCAGGATTTTGCTCTGCAGGGGAGAGCAACTTGTCTGCCAGTCTTTGGATAGTGAAATTGATATGATGAAAGGTGAAAAACTGGAGCTGTCTTTTTAAAGAGGCATAACTGGATAAAACATTTTTCTTGTTTTAAATGGGATGGAAAATATTCAGTCTGCAATTATGAAGGGTACAGATTTATTAAAGTCCTAAAATCTAGGATTTTGAGTATTGTAACCTGGAATTGTAGATGCTAGTGGGACATCAGATAGCATGCATGTTGCCTGCACCACTGCTCCTGGTTTCTAGACCAGATATACATTATGATCTCAAGTGTATCAATTTGGAACAAAATGCTGGTGTCAATGGAATGTACTGCCAAGTGTGTTTGAGAACTGAAGCCTCAGTTGTATTTCGTCTGTTGCCAGATTAAGAAAACTCCCTTGCAGCTGGTTCCTTTTGGCCCGTGTCCCGAGCCTTTGTGCCTCTTCTGGTTTATTTTGAGGCTTGCTAGGCTTACAACATGATACTGTAGGTAGGAAGGAGGGAAAACCCAGTGTGTACGAGGAAGGTGAAATGTTTGCACTTCGCAGTGAGATCTATGAGAGCTTTCCAAATTGTTTTAGGAAGGGGCCTTGGTGCTCTCGAAAGGGAGCCGAACTTTTGTCCTGCTTGGCTATGGAAGGTGTTTTTGTTCTGGGACCTTGAAAATGGGAGAGGGGTGGTAGGAGGAGGTTTTAAGATTTGGGGAAGTCTTGTTAGTCTGTTGCAGCAAAAGCAACAGAGTCCTGTGGTACTTTAAAGACTAATAGATGGCGTGAGCAGTTGTGGGCATGTGGTCACACATGCCTTGTTGGCATCCAGATTATACGTCGTGTCTGGAGCTTCCTTTGAAGATCATTGGGAACTTCTGTTGGTCCCAAATATGGCTACAAGATCCTACCTGGGGCTTGCTGCTTGTAGCATACAACTGTTTATCATCATCATTGGTTTCCATTTTGTCCCCAGGCTCTGCCAGTGGTGACCTTTAATGCCCAATATTGGATTCAGTCAGATCAGGAGATCTACCTGCTTACCCTATCACTGAGTCTGTTGATTGAGGCTCTGTTCCTTATTCCTTTGCTTTCTGAATTTACTTCCTTTGTAGTTTATCTCTCTCACCAAGCTGCACGGTGGATTACACTGTTCAAAAACAGTGCGATAACAGTATAATACATATAAACAATATATAAAGACTGGACTATAAAATTAGGATGCAAAAAACTGCAGTATACTAAAAAGAACAATGTGGTAAACACATTATTTTATTAATTTTATTTATTTAAATTTTATTTACATCATTTATATACCTCCTTTCTCCCCTGGTGGGGATGCAAAGTGGATTACAGCATTCTCCCCTTCACAACAATCCTGTGAGGTCAGATGGCCTGAAAGTGTGAGACTGGCCTATGGACACCCAGTGAACTTCTGTAGCGCGGTGGAGATTCCAACCTGGGTTTCCCAGATGTTAGTCTGACACTTTAACCACTATAGATGCAGAGGAGTTAGCCGTGTTAGTCTGTGGTAGCAAAATCAAAAAGAGTCCAGTGGCACCTTTAAGACTAACCAATTTTATTGTAGCATAAGCTTTCGAGAATCAAGTTCTCTTCGTCAGATGCCTCATACAGAGACTGGTCAAATACAGAAGAGGAGGAGAGAGAAGAGGCTCTCTCCTCCTCTTCTGTATTTGACCAGTCTCTGTATCAGGCATCTGACGAAGAGAACTTGATTCTCGAAAGCTTATGCTACAATAAAATTGGTTAGTCTTAAAGGTGCTACTGGACTCTTTTTGATTTAACCACTATACTACACCACACTGGGTTTTATATGTTTATAATACATGTTAACAATGTAATAAAGCTGAATTACAAAATTAGGAAATAATGCTATAGGTATAATAATCAACCAAAATTGCCTAAAACATATGTTAAAACTTTGACTCTATTTCCTTTATAGAAAATGTCCATTTTGCAGAATAATAAGAGCATGGCAGTCTTCCTGACCGCCTCACATAGGCCATTCTACCATATGGGATCCAGAACAGAGAAGGCATGGGTATGGGCAATTGCTGCTCTTTTCTATTTGCCATGTGGCACCTTCAGAAGGCTTTGGTCAGATGAATGGAACTACCACTTTTTTTTTTAAAAAAAAACCCACTTATTTAAATTATAACTCTACTTGTTGTCTTCAAAGAGTGCTTTCTGAAGTAAGGCAGACATTACAGCGACAACATTTGATTTAAATACCGCCCTTCAGGATAATTTAATGCCACACTCAGAGCAGTTTACAAAGTGTGTGTTATTATTATCCTCGTGACACTCAACCTGTGTGGTGTGTGGGGCTGAGAGAGCTACGAAAGAGCTTTGACTGACCCAAGGTCATCCACCGGCTTCAAGTGGAGGAGTGGAGAATCAAACCCAGTTCTCCAGATTAGAATCCTTTCGCTCTTAACCACTACACCAAAATGATGGCAGGGAGCCAGCCAAGCCCCTGTGGTGCAGTAGCACTTTCCTTCTTGTGCTGCCCCCAAAAGGTCACTTCATTTGGAGAACTCGCCTCACATGTACCAGTCTGTCCAAATAAGTAGACCTATGAACATGCTTCCAGAGAAGGCCTGTTTCAGATCACTGTTCTCCAGCACAATATTATATGCAGTTGTTATTCAATTTTTACAGGCTTTCCAGAGACCTGTCATTGAAGGCAATTTCCTTGCTATCAAAACTAGTCCTCAATAAAGCTAGCACCAGTTGATTACATGGGATGAGCTATTGTGCGTAGGGCAGTTGGATTACAGCTACTAGGTTAGTGCTAAGAACCAAATCCATTTCAGTTATTGTACTTGTTTGTATCTTTGACATTTGCACTCATACAAGTTCCCGTATTTCCCACACAGTGCATACCCTTCCTTCCATATATTCTTCAGAAAATTTAACTAAATAAAGTCTTATAGCACTTTAAAAAGTAACAGACTTCTTGTTGGATAAGCTTTCCGTAGGCTAGAACCCTCTTTTGTCAGATATAATACAATTTACAGTGCAATCCTATGCAGAGTTATACAAGTCTAAGCCCTTTGACCTCAGTAGGCTTGGACTGAAGAAATTCAGCATAGGGTTGCATTGAGAGTCATTTTAATTGGGGTAGGCAAAGTCTACCCCAATTAAAGAAAGAAGAGAAAAATAAGTCAGGAACATAATGTGGGCAAAAGATCCAGCAATACAAGTGGAAGAAGATGTGACTACTTAATTTATTATGTGCAGCTTTCCTACCTTTCTGTCTCAAATGGCAAACCACATAATAATAAAAAAATAACACATACAGCATAAGAAGCATAATGGAACAGAGAAACTGCAAATAGCAATCAAGTAGCTACTAGAAATCTTATTCTTCAAATTTGTAAATAATCATCTTCAACAAAATGGCTCCTCCATGCATTCGGCAGCCTGGAGTGATGGAGACACACAGGCCTTTTTCTGAGAGAAGAGATTCCTGAGCCTGGGAGCAATTTCTAGAAAACCTTTCTCCCTCACCTTTGGCCCATGGGATGATCATTATTTTGGTTGAGATAGCAAAATAACTTGAACCAGGTCTGGTTGTATGTGACTCTTAACTCTGAAAAGGGGTGGAGTTAGAAGCCCAACATTGGATACCTTTGTAAGTCCATGTCTTTTTTAAGAAGGCAGGGAACAAGCATCTTAATAGCGTCCACAGAAGTTTTGAGAAGAGCAGCAATGCCCACCTAGTAACCAATTTGTTGGGTCTGAAACCGGGAGCTGAACTGTGTTGTTGCCTTGAAAGCAGCAAGTGCTGTCCAGTAGCCTACCCATCTTTTATGTGTGTGGTTCCTTTAGGGGTGGCTAGGGATGCCAGCCCAGTCCCCAGGTGGAGGGTGGAGGATCTCCTGCTCCCAGCCCCTCCCCCCCCGCCCTGCCACCACTCACTGGACTGGCAGGGGTAGGGTTACCAGGTCCTCTTACCCTCCCAGCAGGAGGGACCTAGCACTTGCCTTCCTGTTGGTCCTGGCATGCTCATGTGCATAATCCCATGCCGGCACGACGGCATCAGTTCTGGGAAATGTCATCACGCAAGGTTGGGGAGCATGTGCGCAACTTTGCAGCAGGCCAATTTGGATCCTAAACGTCAATGATGTTGTCGCCCCAGCCCCAGGAGCGCCCATTGCCTGCCTCGCTCCCAGCCAGCCAGGTAAGCAGTGGCGGGGGACAAAAAGTGGGATCAGGGAATTCTCCACCTGTAGCAGGGGACTGGGATCCCTAGGCAGTGGGAAAAGGCATGGGGAATGGGCCCAGGAGCTCTAGAGCACATGGGAGCACACCCTAGAGCCTTCCTTGTCATGCCAGGAATGACATTATTCCTGTCATGACAAGGTATGACATCATTACCCAGGTAAGGACTCCAGAAGCACACCTCCCCCCCCACACGCACACCCTGTCCCCTGGTTTTAAGGCCAATTAGGAGTAGCCAAATAGCAGCACGTGGGCCCCATCTGACCTCTTCACCAGAACAGGTTGAAAGTGGAAGACTCCGTGTTACCTGGCAGTTCTGTGATAACTTCTCTGCTCTGGATTTGGTAGCATGGTGGGAAGCCATCTCTGAATGCCTAGAAATGCTTTTTGTTGGTTCAGGTGTGCCAGCCAGGGTCTGATGACTTAGACAAGGCTTTCCCCTCATTCCTCCTGGTCCCATTTTCCTTAGGGCCTTAATACTAACAGCCCTTTGCCCCACTGCCCATCCTTAGGCAGAAGTTGCTGGCTCTGCCATGCCTAGTGATCCTAAGGAATCCTAATGGACTTTAAAAGTATCGACTGTTTATAGGTAGTATCATCATTGCTTTGCACTAGCACTTTATGTATAGGTCTGTTTATGAAGACTGTGTGTATTGATATATTTTGAATGGCAAATTGAACTATGCAGTAACAATAAGAATATTTTTGCAGTTGTTGTAAGTGTTTATTTTGTTAGGTTGTCACGATTATTGTTTTCTATTGCTATGCCTAGGATCTTAGCAGGTAAGGTGAGTGACCTTCTTAAATACAGGAAGTAGGGCTAAAGAAAAGGTTGAAATGGCTTTCATGTGGGCAAGCATACAAGAAAAAAAAAGGAACTCATGCAGCAATACGTCTTAAGCACCTTTACTCTCAGGAGCTACACAGAGCATGCATATCACTCCCATTCTGCAGTCATTACATGGGTTTCCCATCAGCTACCAGGTTCAATTCAAGGTCATGACTATCACATTCAAAGCCCTTCATGGCCTTGGCCCCTCATGTCTGTGTGATCGCCTCTCTTCCAATGTTCCGCCATGGCAGCTGCGCTCCTATGGACAGGGCCTCCCGCTGATCTCGCCCTGCAATTGGGCAAAGCCAGCAGCTGCCCACAGTCGTGCTTTCTCTGTGGTAGCCCCCACCTTGTGGAATGGCCTGCCTGAGGAAGTCAGGAAAGCTCCCGCTCTCCTGGCTTTCAGCAAACTGTGCAAAACGGAGGGCTTTCTACTCAGATTATGGGGCTGTGTTGTGAGAAGTAACTCAGAGAAATACCTTGGTAGAGATAGGGACTATGTATAAATGGGACTTCTGGGGAATTTCCACGTTGCTAAACATGCCATGTAATTTAGTTATGCTTTGTTTCAGAAAGGTTTCAGTTTTATGCTTGTTTCTCAAATTTCTGCTACCATACCCCGTTTTATCTGTTTCCCGGGATGTCCTGTTCTCCATTATTGTACTTTGCAGTGTACTATAATGTCCTAGTGTGCAGTGTACAGTGAATGTCCTAGCTGTATTGTATTTTCACTTGTACTGTGTAATTCGCCTTGGATCTCAGTGAGAAAGGTGGGCTGTAAATAATAATAATAATAATAATAATGGAACACAAAACACATGAATTCTGCCCAGTCTAAACAAATTTATGAGCCTGTTTATGTACAAGAACACGGCTTAAATTGACTCTGTTGTCAGGTGACCTTTTACAAGTTCAGACAACAAGGGTTGGGAAGACAACCATCCGTGAGGTGAGGGATCTTTACTTTGGGAATGAGGCTGATACCCTCATATGATTATCTTGTGGCTGGTGGGACCAGGCTGGTTTCTAGCAAGGGCTGGCTCAGTTAAGCTACGGGCATGTGTTAGAACTCTCAAATGACACTTACCTGTGCTCTGAAATTCAGGGCTGATTCACTTTTTGTGGCCTGTGCAGGTTGTGTCTGGGCTCCACACTGTCTTTCAGTCAGACGTGAGTTGCTGGTTCCCCTCAGTTCTACGGGTCATTGGAATAAGCAGCTTCCGCCTTTCCCATGTACCCTTTTCCCAACCTGAGACAGCCCCTCCCAGGAGAGTGCTGGTGAGAAGATTGATGCCCCTTGCGTATGTGAATCGGGCCCTTTGCACAGGTGTCTGTATTATGGACTGTGTGTTGCCAGCTGTCTGGGTGCATTAGCCATTCTTCGCTCACTTTTCCCCCTTTTGTGAAACCCTCTTCTATGCAGCCAGAGAATGAGTTATTCTGAGTCTGCATTAAAGTAGCAGAAAGAGTCCGTCTGTCTGTGGCCTTTCAGTCATAGGATCCTAGCTTTATTTTCAGTAAAGTTACTACATACATAGTCAGATCTGGCTTCGTGATGTCATACCCCCATTGATCCCTGATTGGTTGGTTCACTTAAAGAGGCAAATATATTTAATTTTTTTTTAATGGTGCAGCGGTGAAGGAGGGAAATTGGCTACAGTCATAGATAAATTACAGTAAGTTTTTCAGGGGTGGGCATTTGGCCTCTTTAAAAAGCATGACTTCCCCCCAGAAAGTGCTCTGTTGTAGCATGTCACAAAATGTAATACATTGTACATCTGAGAGATATTATAAAATCTATCCATTTACTCTTGTAGGACTATTGAAACCTACTGCTCAGGAGTATCCAGACTGAGAATTGTGATGCAGGTTATATTTTAACATTTGAAGATCTGACCAATCTGGTTGTAGTATGCGTTGTGTGTGTGTGAGTGTGTGTGTGTGTGTGTGTGTGTGTGTGAGAGAGAGAGAGAGAGAGAGAGAGAGAGAGAGAGAGAGAGATTCAATGCTTTTCCTGTCTAAATTTGGATGCATAACTTATGGAATTTAGTGGCCACAAGTTGTGGTTTTGGTTATGGCTTAAAACATATTATATGCACTCATGTTGATTGAGCCTATTGACTTACGTTAGCCATAATAAGATAAATGAAGCTTCTGTATTCAGGGACAGTATACCATCTGAATACCTAATGTGGGGAGAGGGAGCTAAAAAACAGAGAAGAGCTTTGTCTCCATGACATTGGAATGTAAATTTGCTGCTCATCAGCGGCTGATGTGGGACCGTTGAGTAGTGGTTGATGGTGAGACACATCTGTGTCTTTAAATGCCGTTCTTTCCAAAGTGGTAAAACAATATTACAACAAGTATTGTGTGTATTATGTGCCATCAGGTCACCTCCAACCTATGGCGACCCTATGAATGAAAGACCTCCAAAATATCCTATCATTAACAGACTTGCTCAGATCTTGCAAACTAGAGGATGTGGCTTCTTTTATTGTGTCAAGCCATCCCGTTTTGGTTCTTCCTCTTTTCCTAGTATTATTAACTTTTCCAGAGACTCTTGTCTTCTCATGATGTGACCAAAGTACGATAACCTCAGTCTTGTCATTATCACTTCTAGGAAGAATTCAGGCTTGATATGATTTGGAACCCACTTATTTGTCTTTTTGGCCATCCATAGTATCTGCAAAACTCTCCTCCAGCACTACGTTTCAAATGAATCAGTTTTCTTCATGTCAGCTTTCTTCATTGTCCAACTTTCACATCCTTACATAGTAATGGGGAATACCGTAGTATGAATTTTCTTGATCTTGGTCCCCAGAGAGACATCTTTATCTTTCAGGATCTTTTCCCAGTTCCCTCGCAGCTGCTCTTCCAAGTTTAAATCATCTTCTTATTTCTTGGTTCTAGTCTCTCTTTTGGTTGATGATTGAGCCAAGGAATAGAAAACGTTTTAACAATTTCAATTTCTTCTTTGTCAACCTTAAAACTGTGTAATTCCTCAGTAGTCATTATTTTTGTCTTCTTGATGTTCAGCTATAATCCTGCTTTGGCGCTTTCTTCTTTAACCTTCATCAGTAGTCGTTTCAAGTATTCACTATTGTCTGCCAGTAACATGGTGTCATCTGCATATCTCAAACTGTTAATATTCCTTCCACCAGTTTTCACTCTACCTTCATCTAAACCGAATCCAGCTTTCCTTATGATATGCTCTGCATTGAAGTTGAACAGGTGGGGAGATAAAGTGTGTCTGTCTGTCACCTTTGCTAATTGGAAACCATTCTGTTTCCCCATATTCTGTCCTAATAATAGCCTCAGGTTGCACATCAAAACAGTCAGATGTTGCAGAACCCCCATTTCTTTAAGAATAGTAAAAACATACACTGCATTTAAAGCAGCCCTCTTAGAATTCCTCCCAGGAAAAACATGTATTAAATCCTTTTGTGGAAAGCTTGACAGAGATATGAAAAAGAATTGCATCATTTTTCTCTGTGCCTGACCTGTGCCTTTCCTTGGTCCAGCCGCTTTTCTGACACTATCGGTCCAAAACAGTGGCAAACTGAATTATGAACAAATTGGGGGTGAAACCCACAAACTTCTTCAAGTTGAGACACAAGTAAATGGATTTAAAAAAACCCTCCTTCACTTTGAGAACAGCAAAAGAGTATTTCACAAAGCCCCCTCCCTCTTATGGTACACATTTAATAAATAATTTTTCTTCCCAAGCCAAACAGAGGCATTGGAATGAGTGGCTGAGCTGTGTGAAGGGAGAAATCAGTAAAGCCTGGCAGAGTATTTGGAAAGACTCCTTTTTGCTCATTTAGGGAGCCATTTAGCTCACTGGGACAAATCCTGGTTCATATATTCCACAGCCATTCTCTCATAACAAAGAGGGGGATTTATGAGGCCTGATAGGCAAATGGAGGGCTCTCTGTAGTCTGTTACACTGCAAAGTTACTGCCGGTCTTGGTCTTCTTCCCACTCTTAAACTTGCAGCTCCTGAAATCTGTATATAAATAGCTACACTATAAAGGCTGTTCAGCGAGACTACAAAAACAACTCCAAAGTTGGATATTAGAGTAAAAGCCTGGAGAGACAGTGGGGACATTTAATCTAGTTCCCCTGCTGCAAGTCAGGGCATTAACCAACCAGCCCTTCAAGCTGTACCACTGGTGAGATGACCATTCACTGTGTTGAGAGAGTTGGGGTACTGGTGCCTGTGGAGCAAATTGCTTATTTACAGTATGTAGAACTGAGTTGCACATGAGAAGGAAAGGCGAAAGCCAAAACAGTTGCCTCTCCCAGCTTCCTTTAGTTAATATCCGGATTGATTTGGAAGACTGTGAGCAGGCTTCTTCATTTTCTCCTCACCTCCTTATAGTGTCCATTCTCTTTACCAATTATATGATTTTTAGGATCTGCAATGACTTTTTAATTACGAGTAATTAGATATATTTCAACTAGATGGTTGTTAGGTTCCATCTCTTCCCTGCTCAGTGCTAGAAATCAGTTGAACAGGTCCCAGGAAATATTTTTGTAGAGTTGTAGAGCTGTTCTTGCAAAATGGATATCTGTTACTGTGATTGTGCTAAACAAAATAGGAGATGGTCTTATGTGTTTGTGAAGCTTATCCCATCCAGTGGTGTTCAACCTTTCTGGACCCAGGATCCACCTGCATGGGGCATTCTGAGCTGCAAGCATATGACAGGAAGTTGCATGAGGTCACAGTCAAGTGGTGTCAAGGGCAAGGCTGTGGGCAGCAGATCCAGAAGGCTGGGGACAGGAAACGGAAGCTGAGCACTAGGAGCTGTAGTGAGAAACAAGTCAAAGGAGAGAGCCGTGAAGGAATCTTCTACACTGTTGACTGACTTCCCTTTGCTGTCCTGTGGCTCTTTTGGACATGCAAACAAAGAGAGGTAGGAGGTATGCACACTGACAGAAAGCCCTTAAAAAAAAAAGTAGCAAAAAATACAGTGGCTCTGTAGGGGGTCGCTACTCATCAGGTGGGGTGACTTCTTGTGAACTACCAGAGGGGTCTTGACTCATGGTTTGAAGACCAGCAATGTAGACTCCACTGAAGGCAGTGAAAGCTCCTGATGGGGGATATGTAGCCATATTCAGAGGCAGTAGTCATACTTACTGCGTAACTTACAGGGCATAGGGCGGTGTTGACTTTAATTAAAAAACAAATACTCTGTTAAGCATTCAGGAGAAGTAATTGGATTGAAAGGGGGAAAAGCTCATGTTGATCTTCAGGAATATGATTTGTAAAATCCCTCCCCCTTATAAACTGCTGTTCCTTTTAATTGCAACAATATGGAACGATTACAAAGGTTTTATAAATTTGATCCTTGTTGCTTTCGGGATTCTCTAATTGGCAGGAAGAGTGGTGGTTTTGCTATGAATAGAGCTAAAATCATAGTGTTGGGTTTCCAAATATATGTCCTTTTGTATGCAGAGTCCTGTCTCCTGGCCAGACCTTTTTGCGTGCCGATGTTTCATGTTATCTTAAGTGGTACGTAGCGTTTAGGGTTCAGATGGGTGTTTCCACTCACTCTGGGTCAAAAAACCTCACATTGTTTTTTATGTTCTTTTAAAAAAAATTGGGCCTCTCTTTCTCTCTCTTTTTTGGCATCTGTACTGAGAGATTTCTGGTCCCTGTGGAGGGCAATCCTTTGAAGCACTGGCTTGGCTACAAATGGTAATTTTATTATTTTTATGTAGTATTATTACTATACATTATGCATTACAGAAAAATATTGCAAGGGGAAAACAGATACTTGCTCCAGTAGTCTTTTTCTCTCAGCCTAAATGACCTCACGTGGTTGTCATGAGGGGAAAATGAGATAATCCTATCTATCCTGTTCTGAGCTCATAGGAAGAATGGGGGAAGATTAAGGTGATCACTCCTACATACAATGTTACAAAAGCATGATGTAGACAGGGCTTTTTTTCAGCTGGAACGCAGTGGAACAGAGTTCCGGGATCTCTTCAAAATGGTCACATGGCTGGTTGGCCCAGCCCCCTGATCTCCAGACAGAGGGGAGTTTAGATTGCCCTCTGTCTGGAGATCAGGGGGCGGGGCCAACCAGCCATGTGATCATTTTCTCCGAGGACAACCTGCTGAGTTCCACCACCTCTTTTCCCAGAAAAAAAGCCCTGGATATAGATAATTTTGAACCCAGGTATCTTTTAAGAACCAATTTATGAGAGCCCAGTATAGCTCTCGTTGGAAAAAAGTAGCGTTCTCTTCTTTCCACCCTCCCTGCCAAACACCGGAAAATTCAAACTGTCCCGCTCCGCTGCTCTCTTACCCTTTCAAATAGTGTTCTATTTTCCTTCAAAATTGCTTGATTTCAAGGTCCTTGTTCAGATCAGTTGTGTGCATTCAGAATGACTTCTCTCAAATGTTGAAATTTGTCCAACAGGTTTAAGGCTTGGTCATGAGTCGCTTTTTAAATGTGGAGTTGTACATCTCTTCAGAACAATATTTTAATGGATGCTTGGAGAAGCTACTGGAAATTGTGGCTTTAAAAACTCATTTGGCTAAAGTGTCTGTTTTGCTGTTCATAACAATAATAAATTTGAGGAAAAGAAATTTAATCTGCTTCCCTTCATGTAAACACACTGTAGTTCTAATAAAGTGTGCAGATTCTTTTAGCTTTTGGCAAGCGGCTCTTTGCATATATTTGATGAAAATTATATCTGTTATGTCTAGTTTTCTACCACTTCTCGTTACACTGAAAACAGATGTTGTTCTACACTGTTCCCTCAGTTGCTGAATACCTCTGTTAAGTTGGGTCTTGTTCCTGTGGTACTAGGAACTGAATTATCATTAAAGAAGCCATTGTGTTTCTTTTTTTCTCTTTAAGCCTCTAGCATAAGTTGTAATTATGCTGTATAGTCCCATTTACTAGAGGGCCAGAGACATAGGCTGCGAGGTTTAGTGGAAAGAAATTTCAACCTGTTCAGTTCTATTTGAACAGGCCCTCTCTATCCAGCAGCTGTGCAAAATTCCCTTTGCTATGCATTCAGGATAAAGTCGAGCCAACGTGTGCCTCAAATGAAGTGAATTTTCTATGGTTGAGTGTATACTACTTAAAACTGTGTCCTACTGGGCTGTGGGCCCATGTTCAGAGAAGGTGCTTAAGGAGCTCTTGCTTTACCCAAGAGGATGGATTTGGCAAGGCAGGCCAGACTCATTACTAACTGTATTGCTGCTGTCAAAGACACAAGTCATCAACCAGGCAGGCTCTGCTTTTGTGTTTAAACAGTGTAAAAAACCACAGCACCATGATTCCTTATTCTATTAATTTATTGGATTCATTTATGTGCTCCCTTTCTGCCATTGCTTTCAACGTGTCCTGCAGTTCAAAACATGATGTGATTTTGAACCAGTTTCCTGGTACTTAGTTGCTGCTTACTGGTTTATTTGCTGTTTGTTCTATACCTCCCTTCCATGGTTTATGCAATCAAAAGTGCAGGACTGGCTTTTAGTGACTCAGTTACACACGAGAGCTTCATAGAATCATACAGTTGGAAGGGACCTCCAGCACAATGCAGGAAATTCACAACTACCTTCCCCCCCTCCCCCCCCCCCCGCACACACCCAGTTACCCTACCTCCATGCCCGGAAGATGCAAACAACCTCCAGGATCCCTGTCCAAACTAGCCCAGAGAAAATTGCTTCCTGGCCCTAAAGTGATGATCATGTTACCTGAAGTGCTATTTTATGGGGAAATTAGCAAGCAGTTCGGCTTAAGTTAGTGCGGCTCTTGACCAATGTATACCAGAGTCCGTACTTCCAGATTACTCACACAATAAAGAGGCGACAACTAATCAATATAAAACGTGTTTACTAGGCTGTTGCATAAGCCTACAATAGCACATACAAGCAAGAAATATACAAGAGCTAGGAAATAAAGGTTGGAAAAATAGAGCCGTTTGCATTAGCAGGGAACCCACTTGAGATCGAAGAAGCGGGGCAATACATTACCTGATCACGGCGAGAAGCAGAGAAGCAGCAGCGAAACGGGGTGATATCTAACGCCTGTACTAGATACACGGAGTGATGGTTGGGGGTCAGGAGAGGAATGGCGCGTGCGCCTCATGGCAGGCAGAGCCTGCTTAAGTACCCAAAAATGTACCCTGAGGCGAGAGCCTTCCAGGTGGTTCTCAGGAGGGGGAACAAAAGCTTGATGGCTCTATAACTATAGCTAATGGGCCACTTTAGGGTCTGAATGTATGATTGTGACACCTGAGGAAGAGGGGACAAAGGAGGGGAGGGAGTGCCAGGCAGGTTGATCGGATGTGTCAGGAAGCTGGAGTTGTCTTGATGGAATCTGTTCTGGAATGTGGTGGTTGCATTGATATGTGTCTATTAGGTGTTCTGGACAGTTGGCACGTAGCTTCCATCTCAGGGCGGCTTCCCACGATATGCATATCAGGGTGAGGCAGGGCTCCGTGAATGTGACAGGAGCCTGGTCTTGAAATGGCATCCTCAAAGCAAACTCTCCATGGTGGCTCTCTGCTGCCTGGGAACATGGCTTCTTACTTGACATGTCTTGCGGGCTGGTTAACAAGCTGCCTAGTGGCGAGGGCAGACCCAGTGACCGTCCTGCAAGGAACTCCCCGTGGGAACTGACCAGGGGGTGCCTGGCCAGGCTCGCGGAGGGTCCCTTCGGCTGGCCCTGTGCTGCTAGTGGCATGGCTCTGGGCCCAGGTGGGGTATGTGTCCAAGGAGGCAGGAGGCATTGGTGAACACAGTCCATACTAGTTGAGAGGCAGAAAGCAGGCATGGGCAATGCTGCCCCTAACAGAATCTTTGGCAGAGCCTCAAAACGGCAAGGCAGGAAACTGACACAGTTCAGAGCAGGCTCCATAACAGGAGGGGGGGGGCGGTCCCTGGCAACAATCAGTATTACCCTGGGAATGTAAAAAAGGGCCATGAGAACTAAGCACTGATGTAACCCTTCCTTCCATCCCTCTCATGATTTGCCTAGGTTCACAGAATCAACATTGCTGTCAGATGGCCATCTAGCTTCTGCTTAAAAACCTCCAAAGACAGAGAGCCTACCACCTTCTGAGGAATCCTATTCCACTGAGGGACTGCTCTGTCAGGAAGTTCTTCCTAATGTTTAGCTGAAAATGCTTTTGATTTAATTTTAACTCATTGGTTCTGGTCCAACCTTCTGAGGCAAAGGAAAACAACTCTGCACCATCCTCTATATGAAAGCCCTTCAAGTACTTCAAGATGGTTATCATATCATATCTCAGTCGTCTCTTCTTCAGGCTAAACATACCAAGCTCCTTCAACCGTTCCTCGTAGGACTTGGCTTCTAGACCCCACACCATCTTCATTCCCCTCCTCTGGACACCTTCCATCTTGTCTATATCCTTCTTAAATTGTGGTGTCTAAAACTGAACACAATACTCTAGGTGAGGTCTAACCAGAGCAGAGTAAAGCAAAACCATCACTTTGCGTGATTTGGACACTATGTTGAAACAGCCCCAAATTGCATTTGCCTTTTTAGCTGCCACATCACAATGCAGACTCATGTTCAGTATATGGTCTAGTAAGACGCCGATCCTTTTCACACGTACAATTGCCAAGACAAGTCTCCCCCATCCTATAATTATGCATTTGATTTTTCCTACTTAAATGCAGAATTTACATTTATCTTTGTTGAAATTCGTTTTATTTGTTTTAGCCCAGTTTTCCAGCCTGTCAAGATCCTCCTGTATCCTGACTCTGTCATCTACCATATTTGTATCCATCCCAATTTAGTATCATCTGATAATTTAATAAACATTCTCTTTTCCTTCGTCCAAAAAAATTATAAAAATGCAGAACAAAACAGGTCCCAGGAGAAACACTCCACTTGTCACTCTTCTCCAAGAGTATGAGGAACCATTAACAAGCACTCTTTGGATGTGATCTGTCAATCAATTACAGAGCCACCGAACAGTATTAGGATCCAAGCCAAATTTTACCAACTTGTCAACAAGAATATTATGTGGAACCTTATTAAAAGCCTTACTGAAATCAAGATAAACTATGTCTATAGCGATATATTGTCGAAGGCTTTCACGGCCGGAGAACGATGGTTGTTGTGGATTTTCTGGGCTGTATAGCCGTGGTCTTGGCATTGTAGTTCCTGATGTTTCGCCAGCAGCTGTGACTGGCATCTTCAGAGGTGTAGCACCAAAAGGAAACTAATAATCTAAACCACGCACTTCAAGCAAATAGCTACTCCAGAAATGAAATCAGAAGAGCGATTAAACCGAGGATAAATCAAACAACTAAGGAAAAACAGTCTCCCACAGGAAAAGTGTTTTTGTCATATATCAAAGGAATCACTGATCAGATGGGAAAGCTTATGAAAAAGTACAACTTACAAACAGTATTCAGACCCACCAGAAAAATACAACAGATGCTACGATCAGCAAAAGACATTAGAGACCCCCTCACCTCTGCAGGAGTATACTGCATACCCTGCAGCTGTGGACAAGTTTACATCGGGACCACAGAGCGTAGCATCCAGACAAGAATAGAAGAACATGAAAGACACTGCAGACTTGGCCATCCGGAAAAATCAGCAGTGGCTGAACATAGCCTAACTCAAACAGGACACAGTATCCTATTCCAGGACACTAAAATACTGGATAACACTTCCAACTACTTCGTCAGATTGCACAGGGAAGCCATTGAAATTCATAAGCATAAGCACAATTTCAACAGGAAAGAAGAGACTTTAAGAATGAATAGAGCATGGTTTCCAGTCCTGAAAAACACCAGGCTAACAAAATACTCTACACCCTACAATAGCCCTGCAGAGAAGATTAGCATATCAAGCACCAATCCATATGCAAAAGAACCTCCTCAGGATACAGTGAAGCATCCCTCCATTAGCATTCCATACCCTGGGAAACTCTTACAGGATGACTCAGCCTGAGTAGATATAAATTACCTGCCAACATCTTCTCCACACTGTGACACTGAGAGATCTCTGTCTTTTGGTGCTACACCTCTGAAGATGCCAGTCACAGCTGCTGGCGAAACGTCAGGAACTACAATGCCGAGAACACGGCTATACATCCCGGAAAATCCACAACAACTATCAATGTCTATAGCATTCCCCCGATTCATCAAGGTAGTAACTTTCTCAAAAAAAGAGATAACGTTAATTAGACATGACTTGTTCTTGAGAAACCCATTCTGGCTCTTAGTGATCACAGCCATCCTTTAATGCTCAAGGACTGATTGTTTGATGATTTGTTCTAAACTTCTCCAGGTATATGACTTAGTTAAGTGTAGTGCATTTTGGTGGTGGTGAGGATTTTGCTCCACTCAAAAGTTCATGGAGGCTTCATGAATGTAATCCATGTGCCAGTTTTACTCCTCTGGTCGGCTGCTATTATGGTGCCCTCCTGTACATCTGTGTGGCTTGAAACTGAAATGGCACAGTAATTTTGTTCATTTGGTTGTTGTCCTAACACTAACGTTTTGATCACACTTGGCAGATTGCATGACTGAAAATGCACCTCCCCCCAATACTGCAATGTTCATGCACATAGGACATGTTAACTGTCAGGAAGGAAGTTAATAGGTTGCCCAGCTCCTTGACATAAGATCCACCCCCCCCCCATATGAAGTCAGAAGTGCAGCGTTCTAAGAACTGTCTTATTACATGTTGCCAATAACAGATGATTCAATTTGATTTGCCTTTAAGTGTGAACTGGTCACAAAATAACTTGCCTGGAGGGGAGAATTGGGTGCGCACTGCGTCTGAAATCTTGTATGGGAGAGGCAGGGGTTTTTTTTCCTTTCCCACTGCTCTCTATTACACTTGGTGCTCAACGAGCTACTCAAGCAACTTAAACCTCGGTACTTGATAACTTGTTTACTTTCTAGTGCAGCTGCTGCTTCTTCTGTAGCTGCTCCCATTGAAGAAGGGGAACATGTCAGGCCTCTCGCTCACATAGATGCTGCTCGTGAACTTAGCGTGACATTGGCAATCATACAGGTGATGCCCTGTCCCCTTGTGAAGGCTGTTAGCTGTGCTAACAACTCAGTCAGAGGCACTTGCATGACCTCAAGACTTGACATATTCCCTTTTTGTTGGAGGAGCAGCAGTGGAGATTGCTGCCACCCCAGTGGTGAGCAAAGATGGTGGTAGATTATCAGAACTGGAGGAGGCACAATAAAAGGCATAGCGGATTGATCTTCAGGCCTTTATACCATCTTTTTTGTATTGGTTCGATTGTATTCTTGTGGGACCCCTCCTCGATTGTGGTGATTTTTTTTTTAGTTTCAATATATAATATTTATTGGTGTGTTTAATGCTGTAAACTGCTTCGGGCCTCAAGGGAGAGGTGGTATAAAAGTCAAATAAATTGGAATGTCAAACTTTACAGATGTGCTGGTTGCTACAGTATAGTAGATTCGAGGAATATAGCAGGAAGCACTTTCTGATCACTATGTTAATGGCTTTGGGTTACTGGTTGGCTTCTCTCTCTCACCATGCTATTGCAGCTGCAACTTTCAGGTGTCCCTTCAAACACAGTGTTTTATCATGTTCAGTACTGAGTTACTGGATGGTGAACATGCGCGTGGCTGTAACCTTCAGCACAGCTGTTTCAGGCTCATTCCGCACTGCATTGCTAGTCAGTGTGGTTTGAAGCTTCTAAGCTCTTGAGCCTGAAATGAACTATGAATTAAAATTGCCTATGTGTCAGAACCTTGTTGCAGGATGGATTAATGTGCTGTAAAGTGATATGGTTACAAACATTCTAGGATCATGACGAGATTTGATGGGGAGGTTGCAGATTACAAATGCTCTCCTGCTGCACAGGATGTGTCTCTTGGCTCGGATCTGGCTTAACTAAACAGCCAGCAAAAGCTGCTGCCCTGACATGAGGGGAAAAACAGGAAGATGGAAGGGAACTCATTTTGTCCCCCTCTGCAAGAATTGCATACCTCATGTTCCTTTCCTGCATGTATAATCTACACCCGCTGTTAATTTTCCTAGACATTTTATCATGGTTTGTTGTGGTTTGAAAATTAATCTCTCATTCTAATGAGAGCTAGTGTGGTGTAATGGTTAGTGTGTTGGACTAGGTTCTGGGAGGCCCCGTTCGAACCCCCACTCTGCTGTGGAAGCTCACTGGCTGACCTTGGACCAGGCACATGCTCTCAGCTTCACCCAGCTTGCAGGCTTGTTGTGAGAATAAAATGGTGAAGGGGAGAACAATGTAAGCTGCTTTGGGTCCCTTTTGGGAAGCAAGGCAGAATATAAATGAAGCAAAAAATTAAATAATAAAATAACAGTGCTATCCTAAGTAGAGTTACTCTTCTAAGTAGGACTGCTGGATCCCCTGGTGGTGGATCCTTCTATCTTCTGTCCCCCGCCACCACTCACCTGGACGGCAGGGGGGAAGGGTAGGGGAACCGTCTCCAGGGAGGCATGATGATGTCACTCCTGGGAGTGATGTCATTGCACAGAGCCTGGGAGCACTCCTCTGCTTCGCAGCTGCCTGTTTGGGGCCCAAATCGGCCCTCTGCAAAGCGTGGAGTGATCCTGGGCCCTGTGCAATGATGTCAGTCCCAGAAACGACGTCATCGTGCTGCCCTGGGAGCACATGTGTGTTTTGCACGAGTGCGAACAGGAAGAAAAAGGTGAGTGCCGGGTCCGTCCCCTCCTGTTGGGAGCGTGAGGGGACCTGGCAACCCAACTTCTAAGCCTGTTGAAGTCAATCCTAAGAAGGGTGTAACTTTGTGCAGGGTTGTACTGGATCTCTCTCTTCCCCTCTTTAAATATTGTATATTATAGCTGAGGATAATAACCTTGAACATGTATAGCATTTAAATTTCTGCTAAAGTTCCAGAAACTAAACTTGGTAGACATGAGTAAAACTTCCAAGGCTGGCTGACTTGCTTGCTTTATTTATTCATTTATTTAAAACATTTATATGCCAGCTTTCTTGCTCCAATAGGTGCCCAAGTCTGTGAACATCAGGCATTAAAAATTTAAATCTTTGAACCAATACTTAAAATGTGCATATATAAATATTTTTATTTATGTATTATTATTTTATTTATTTTTATTTACATCATTTATACCCCATCTTTCTCACCACTGGGGACCCAAAACAGCTTACATCATTCTCCCCTCTTCCATTTTATCCTTACAACAACCTGTGAGGAAAGTTAAGCTGAGTTTGTGTGACTGGTTCAAGGCTACCCAGCGAGTTTCCATATTCCTGTATTCCAAAAAAACCTAACAAACTTAAATGCTTCTGGCATTAGCTGCGTGCAGTTCCATTTCTACACTGTGTGTCTTTGGAACTCCTGTTTTAATAAAATTAAAGTGGTTTTAATTTTTTAATAAAATTAAAAAGTGGTTAAGAATGTCAGGTCTCTAATCTGGAGAATCAGATTTGATTCCCCACTCCTCCGCTTGAAGCCAACTGAGTGACTTTGGTCAGTCACAGCTTCTCAGAGCTCTCTCAGCCTCACGCACCTCACAGGTGATTGTTATAGGAATAATAATAACATACTTTGTAAATCTCTCTGAGCAGGTTTTTTTAAAAAATATTTTTTATTGTTTTCCAACCCATATATACAAACATGAGACAGTTATCATTTTACTTGTTGATATCTATTATCTATTTCTTTTATCTCTTATATTCCACCTTATTACATCAATTGTGAGCTCTATTATGTCATTATACAGTTAATCTTAGTATCATATTTATGTTTACTGGTTATTGTTGTTTGTCATCCATTTGTAGAAGGGTTCCCATGGTACAGAAAAATTTTCTTCCATTTGCCCTTTCATTAACAATGTTAATTTATCCATTTCCGCTGTCTACATTACCTTCGTTATTAATTCTTCTTGTTGGGGAACTCTTTGTTATTTCCAATAGGTTGCTAATAAGATTCTAGCCGCTGTTACTATATGGATTACTAAGTGTTCATGCTCTCTCTGAGCAGGTGTTAAGTTGTCCTGAAGGGCAGTATATAAATCAAATGTTATAATAATATTATTATTATAAAATTAATGCATTTATATTTTACGTGTCAGAAATATACCAAACAGTACAATACCATGGGATAATTAAGTTGTACATAGGTTTGTTAACTTCCAGATGGGTGCAGAGATCTCCGGAATTACTCTCCAGGTTAGAGAAATTATTTCCCCTAGAGAAATTGGCTACCTTGGAGGTTGGACTCTATGACATTATACTCTGCTCTCCCTAGTCTCTATCCACAAATCTCTAGGGATTTGCCAACCTAGAGCTGCCAACTCTAACTATACAAACTCTTGTCTCTCCTTGTACTTTGTTTGATTTGCACCCATTTGGCCTTATTCTATAGAACTTTGTTAGTCCATGAAAGTTCTTCAAAATCTGAAGTTGAAACTGGTAAGTTCCATAAAAATCATCTCTGCTGGAAAGAGCCTTTAAAGGTGCTATTATCTTTTGACATAGGACTGAAAAGGAACATACGGGATGTTCCGGATGCTCCCTGGGAAATACCAGAGGACAGCCACTTTGGAGAAGTCACTTCCTTCCTTGTTCTCTGAACCTCCGACTGTTGCTTTCTTCCACAATAACATTTCCTTTTTTTTACAGCCTCTTGCTGTAATCGCATTTTGCTTCAAGCTTCAGGTCATGAACAGATGTAACTCATGATCTGTACACTGCTCTTTAGGACGGAAATTTCTTTTGTCCATTTTGTATGGCTTCGTTTTCCTGTCAAATTAGGCAAGCATTTCCCTTGGAGAAGTTAACTTTGATTTATTAGTATGTAGCTGGTCTGGGAAAACCCCTTGTGGTGCCTCAGAGAGTGAACTGTGTTGGTGAAACCACGATGTAAGAGGTTTGTTTAGTTTTCAAAAAAGTTGCTGAACCTCAGGAATAACATCTAAAAATGTGGGCCTCGCTTGCTAAAGGCTAAATGTGGTCTGTCTTCACATCCATTTCTGAGGGCACATGACTTAATTCGGGTTCTTTGATGCTTTGAGTTCCACTTGTCTTTCCCAAGGCAAATGAAGAAGTTGGAACATCTCCTGTATCCCAGAGAAGGACTGTATAGAGAATCCTCATGCTAAATGAGCTGCTCATGAATAGGCTGCTGAGCGGGGCTTTTTTTCTCCTGTTTCCATGGGAAGACCAGAAGATATAATCAAAGTAATATATGACAAGAATTGGTCAAGATGAATTATATTCTTCTTAGTTCACCCCAAATCATGAACTGCTTAATTTGGAACATGTTGCATGTTGTTCAAAGCATGCTGCCTGCCAAACTATATGACTGAAGGAGTCATGTGATACACCTCTTTTGGGGCTGTGCTACTTCAGAATTGACGTGGAAGATGGCATGTTTAAATGCTCACTCTTAAAAAAGGCAAAACGCTGCCTGCGCTTAGATGTGGACTGTCAGCCTGTGGCTAGATAAGGCTCTTCCTACAGGTTCCCTTTCAAAAGCAAACAAGAGTCCATTGAGGTGGAGGTGGCCGGGGCGGTTGAGTAATGACCGGCCGCTGAGGGGCAGGTTGGTGGGGTCGTAGTGGCGTAGGCCCCACCGGTTGGTTCGGAGGTGGTAGTACTGGTTGATCAGGTGGCAAACGTATCGGTTGCTGCAACGGGGTTAGTTGCGGTCGAAGCGGAAGGGGCCGCAGCGGCGAAGGCCTGATGAGTGGTGGGCCGCGCGGGCTTGCCCCTCCTGGCGTCGTGACTCTGGGAAGCAGAGGCTGGTCTTGAGGTGCCGGTAGACCGTCCCTTGGGGTTTGCTGAATGGGGACCACTTCTAGCGGTTGTTGCGGCAATTCCTCTCCGGGAGGAGCCGGAGGCTCTTCCGTCTGATCCGGTCGCACCGTTATTGGAGAAGCGGGAGGGGGTATCACCGTCGTCCCGGTTGGACGGGTTGGCCCTTCTTCCCCTTCTGTAGGCCTCTCAGCTGGAGTTTCCTCGGTAGGTGGATCCCCGTCCGATTTAGGGGGTCCCGTTGGAGTCTCTCCGGGTACCTCAGCTGGAGTATCCCCGCTAGGCGGAATTTCGTCTAATCTAGGGACTTCCGCGGGCGATTCTCCAGGGTAGGATTCCTCCTCTCCGGAAGGCGGCGGCTGCTGCGGGGTGTCCTCCACTGGATAGGACATAACGCTTTGGAGGGTGGCTATTTGTACAGCCATTTCTTCAGGTGATAGTCTCTCTCCTGCCCCCATCGCTGAGATTAGGTGAATGGCATGAGCCAAACTTTCCTCCATATCGATCAGCCTAGCTTCCAACTGTTGCATTCGGCTTGGGCCCGGTTGCCCCATCACGGAACTTCCCTCGGTTGCACTCACCGGGGAAAACGGCCCCCAAGGCGGAGGGTCTCCTTGATCGACTCGCGATCTCGCTGCTAGAATTCCTTTGGCTAGACCCGTCACTGCCGAGATGCCGGAATCTACAGCATGGGTGCGACTTTGCATCTGCACCCAACTTTGTTCAGGAACTTCCGTTGGCTCTTTCCATGGGGCAAGTTCCGAATAATCCCAACTCAGGGCACCGCGGCGGGATGTGTTCCCGTCCGTCTGTTCGGTCGTCCTGTTCCAAAACAGCCACGGTTGGCTGCTATTCAGCTCAGGGACAGTCTCTAGGCTTCGGCGCCCGTCCATCGAAACTCTTGGGTGTAGTCCACCGGCCCGGCGCTCCCGCGTTTCTCGGGGTCTGGCTCCCCACTCCGACGGGGTGGGTAACGAGATCAAGGGGAGAGCGGCAGCCGTCGGCCGTGTCCCCTCACTGCCGAGGTCGATGAGCGGCGGGGTAGAAGTCGAAGCTCCGGCCCCGGCTGGCACCGGTTCCTGAGATTCTTGGGGTTGCGCTGTTTGACTGTCGGGGGACGCATACGGATCAAACAAAGGATCCCTGTCCGGGACTACCTTGGATTCCGCTGGGCCCGACTCAGGCATGATTGGTAACAAAATGTCAGCCTGTGGCTAGATAAGGCTCTTCCTACTGGTTCCCTTTCAAAAGCAAACAAGAGTCCATTGATTGAATAAGGAAACTTTACTGCAGAAAAGGTCCATTATAGTCCACGGTCCTGAATAGGAGACTCAGGATGGTACACAGTCATTGTTACCAATGAAGGGCAAAGCATGAGATACAGAGTAACAGTTCCCATCTGCATCAGCCTCCCCCCACAGTTCTCAAAACAACATCTTTCAGTCTTGGGAAGCTGCTCTCCTTCAAGGCCAATACTTGGTGGAACGGTGTTAGACAAAACAGTCTCCTCCGGTGGGGAAGCTGCCTGGGAACTGGTGCACCTGCGGGGAAAGCACTTAGACACTAGGAGCATTAGAAAATGGAGTCAGTACAGTTTAAACACACATTGGACCTGACATGGACAAGCATTCATAGTGCAAAGTTACTCCACTCTATGACCATTGATTTCAGGGTGTAAAGACTGGAGTAACTCTTGCACAGGCCTGTATTGTGAATTTATTACACCTGCAGTTTGAAATGGCTCAGGCTGTGAGAAGCCTCATAACGTCATTTTGGTGACTGCATAGCTAATCTCTTAAAAGTTTGCGATTCTATTTGATGTATTTATATGCCACCTTTCTGCTTGACAAGGTAGGTCTTCAAGGCAATTTATAATCAGAAAAAATGAAATCTGTAAAGATTTTAAAAAGAGTGTACTCTAGCACTTGGGAGGGGGGGCAGTGATGTGTCATATCCTCCCCAGTTCCAGCTGCTGATCTTTAAAAACTCTAAGGTGCTGTGAAAGAATATGCTAGCCAACTGGGTCCAGGTAGCACCAGGCATTTGAATACCTAGGGGATGAGGTCCATCTTCGTGCAGGCAGAATTAGAGTCTGCAATTCCTCACTCTTCTTGGCTGATGAAGGCACAGTGGTGGTGGTGACATGAACTGTCTTTACCACAGTCTATTGCTCCTGCCCTAACCCACTGCTGCTCAGTAATGGAGATGAATGAAGAATTGGAGGCCAAACACTTTGCAACCCACTGAGTGATATTGTTGTGAGCCTAAGGACTTGACCCAAGTCAAGTCCAACACAGTAGCCACTATACCGCATTGTTTTTCCGAACTGTGGCTCTTGATTTTAGAAAATGCTCTTGCACTACTAATGTGTCTGTCAAGTGTGTGTGTGTGTGTGTGTGTGTGTGTGTGTTTTATGTGCCGTCAAGTCGCCTACGGCCTATGGCGATCCTATGAATGAGAGACCTCCAAAATGTCCTATCATTAACAGACCTGCTCAGATCCTGCAAACTGGAGGACGTGGCTTCCTTTATTGAGTCAAGCCATCTCATTTGGGGTCTTCCTCTTTCCTACTGCCTTCCACTTTTCTTAGCATTATTGACTTTTCCAGAGAACCTTGTCTTCTCATGATGTGACCAAAGTACAATAGCCTCAGTTTTGTCATTTTTAGCTTCTAGGGAGAATTCAGACTTGATTTGATTTAGTACTCGCTTATTTGTCTTTTTGGCCATCCATAGTATCTGCAAAACTCTCCTCCAGTACCACATTTCAAATGAATCAGTTTCCTTCCTGTCAGCTTTCTTCACCATCCAACTTTCACATCCATACATCGTAATGGGGAATACTATGGTCTGGATTATCTTGATCTTGGTTCCCAGAGAGACATCTTTAAGGATCTTTTCTAGCTCCCTCACAGCTGCTCTTCCAAGTCTCAATCTTCTTCTGATTTCTTCAAATCAATGGGCTGCCTTTGTGTGCTGTTTTCCTTGCTAAATAAGAGGGAGGAACTTAGTTGGCATTGATGGTGAGGGATGGGTGGAAAATGATCTCTCTGTCTTCAAGATGCTGCCTAGCTCATTTGTTGTGTCCAGCCTTTCAGGGTATGGCTTGGACACCAACTTGTCATCCTGAAGAGTTATTTGTGTTTGGATGTTAGAGTGGCTGAACAGATATGCAGGGCTTTTTTTCAGCAGGAACACGGTGGAACGGCGTTCCGGAACCTCTTGAAAATGGTCACATGGCTGGTGGCCCCGCCCCCTGATCTCCAGACAGAGGGGAGTTTAGATTGCCCTCCGCGCTTCTGGAGCGGCGCGTAGGGCAATCTAAACTCCCCTCTGTCTGGAGATCAGGGGGCGGGGCCACCAGCCCTGTGACCATTTTCTCCGAGGGCAACCCACTGAGTTCCACCACCTCTTTCCCCAGAAAAAAAGCCCTGCTTATATGCAATGATTCTACCATCACCCACCCCCTTCTGAACAGAAAGGAAGGCGAGGGGATGCCTCAGTCTCATGAGCACAGTCCCGGACAGATGCATCCTGCAGCTGTGGGCCTCTTTCTCTTCCCTGGTAGACAAACTGTCTATATTTAGTCCCATTGTTAGGTCTGGCTTTGATTCCCTGCCAAGCTCCCTACTTTGATGGAATGTAAATTCAAGATGTGTGAATAATTGTGGCACGGAACGACTTGGGGAAGGAATGAAGCTCCAACAGGAGGGGATTATCAGGGAATTGCTATCTTGTTGCTTGAAGCTGTGAATCCGAAATGCAAAGCTAGCATTTTGGGATGCTTCTCTGTTGCCTCTCTGCTTGTCATCTGAAAGGCGGAGTCTTTGAAGAAGCTGAATCGGAAAGTGTGGGCAAGCCCTCCTTCTACCTTTTTAGGATAACTTGCGAAAAGGGAGAACTGCTCATCAGGCCTGCAGGGAAATGTGCTGACGGCCAGCCAAGGGGCAGCACCTACTTAACTCTGCTTTGCATGTTACAGCAGAAGTGCGGAAGAAGGAAGTGTGAGTTATATTAATAATGAACAAAATTCCACTGTGAGAGGCTAGGAACTAGGTTTATGCATAACAGTCTGATGTTAGCATGATGCTGTGGGGGGGGGGGCTCTTGCCCCTGCGGCATTGCATTGCTGCCTCCTGCGACCTCTGCTGGGATCAGCCATCCCATGACCTGCATCAGTGCTGTAGTCACTTACTTTTTCTCCCCTGTTTCCTTTAATCCCCAAACTTAACTTATTAATGCTGGGATAGACTGAGCTCTACCATGTCTGATGAGTAACTGCCACTGCAGAAGTGCAGATGTTAAGACGGTTACCAGTGGGAATTACATCCCTTAAACAGAGGCAGTGTTCTACTGCGGAGATTAATTTCAATAGTAGAAAACCTTGATTCAGGACCCATTATGTAGGCTCAGAAACCGATTAAAGGGGAAAATGACATTCAAAATTTCTGTGTTGAACCAAAAAGCTTGAAAATTTATGGCGATTTGGCATTACCCTGTTTTTGTTTTTAAAACAAATGTAACAAGCTGTTGAACAGTATGGTGAGAGTGGAAAAGGAAATAATCTAAAAGGTATTCTCTGATATGAAGTTATAACTTGGATAATGGGTGTTTCGGTGGCCACCAGCCATGTCAAATAATCCTCCATGGTTAAAGTTGCTATGCCTATGATTGCTAGATCCTGGGGAAAAACAACAAAGAATGGGTGTTGGCATTGTGGGAGCTTCTGTAAGGTATCTGGCTGTTCTTGGTGATCAGCAGTGCAACTCTAAATAGAGTCACACCTTTCCATCCCCTGAAGTCATTGGGCTTAGAAGGGTGCAACTCTGAGCTTAGAATTTGCACTGTACATGGCTATTTGGTTTCAGTGCACATTCCCGTCATTTGTATCTGACAGTTGGCAGGTAGATTCTAGAGGTAAACTCAAAGCAGGGGGACAGGTGTGATGGCACATCTGTCCCCCATGATGGACACACAACAACTTCTGCAAGTCCTTGCTACTTGTTCCAGTCAAGAAGGCTGTCTTTTCAGTCTGTTGTGGCTGTGCACCTATGACATACCTGTCCTTTATGTAGTCCTTTAAGCAGCCGTTGGGGTGTGTGGACATTGCAACATCCTTTCAAAACAAATTTCACTTTGCAATATGTGGGGAAAGCACCTTAAATTTGCTGTCTGTTGAAAACTATCTATATGCTTAATGCTATGGGTCTTTAGCACATGTTGCCGTGCACATGCATGTGCACACACAGCCAAGAGGGCTAAAAACTTTAAGAAAATGTGAGCCCTTGAAAAAGGATGCTGGGAGTTATGATGAAACAGCATGTTGCACAAGAATCTCACCTTGGACTCAGTGTGAGTGATGGGGTGCTAACTCCTGGACTGGATCAAGTTTAGAGCTATCACAAAGATTATCCATAGGGTTTTGTGTCTGTTTTGTATCTTTATCTGATAGAGCTTAGATTAGTTTGGCTTTAGACCTTTATTAATTTTGAAAGCAGGCTTTGCATTTTTAAGGTAATTGAGGCCAAAACCAAAAAAAACATGTCTGGTTTCTAAGGAGAAGGCTGAAAGGCAAATGATGATTCAGCAGCTGAGGTTACAGCTGATAGTTTGCAAGGGGAGAGCCCTTGCTTTAAAGCTTAGGAGTGGTGAGGAAAAGGGAGCATCAAGAAAGACCAGTTTGTATAAGAATTTGATTTCTTATAATAGTCTTAAATTTGAAAATGTTTGTTCTAATGAACTGTCTTTTGTTTGCAAAATGACTTCTTTGTCTGAATCGGCTTTTGTTGTGTTCTTTGTTTCTATTTGTGTCCTTGCCTACTTGCATGTCTCCCCCCCCTCCCCTTTTCTGTCTCTCACTTTCTCCATAGTTGGACATCTGCCTGCCCATCCTGCTTTTGTTAAATGTTGCTTTCTATGAAAACAAGATAGAGTCGAGTCAATCTTTCAAAAACTTAAGCAAAGTTGGTTCAGAAAGCCAGCAAGCTGTTAACTTATTCCTGGCCATTTCTCATAACTAATAAACTGTGTTCTTAAATATTGTGATTCTGGACCCCAGCCAAATTCTTCCCTGCATTCTCTCCCCCCATCTCATTTTTATAGGCTGTTTTCCAGGACACAACCCATGGTTGCCCATAGAAAGAAGGCAAAGGCTTATAAAGAAAGATTGACAGGCTTGGCAAATAGTCTTATGAAATCAGAGGCTCAAAAGGCCGACAGAACCACAATGACTGGATTCCAGTTGAAGCAATGGGTCAGTAGTAGGGCTCCCAGTGCCAGATGTGCGCACTCCCAGCGGATACAACAATGTCCCTTCTGGAAGAGATGTAATTGCGCTGGCTGCAGGAGAGCTCCCACACTTTGTTTGAGGCTGATTCTCAAAGAATTGGTCCAGCATGGAAACACTTCCAGGGCTGATGCGATAACACCACTTCCAGAAGTGATGTCATCATGTTAGTGCTGGGAGCACTTGTGCACTTTGCGCATGTGCAGAGAGAAGAAAAAAGGTGAGTGCCAGGTCCCCCCACCCCCAGGCAACCCTAGTCAGTAGGAGTGGTTTTTCTCAGGCCTGGGTGTTTGCTGAGTTGCCTTCTGCCTAATTATAGTCTACTAGAATGGAATGAGAGAGGTTTTGTAGATTGGTAGAATTGATAGTTTCCTGGCTCTTAGATTTGGCCTGGTTTTTTGGGGGTGGGGGAAGCCTGTGAAGGAACTTAACTGGAGTCAAGTATGAGATGTGACCTTTATGATATAGTTCAGGGGTCCACAACATGGTGCCCATGGGCACCATTGCACCCTCCGACACCTTTCCTGGTGCCTGCCAAGTGTTTTAGAAAGTGAGAGGCCCCAGGTGAGGATTTTGCAAAACATGGCTTCTGATTGGCCTTTAGAGTATTGATTGGCTGTGCAGATTTTTAAAAACATTGCTTTGGCAGAAATTGCTTTCACAGCACAAGGAACTTCACTGTGTGACTGAAGATAAACTGTAGCGACCATTTTAGGGCTGGCTGTGCCTCCTGAAGCAGCCATTTTTTGGCTGCACCCTCTGCACTGTGTCATAATTCTACGTGTGCCCACAGGCTCAAAAAGTTTGGGGACCCCGGTATAGTTAAAGAGACCCTGAGTTGATCTGTGAATTGATGCAGACTTCTCTGTATGTTTGTGGGGGGTATGTGTAAAAAAACCCAAGAGATCCATGAGTCATATAGAACTGACTTTTACTTTTTTATACTGTACATGTGACAGGTGAGTGTTCTGTTGCAGTGTCGTGGCTAAAGCTGCCTGGTTGCTTAAATGTGGTCTGGGAGTACCCTGTGCCCATCTCACATGAGCATTTCCCCTCTCCCTTTCTGTTTTAGAGGCAGCTATAGTTACTGGACTTTCTGTACTAATGTTTTCCCCAACTGTAAATAGTGCCAAGCCCTAGTTTTCAAGGTTGCAAACAGGGGTATGTGCTGAGGCTTCGTTCAGATGTCGCAACGAGCAGAAGCGTGTCCTTGGTGCAAACAATGTTACTGTGCTTCTCTGCCTCCCTTTGCTTCTTCCCACCCCTTGCAGAACACGATTTAAAGTTTCCTTTTTGGAAAGCCTGTAACACTAGCCTGATGTGCAGAAATTAAGTGTTGCATTTGATATTTGGCTCAGTGGGTCACAGGTTTGTGCAAGCCTGACATATATCCTGGGGGCAAAGAGAAAGAACTTGGATACTTCCCTTTGGCTTTTTTTTCTCCCTGCTGCAGAGGTCACACATTTTTCCAGCATGTTTGCCTCCAGTGCAAACTCTAGGTTTCAGCATGTGTCCCTTTGCATCTTTCAGAGAGAAGCTAGGAAATACAAATGTCTGTTCTCCTATACAAATGTAAATGTGGACTATTCATTCTTCTGTCCTGGCTGGAGGGCAATTTGGCACTCAGAGCATGCCCCACTTTGCCATTTTCACTGAAAACGGGTCTAGACAGTGCTACATAATTATAACCTACCATATTGAGTTGACTGATCAGAAGTGTCGTTGAATGAAATAGCATTATGCAGTAAAGCAATTTGGCTGCAGGTCCATCTTCTCCAGCACAGCAAGTTAATGCCTAAAACCAGCTGGTAGTTGGTGCTGAATTTCCTGATGATGATGGGAGAAAGGCAGGCTTTTAAGTTCTGGCTTCCCCCTGTAGCATCAAATCTAATCCAATTGTATAAAACTCCTATTCCCCCCCCCCCACACACACACTCTAAAAGCTGTATTGGATAAATACCACACAATAATTATTTGGTGGAAAATATTCCACATGTCATGATCAGAAAACATTTGTACATAATTAATACCTGTTTTT
Source organism: Eublepharis macularius (assembly GCF_028583425.1). NCBI lineage: Eukaryota > Metazoa > Chordata > Lepidosauria > Squamata > Eublepharidae > Eublepharis > Eublepharis macularius. The sequence goes on from NC_072795.1 coordinate 111,307,546, forward strand.
TTAAACAAATCTTGAATAAAATAATGCACTACCATTCTTTTTGTATATTTATGGAAAGTTAGAATACTGATGGAAGTTTTCAGTCTAGCTGATCCTTGATTTCCTTGTTGTGTTTCTGGAATGACAGTTGTGTACCTTTTGGCATCACCTGCCCTGTATTTTTTGGTTGTTTAAGAAGCCTGTTCAGTGGTATGGGTTCACTTTTACTCGATTAATTTGTGTTTGGTTTTTGCTTTGCCTAGTTACATAGAAAAATCCCATGAAAAATTGAGAGAACCTCAGGTGTTTGACTTCCTGCCTTTTATTTTATAAAGAGGGCTCAGAATTGATAGCTGACTTTCACGAGTTGTTTCACAATTGTGTAAAGATTTTAATTATTGTAATCTCAAATCTATGGACCAACACATCTGCCTACAAACTCTGTCATACATACCTTGGTCAGTCGATGCTATTTCCAGGAAAGTTGGCAGTACAGGAAAAGCAAGTGGAGAGAATTCAAAGATAATACCTTGAATTAGTTGGATTGCTGTATTCTTTAAAAAACTGTGGTTACACATCGGACTGCATCTCCCCCTGCCCAGCAGTTGTGAGGTCAAACACACCAAACTACCCTGCAGTGCTTTAGTAATCTCTCATCCTGCAGTGGTTTAGTAATCATTATCCTGTTGAGGGATGAGGATTTTTCCACATGTCAGGTTCTGATGTGTGGTAGAATAGTTACATGGGTAACCTTTTGTGCCTTAAAATGACAGATTAGTGGTTACAGAGTTATGGATGCCCCTTTCAAAACCTGAACTTCTGCTTAAACACAGCTTTTATTGAAAGGCGGGGAAAACCAGGGTTGTACAACTGGGAGTTTTGAGCAAAGCACTGTTAACAATAAAATATATTGAGTAGTCCCAGGTTGAGGGTAAGAGAATAAGCAAGTCTAGGCTCCAACCTGCACACTGCAGGAGGGTCAGTCAGTATGCTTATCAATGTCTTTACAGGCTCTGAGGAGCAGCTTTTCCTCACAACAGAAGAAGGTGCGGAAGAAAAGGCCCATGCTAGAAGAGGGCCGCTCTTCTGCCAGCTGCCTTTTTCCTTACTTCACAGGTTGTCTTCTCTGGAATCCTTCATTCCCTCAAGGAAAAACAACAACACTGTAGTGTTCTCCTCAGCTGTCAACTGCCATCTACCTGGACATCCCAAGATGGGGTGCTGCCCGCATAAGCTTATTCTGGCAAGTGGTGTTACTGGTGTATTCATCCTCGCTCTCTCCAGAGAGCTCCCACCTGATCCTTGTTCAGCTAGGCTACAAGCTTCTCCTAGTTGCCATGGGCCAAAGCGGCTAGTATCTCTGAGCAGAAGGAGGTGACAAGAGGCTTTAACAGCATGGCCTGAAACAAATCCCTCCCTTTTTATTTTTCTTCCTTTCTTTTATAGTTATTTATTATATTTCTGCACTATTTTTTCACACTACTGAAAGCAGCTTACATTATAAAAGTTTTATATAATCCTTCATTGCTTAAAACCAGCTAAGTGAAGGTTTCTAGAGAACTGGCAAAAGATTAATACAATTTTGTGGCTTTGGTTAGTCCTCATAAAAGATATTACATGACTTAGGTTCTGATTTTTCACTGGAACAGCAAGGCTACCTGTGATCTATAAATTGACAGTCCTTTTCAAGATGCCAATGCTGATAGCATTGCTAAATGACAAAGTCAAAAAGAGTCCAGTAGCACCTTTAAGACTAACCAATTTTATTGTAGCATAAGCTTTCGAGAATCACAGTTCTCTTGGTTAGTCTTAAAGGTGCTACTGGACTCTTTTTGATTTTGCTACTACAGACTAACACAGCTAACTCCTCTGGATAAATGACAAAGGTCTTCTTTGTGACCTCAAGTTAACTTTATGTGTTGAGCAGCCTAGAAGTTTAGGGTGGGGGAGTGATCTCTTTACATTTGCATACATTAAAACTTCAGATTATTTTAGCACTTTAAGTGTTGCATTCACTGGATAATTTCCCCCTACATTTGCTATACTTCTCAATAGTTGAGGACAACCTTTAAAATTCTGAAGGATTACGTTAAATATCAAAAACATTTTGGATATCTTGTCATAGTGCTTGCTTGATGTTCTTCTAGCTCACAGGCAAAGAGAAGCAGCTTTAAAGAAGAAGAGAAATGAGCTTTTGTTGCTTATTTCCCAAAAAAGTGACATTGCTTTATAAATACAGAGGCTGTTAAGTTCTTTTTTAAACTTCAGTCTGACTAGTAACAAGAATAAAGATTTTTGGAGGAAAGGAAGCCTTAGAATATTTATAATCCAAATGCAACAAACTGTTTGAAATAAGGAGCACATTAATTAAAATATTTAACAAACAGGAGTCTAAATTATTTTGGAGGAGAATAGGTGATGACTCTTTAGTTGAATAACTGAAGAATTGTTCTTTTTTATTTTTGGCTTTTGTTTTTTTCTCTAAGGAACTTGGAGGGCAAATATGGCGTTATAGTTTATTTCTTTAGATATTTATACCCGGCTTTTCTCCCCAATGTGGATCCAAAGTGGTTCACAATGTCTTTTCCCTCTCCATTTTATCCTCACAACAGCCCTGTGAGTTATGTTAGGCTCTGATCGAGTGACTGGCCAAAGATCACCCAGTGAGCTTCCATGGCAAAGGGGATTTGATCCTGGATCTCCCAGATCCCAGTCCAACACTCTGACCACATCACTGTGATGCCATTTCCACAACTGTGAGGTGTGCTAAGCTGAGGAATAGTGATGACAAAGCTGTCCTGTCAGCTTCATGGCCGAGAGGATTTGAACATTTGTTTCCCAGTGCTTTATTTGCAACACAGTTTGTGTTGCAACTCTAATCTTTGTGTGAAATGTTCTCCTTCTGTTGTGTTTCATCTTTTTAAAAGTTCCTACACAAATATAAACGTGGATCAAATGGTAACAACTGAGAGAAGTCTGTTATAGAAGCAGAATTGTCTCTAAATAGAATATCTTCCAGCTTTCTCTAAATCTTCAGCTGTTGTTTTTGAGGGCATCATATTTCTGTGGGAAAGAGTCCTCAAAATGCCTTAGGTGGCCATGTTTAACATGCTTTTGCCGTTTCAGTCTCCGACAATCTAGTTTCTGTCTTAATGAGTCCAGTACCCAGCTGTCTCAGTAGGCTTTCTTAAGTCATGTTGAGGGTATTATACTTAAAAAGTCTAACAGCAGAAGGAAATTATCTCAAGAGTTTCAGTTTTTAAAAGAAAATTTGTCTAATTCTCCACTGATGGCTTTTAATCATGTTACAGTGCAATTCTTAACTGAGATAACATTGATTTCAAAGGCATTAGAAGGGAGTAACTCTGTTCAGGATGACACGGTTAGAATACTTGTGGTGATATTTTTTTCCAGAGGAAAAAAGCTTTCATCTAGCCTATGATTTATTAGAGCTTACTCTTTGCATTGGAAGCAATTTCATAGGTGTTTTGCCTGTGGTCTGTGGGATGGATGGCAGGTTTTTGTTTCATTTTCTTTAGAAAGTAAGGATAATGGACAAACTCACTGCAAGTAACTATAATTCCTCTACAGCAGCAGTTCTCAAAGCCTAGCAAAACGAGGGCCCCCTTTTTAATTTAAAACATTGTCATGGAAACCCAAGGTTTCCCTCTTATCGAATGCCTGCCGGGCATTGGACAACCACTTTGCCTAGAACTGGAAAGTAGGTTAACTACTACCTGTTCCTTATTTTCTTCTCTCTGCCCTGCCTGCTACTTATTTGGATAAGAAGCAGAGTGAATCCTACTTGGGTGCCTCCCAGCTATGGTTGCCAACATCCATATAGCCTTCCTGAAGCCATCCTTACTTTGGTTTATACATATTTTAGGAATAGATTATTCCTTCTTCTGTTGCACTTGCAGTGTTGTGAGTGTCATTTCACTGTAGTAACAGCCTAACACTGAGGAGTATGAATGAATGTGAACAAAAAGAGTCCCGCAGATCTTATGAGACACATGTCTGAGTGTTTAGCTAGGATACAAAAGGAAGGGAGAAAGCAACTATCTCTTCTTACAAGAAAAACAGGAGTTCCTTATAGGATTCTTGCCTCTGAAAAGGCTCGTTAGAAATGTTCATTCTGATAATAAAGGAAGAGGAAAGGGGTAATTTTAAAAACATGGAAGGTTAAGGGTTTGCTTTTCAATTCATCCTGTTTTGTTTTAATGCTAGATCATCTCTCTGAATTATTTTAAGGCTTTAATAACAAACAATCTCTCTTGTTTAGTTCGAACAAAAAAAATTGAATACTAATTCAAAAAGACACAATGCAATTAAAAACCCAGTAGAAATCTATCCCTGGGCAGCCAATTATTCTGTTTTCATACAACTGCTGGAGCTAACTTCTCTTTAAAATAGAATTGAGGTTTTTGTGGATAAAAAGTGGTCTTGCCTTTTAAAAGGTTATTTCTTCTATGAAGTGCTGTCTGTCTTGTGTCATATATATATTTATTTGAAGTGACTTGGAATATGAAATGTGACCAAACATTATCTGTCATCTTAAATGACAGCGTTTTAAGACTCAAAGTTTATAATGGGATTTTTCTTAAACTAGTTGTTTAGGGAGTTATTTTCTCACGTTGGCTCTTTTTCCGAAAGGGTGTAAATTTTTGGCTGAATAGTGAGGGGAGCATGTCTAGTTTATGTACATGTTCACTGTAGATGATTTCTTGTGATGGACCCAATCTGGTAACAATTTGCCAGAGATATTAGCAGGTAAGGGCAAATAGCGAGAAAACGTAATTCGCTAGATTGTGTTAAATTTGAATTTTGGGGACCATATCTCACTTTGGCCTTGCTTTTTGCTGGATAGCCTTGTTCAGGTCTTTCAGTCTGATGGTCCATTTTACAAAAGTAGAAGACACAAGACTTCTGTCCTGCCAAGAGTGTCGTGCAGATAGACAAGATACGGGTTGTATTCTTTGCAAATTGCGTACTGACTACTATACTGCACCAGCCCTCCAACCACTATTATGCAACTTTATACATTTTCATATAGAAATGCTATAATATCCTCATATTTCCAACAACTGTGTAGAATAGGACTTGACTAGTAGCTGTTACTATAACTAGAGATAAGTGATTGTCTTGTTGATCATCTTTATTGTTCTGTTTTTAAAATATTGTAGTTGGCTAGTATGAAAAATAATGGTTCCATGCAAATATGCTGACATATTTGATGCCAGCCTGATGTTTGACAGGCAAGTTCCCTTCATTGGGTAAGTTTCCCAAAAAAACCTCACAAGAAATCATTGATCCAGGGCATGAGAACCTGAAAACTATTCCTCATAAAATTAAGAAAGTGTATCTTAGGAATATGAAATTTGATGTGAAGAACCTGATAAAAAGTTGACTACCTTGATTAATATAATATTTAGGCTGTATGAACAGATAATGGACTGAAAAACATACTTTGAAAATAATGTTATGTGATCTCCCTGCAATTCTATATGATCTCCCTGCAATTTCTTATGGGAATGTTTTGAGAAGCCTGTTAAAGTGAGGGAAAATTTACATTCCCCAAATCATCCATCAGTTGCCACATTCACCAAAATTGCAGCATTTTTCATTTTGCTAGGCCAATGATTGACTTTGCCAAGTCCTCCTATTTGAGTTTGCTTAAGTGTGTAGCACAATACAAACAGGAAAATCTTGCATCAATGCTGTGAGGTAGATATTTTGTTGATAAATTTCTTTATGGTCCTCATCCATGCTGATCCATGTTGGTTGATTACTGTTGCAGTTGCCAAATGTGCATCGAATTCCTGGGCAATGTTTTAAACTGATCTTTGTGATATGATCTCTGTTGCAACTGTATGCAACTAGGAGGGAAGGAGAGAGAGAGAGAGAGAGATCTTATTCCTCTCTGTCCACTCCACTTCAGTGTTTAGAGAATTAACTATTGTGAGAGTACTATACTTGTTGGTCTTTCTGCCACTTCTCTGGCACATATTTTGCTTCTGTACTTTGTACCTTGCCTCTTTTGGTAGCCAAATGGAATGAAATGTGTTATTCTGTAGGCTAGGCTTCCCAGCCTCTAGGTGACGAATGGAGATCTCCAGGAATTACAGCTAATCTCCAGGTAACATTTCCCCTGGACGAAATGACTGCCTTGGAAGGTGGACTCTATGGCATTATACCCAGCTGAGATACCTCCCCTCCCCAAACCCTGCCCTCTCCAGACTCCACCCCCCAAATCTCCAGGAATTTCCCAATCTGGAGCTGGCAGCCCTATATAGTGCTCTCCTAGAGGTAGTTTGTACATATTAGGGATTCCAATTTTGTTGAGACTATGGGCACGTTTGGAATTTTGAGGATGGGGAGTGGGCACTACCAGAAAATGGCTGCTACAGGGGTTAGGATCAATTACAAAATGGCTGTCATGATTTTCACGAGCCAATCAGAAAATGTTGGGAGGTTGAAATCCAAGCATCCTCCTATAATAGAGACAACTGATTCTAAATGGGTGCTCCTGAAGACGCAAGGATAATGCTTCTTTTGTTCTTCTGAAACACCTCCTGCCTCAGTGAGGTAGAGGACAACCAGAACAGTTCTTTGCTTTGAGGAAGAGGACATTGTTGAAGAAGCAAATAGATACTAGGTACCCCAATGGCAGGCACTATGGGACGTTACATGCATCACATTGCAGCTCACTGGTGCCGATGAATGGATCAAGTGATGGAAGAAGCCTGTGACCGCATTTCCCCCCTCTCTTGCTTGCTTGTCCTGGTTAACTGCCTCAGAAACTTTGCAAATTGCAAGAGCTGTTGGGTGGATTGGATTCCTCATGCTGTAGATTCCGGATGGAAGACTCTCAGGTTGGAACTACAAATTATGACAGGCATGTGGTTGTCTCTTAAAAACTGCAGCCCCAGATATTCTCTCTTCCTCCTCCCAGTCTCTCTGGCTGTCTCTGGTGTCATAGAACGTGTGTGATATCCTTGCATTGTGAGTTTTACCACTCACAGAAGCTGCAACCAGTGAAATGGTTTGGGAGTGTGGAAACCAGTTATGGGATGATGACATATAATACCATGTGTTGCATAACCTTAGCAAGAAAAGGAAATGCCGGCGGCTGCTGTTGTGATTTCTAGCTGCAGTTTTAGAAGAATAGGTTTGGGTAGGGAAGTGCATGGAAGCAAGATGGATTCTACGAGGTAATTGTTCTTGATCGGCTGGTTGAATTATATAGGCAAGTAGTGCTGGTGGTGGGACTTCTTCAAACTTAGCAGATCAATGTGCCTGAGCGGAACAGCTTGCAGTTGCAAGCATGGCTCTCCATTGCTTGAAAGGCAACCAATTGCTTTGACAGCTGGAACTTGTCACAGTGTGCTAAAAATTAAGAGAGCTGCAAGGAAAGGCTAGGGAATGTTGTGTTTTGCACACAATCTGCCAATATGGGGATTAAACAATGGCTCAAAATAAAAGTTATCCAAGCTTAGGTCACATCCAGGCTAGACTACTGAAATGGGCCATGTGTAGAACTGCATTTATTTTATTTTTTTATTTTTTTACTTCCTTTACACACCACCTTTCTTCCAAACAGGGACCCAAAGCAGCTTACATCATTCTCCTCTCCTCCATCTTATCTTCACAATTACTCTGTGAGGCAGGCAAGGCTGAGTGTGTGACTGGCTACTTCAGCTCATGCAAAATACAGCAGCCAGGCTGCTTGGGATATTGGGAACACATTTTGCCCATTTCAAAGATACGTGTTAGTTTCCAATCAGTTTCAGGTTCTAGTAATTGAGGCCTGGGATCAGGATATTTAAAGAACTGCCTGCTCACATATAAGCCTGTAAGTCAACTAAGATCTTTATCAGAGGTCCTGCCCTAAGTGCTCACCAGTTTTTGAAATTAGAGAAATGACTGCAAGAATCAGGGCCTTCCATATTGGGGCTAACAGTCTGTGGATACACCTGATACTAAATGTATTCAGATTTCGATCCCATGCAAAATATTTTTGTTCTCCAGCTTTTTTTTATCGTTGCTGATGATTTCTCCTCCCTTGTCTGGCAGTTGTCATGTAGATTGTTCTAATGCCACTGCGAGATGGGGTTTTTTAGTTTTTAGGGGAGGAATCCCTTGGGTTATTATTGTACTGTATTTATTCTGTTTTGTTTTAATATTGGAAGCCATCTGTGGAGTAGTAACACTGAGAGACAGGGTATAAACACCTTGAAATAAGTAACCAGGATGTGGTAACCAATTTTCCTGAATTTACTAGCAGAATTCTTGATTTAGAGAGTGCAAGATCTGCCCCTCTGAGTCCTGTGGTTGCCTTCTTCCGTGCTTATCTGTATTGGCACCTAGTTTCCCAAAAGACAAATTCTAGAAGATCCCAGTGTATCTGGTTAGCGCGTCACACAGTTACTGTCATGATGGCAAAAACAATAGTGCTTAAATGAATATGGGCACATGGTTATCAAGTTGCGACTTACTTTGTCATGCCTTAGATCCTGTGATCTAAGACAGTATCATTCTGCTGCTTACAAATGCTGAGAATTGTACTATGTCTCTTCATGGGGAATCTGGAGAAATTATACAATTTCCTGGTGGACTTGCAACAAAGTGAAAATTTTTTGGTTACAAGTACGTATAATAATGCAGAAAATCTTAAAGGTTAATTTACAGCTTAAGACAGAGTTGTATTTGTTGGAAATTATGGATAAGAAATTGGAAAAAGAGTATGGTATTTTAATTTTATATATGGTAACAGTGGCACGGCTTTTCTATGCTCAAAAATGGAAGTGCAAGGATCTACCTTCATCAGAAGATTGGACTAGGAAGATGATGGACTTAGCGAAGATGGCCAAACTTACAGCATTAATTGGAGACAAAACACTCTCCGTATTCATGGCAAATTGGAAACCCTTTATGGACTATCTGCGAGAGACAAGAAAAATGAACTAATGATTTGTGGGTTTGATTTTTAAGAATAAGGTTTTGAGATACCAAGAAGATGAGGCACAGAAAAAAGATACTAATGAGACCACAAGCTGATTGCTAATAAAGGAGGAAGTGTTGTAGGCAAAAAACTGTAATGGATTAATAATATGCCTATTATGTTTCTCTACTGCTTTTACTCTGTAGACTGTTATGTAGGCCATTCTGGGCTTTTTGTAGTTGTCTTTTTGATATGTTTTACTCTCTCTCTTTTGCCCTATGTTTTAACTTTTCTACAATAAAAATAAAAAATAATTAAAAAAAGAAATTATACAATTTCCATTGCTATTTAAATGGGTAACACTTCAAGTTCATTGTTGTATCCACCTGTGCAGGCGCACACACACTGGGACTGTGCAGGCACAGGCCAGCTGCAAGGAAAGATTTTGAGCTTTAGGACCGTATGAGGGGGGAGCTCCCCCTCACTGCGCATATGTGGCTAGTTTCCCACTGAAATGAGGTGATGTGAGGCAGAGCTTTCTTCTTTCGCTGCTGTTGAGAGAGATTCTTCTCCTTTTTCTGCTCTTGACTTTTTTCTTGCATGAGTTCCATCTTCTTTCTGTTTGACACAGGTTGAAGATGTCGCAGAAATCTCTATTCAATAAATGCTCATGTGACGGACTCAGTTTCAGATGCTGAGATTTCCAGTCAGTGAGCTATGTCCCCCCCCCCCCCATGTGGCTAGCCTGAAATGGCAGTTGGGGATGGAATGTTGGGGAAACTGTCCGTTGGAGTTGGAGGGAAAACAAGAGTGTGAAAGGGAGTTGGAGCCTGGCTTTAGACCAGAGAGGGTCAGCCAGAGAATCCTCTGTGAGAGGAAATAATGTTTGTGAAGCACTCTTAGTCCTTGGACTAAAGTGGGGAAAACCAGCACTAACTCCTACTTAGACTCAAGAGATCTGGGGATTATAGACGGCCAAGGAAGTGGGTAGAGAGGAGTCTCCCCTTCAGTGCCAGGAACAGGGTCATAGCTCATAACTATAATGCCTGCCCAGTATCTAGTAAGGGTTTGTCTCAGTGGAGCACCCTAAGGTCTGGAGAGGAGGGAAAGTCGTGCTGTGTTTGTGTTTGAGTATATAAAGTGTAACATCTGTGAAGCAGTGTCAACCTCTGAAAGAAGCCAGCAACCTAGTGTTAAACCAAGTGTTTTGTGCCTCACACCAGTGAAGTTTCTGTATAAAAACTTTTCTGTTACTTAAGTTCAAACGTCTGCCTACCTGCCTTTTGACATTAACCTACTGTAAATAAACCTTCAGTTATGTTTTGAACCTCCCCAAGCCTTGTGTGCCAGTTTCTGCTAAAGGGAAGCACGACCCCCTGATCTGTCCCCTACTAAGACTTGGCTGGGTAACCATTTTTAATAATCCTTAAGGGTGGGACAAGTAGGAAAGTTGAAGCTTAATATCAACCACGCTACCAGAGGCTTCCCAGCTTCATAAGCTTAAAGAGGAGAAGTTTTACCTCAGGGTAGGGGAAGGTCAGCCTAAGCCTGAGTTGGATGTGGGTTTGTGGCATCTCGCAAGTGTGAAACGAAAATGCTGCACATGCACAAGCATGACTTATGCCTACTGTACCTGGGTGAGTGACTGGGTGCCGCCACTTTCAGTGGTTCACACCCAAAGCCAGGAACGGCAGGGTCTCTTGCCTAAAGGCTGCCCTATGGGAAAAGGTTCTGTTAGTCTCAGATACCCTGGCAGCAAAAGACATCTACCGTGCAAGAGCCCGTTCTTGGATCCAATAGCCCATCTTTGCTTCTGACAGCTCCACCCAGGCATTAGTCTCCAGCTATATGTCTTGCATTTTAATTTCCCTTTGAAGTTTCTCTGTTGAGAACTGCTACTCTTAGGTCAGTGATGGAATGTCCTGGCAGATTGAAATTTTCTTCCACTGGTTTTTGAATATCAGATTTATGTCCATTCATTCTTTTGTGAAGGGACTGACCTGTTTGTCCAATATAGAGAGTTGAAGGGAATTGCTGACACGTGATGGCATATATAACATTGGAAGATGAACTCTAGTGATTGTGTTGTTGGAGAGAATATGGGAGCAGAGTTGGCATCTTGGTTTATTGCAGGCCCTGGTTTGTGTCCATGTTGGGAGAATGCATTGTTGTAAGTTGAGATCTAGGAGGAATCTTCAGGATTTAAACCCATTGCTTTCTATATCGTTTGAAGGAAGAAGACAACTGTGTCCTTAAGCGAGAGTGAGAAACTGAGTCTTAGGCAAGAATTGTGCTGAGGCTTTTGGCAAAACTTTAAGACACGTTAGTATGGAAGGTGACTGTAAACTGTACTGTAGATAAGGCTGTACAAATATATAGATACCTATTAAAATGTGTCCCAGGTATGTGTCCTTTGTGTCCCAGGTATGTTTGTGTGTATGTATTTATATTATGTAAGTGCAGGGCTTTTTTTCAGCTGGAATGCGGTGGAACAGTGTTCCGGCACCTCTAGAAAATGGTCACATGGCTGGTGACAATTAAACTTTAAAATCCGCCCCCCCCCCCAGTTGCTCCAGCTAACTGGCACCAGTCAGCTGAAGCAAGGGAGGGAGTTCAGATTGCCCTCCCCGCCACTTGTGAGCAGCATGGAAGGTGATTTAAACTTTAAAATCCCCCCTTGCTCCAGCTGACCGACACCAGCCATCTGGAGCAAATGGGACATTTAAATTGCGAGCATGGAGGGCAATTTAAACTTCCTCCCCCTTGCGAGAGTGCTCCCAGGGGTGGCTGCACCCTGCTGTGATGACGTCACTTCCCAGAAGTGATGTCATTGCACAGTCCTGGGAGTGCGAGCATGCGTGTATGGTACCCAGTGAGTTCCACCACCTCTTTTCCTAGAAAGAAAGCCCTGTGTATACATGCATACAACCCCAGGGGTGTAATAGGTTATTGCCTAGCATCCTCCAAATCTTTAATGTCAAGTATGCCAGGCTAGCATTTGTGTTAGTTTATTCTACTATGAAGTGATTGCTAAAACACTGATTGCATGCCTGTGAATTTATTGTGGGAGTGTCCTTTTAACCCTGCTTAGAAGGAGGAAGGGTGGAGCTGGCTGTACTTCAGCGAGCGCAGCCTGGATTTATAAAAATGCATACCCTGAAACAAACCTTTTCTGTTGGGATTGAGAGTCCAGTAGAGGAACTTATTATTTAGCAAAATGGAAGGCTGCTAATCACAAAGAGCCTACGGTCTAATCTTCATCAGAACAGGAAAAGGTGGAGAAGAGAGGGAGGCAAGGGTAATGGATGGATATATGCGAATGCTATTAATATCCTTATCTTGGATTCATAGGAAGTCCTGAGGTGGAGGTCTTTATGGATTGGGATCCTCAGATGGAATGCAGAGCCCTACCAGCTGGGTCTTGAACTCCTATAGAGCTGTTACTTTCTTGCTGCCTTTTGGAAAGTCCTGCTGCTTGTGTGCATGCTTTGAGAGTAAGGGCACTGTGCCTCCTGCCTTCTTGCTGAAAGGAGCACCAGTATGGTGAAGTTAGGTCACTCCATAGTGGAGAGGATTCCCCCATAACTTGATTTTTGCCTGGCTTGTGTTTTGAGACGCTGGCTTTCTTGGTCTGTTGCCCACATTCCAAACTGGCAAAGTCACCACTCTGATTCCCCCTCTTCCTGGCACACAAGTCTGATGCCACATAATTTTCTGCCACTTTCTTGCAGCTTGGTGGGTTCCAGGTCTGGAAAGGTTGACTACCACTGCATGAAGGGGCTAAGCCAAAAGATTTGTGGAAGAGGTAGAATGTAGAAGGGGAAAGAAATGGCATTATGTTCACATTCTGAAAAGAAGTTCCAGGAAAAAGAGGCAACAGTGGAAATGGAAAGAAATATTTTAGGGGACCCCCCCCCTTGCAAAAAAACCATCAGATGGTAGAGATGGAAACACAAAGGTAACAGGTAGGAATATAGTGGGATATGAAGACTTACTGAGACCGGACACAGTGCTGATGGAGGTATTGAGACTGTAGATCAGCTGTAAAACATCTGCTTAGAGTACTAACCTGGATAGGCCAAAGGCAGCTCTGTGTGAAAGAGAAAAAGCTGCATTCGTTCATTGTGTTTTTGGGTGCCACGATTTTTTTAAAAGTGGAAACCTGGCAACCAGGTTCCACTTGTGCCACTGATGTAGCTTTTTGGCATACTTATCATTTGTAAGGTGTTCGTGTCCCATGTAACTGATACGAATGAATGAATGAATCTGCCTTTCTCACTCACAAGTGCAAATGAAAATACAATGCAGTCAACAGTTAGGACTTTCACTGAGCAAAATACAATAATGAACAACTGTTAGGACATTCAGTGAAAGAGATACAGTAGGGTACAGTAGCAGAAATTTGGAAAACAAGGATGCAGCCGCGCACAGAGATGAAACCCCCTCCATTGCTCAAAAACGGAGATGTGATGTGCTATTGTAAGTGCTATGTATGAGGGATTTTGAGGTGTGCTGGGAAACAAATCTTCAGACTTGCAGTATGGAAAGGATATTGATGCCCCATAGCAGCAATCAGTGCCCACACTGTGCTCTCAGAGGCACCAGAGCTTGCAAGAGCTGGGAGGGTCGGGAATGTGGTGCGTTTGCTTTTTGCTACATGCAAATCCTCTGCTCAGATGGGCCATCTACTGGCTGATTGTTAACCATGCCTCTGACTGTTGATGGCAGCAAATGCTTTTCCAAGCCAATTTTTTAAAAAGTACCATTGATGCCACAAAATTCTTACTGGAATGCAGCCTAAAAGTAGATCTTAAAAAAAAACAAACAAAAAACCCTTCCTCACTACGTTCTGATAGGGAAGAGACATTTTGCACAGGAAAATTACCTGGTTTCAATTCTGAAAGAGTAGCAGTATTAGTTTGTTACTTCAAAATTGACATGTCTTGCAGGGCTTTGAAGATAAGATCAGTGCTGACCTTGATAGACCAATGGCCTGCCTCAGGGTAAAGTAGCGACCCGTGCTGTGCTCTAATAAACTAGTTGATGAAATTCATTCTGATGCATAAATGCTGCTGTAGCGGGGTAAGGATGTCGTGGAAGTCTATACAAATTTTCCACAGTAGATGGTTTGTCTTGCCATTTCATGCTTGGTTGGCATGACATGATGATTGTGTGCGTGTGTGCGCGCATGCCTGCATGAATGTGTACACTTCCCTGTTTGCACCCAAGTTCTTATGTCTAGCCCTTTTTCATAATCTCCTTGCTATAAATTGCAAAGTGCTTGTTGAGCTACTTTACTTTTTGAAGACAGCTTAAAAGGAAACCTCCTTATTCAGAGCTGGTAAACCTCTGAAAGCCAGTGCTAGGCGGCAGTATCAGGGGAACGCCTTGGCCTCTCTGCCCTGTTTGTGGACCCCTGTGTGAAACAGGATGCGGGACTAGATGGATCACTGGTCTCCTCCAGCAGGGGGGGGCTCTTGTGCTCTTAAAAAGTCTGCCTTTAGAACTGTTCAAATAAAAATAAGCAAAGAATTAATGACGAATGATGAGCTTGTGAGTCACAGTAATCCATTAGGTAAAATATAGAATGCATGTTTGGATTTGGATGGATGAATGTAGGTTATTTAATATTCACATTATCAAATCTGAATTCCTAAAGAAAGTAATCAAATAAAGCAGGTGTGTGAATACCCTGTAAGGACTGCTTCATACATGTGATATTTTATAATGGACAGGAACGGCAGGAATCCTGCATGCATTTGACAAACGTCTGTGCAGCAGGAAGCCATTGAATGCCTGTGTGTATGATGTACCTTCAAAGGAACATTGAATTTATGGAATTGACTTCCAAATTTGACAACTGTTTCGGGTGAATCAGCCTCATAATTATAATTGCATTAATGGGTGAATAGAAGAATGCAATGCAGTAGAGTTTGTAATGATGTTCTCATCATTTTGTATCTACCTGAGTCCCAGACCTGGTATATGTAAGATTATTCAGTTTTGTGGCAGCGTTCCTAGAACTGGCAGCAAAGTGAGAATCAGTTACTAGGGGTGTGTGTGTGTGTGTGTGTGTGTGTGTGTGTGTGTGTGTGTGTGTGTGTGTGTGTGTGTGTGTGTGTGTGTGTGTGTGTGTGTGTGGTTTTTTAAATAACTTAGTTTATTTTTAGATTGCCATTCAACTAAATAGTCCTCAAGGCAGTTTGCAGTACATCAAAATACAATGAATTTCAGCAAAAATACAGATTCACCCATTTCTTATTGATCTAATATAACTCAAAGGTCTTCGGGAAAAGACAGGTATGCAGATCCCTCTGAAAGGCTGTTGGGGAAGCAGCCGTTCTCAACTCCTGAGGGAGGGAGTTCCAAAGTTGGGATTCAACAGCTGAAAAAGCCCTGCCCTGGGTTTCTGCTGGCAGCCAGTCTGCTAAGGTTGATTCCTAGAGAAAGGCCTCTGGACCAACCTCAGGTTGATAGATACAGGTGGAGGTGGTCCTTCAGGTACTCTGAGCCTAAGGTGTCTAAATAGTTCTGTCACCTCAGTAATGTAATTCAAATGGTGGCTGGTAGAGCTGTACTTGCTGTGAGAAATCCATGAGGGCTTTTCTTCCAGACCACTGTATCTGTTTACAATAGACCACACAATGTTGACTTCTGTCTCAGAATCATTTCACTATAGGGAATAATGTTTTGAGGATTTATTTTTTAGCGTGTGTTCATTACACATGGGGGCTGGGCAGGGTCGTTGGTCCTCACTGTTGCCCTGCTTAAACTGCATGAGTCCCCAAACACAACCAACCTTGTCATGCCCAATCCAGGAACTGTTCAGGATGGACACGCTGTCTTTCTGTGAAGCTTGCTGTCCCTTGCTGATGCTTATGGAGAAAATTCTAATAAATTTCCACGCAATCCCACGGCCCGCTGCTAAAACAGTTGTTCTAAAGAACAACACACATGGTGTGAAATTGAAATTCCTTTGTTGAAGGCAATTCAAGTAATTGGTTATTGGTTTTGTTGTAATAGTGTTTCTTCCTTTAAAAAAAAAACTGGTCTTGATCTTTATCTGTATTTCTTTCTCTCCTTCTAATTTATATTTGTATAGTTGCCTGTGGATTATGGGTACAACTGCTAGCACAGCTCAGCAGACAGTGGCCACAGCAACGTTTGAGAACATTCACGGCAACGGAACCATGGAAGACCGACATTCCCTCAGCATTCACTCCTTCCAGACGGTCGGCCTCCACAACAAAGCCAAGTCTATTATAACCAATAAGGTGGCACCCGTAGTCATCACGTGAGTGTGCTCGTTTTTCATGAAATGCATGGCCTGCTTCTCAGCCCTGGGACTTTGGATGCCACAAACAATCTATCAACAAAACCATTTTAAAATGTGTAAAAACTTAACATCATCAAAGCAACAAAGTCATTAAATATACGCCACAGAGTAGGGTGTGGCTCCTGTCCCTGTGCTGCATGAATGCTTCTCTCTGGGTACGGTGGATGTAGTCCTCTCCTACAGAGCTCACTTCCTCTAGTGTGAGGCACTTCAGTTTGTGCATGAAATTCCAGTGTTTTTCAATGAATCCCAGTGTGCCATGTGCAGGAGGAAGTATGCTGTGCGGCAGAGGACTGCCTGCATGGTACCCGGAGGAAAGTGCTTGCAGAGCAAAGATTTGGGATCCAAACCTAGGAATATTAAGGTACAGAGGAAAAACAAAGCAGAAAGACCCAGTCTCAAACTTTACAAAAGGTCTGAGTAAATGGAAATGTTTAAGTCTGATGCCTAAACTAGGTAGATAACCATGGGTAGGGAGCCCTGAATTGAGGTGCTTCCACCAAGAAGATCCTTTCTCAATAAATGGAGGCATGCAAGTAGGATCTCTGTGGAAGATCTGAATTGCAAGCAAGATTGTATGGGAGTCGGTGGTCCTTTATGAACCTCGCCCTCAGGCAGTTTGGGACTTTAATGTAATAATCAGTGCTTTGAATTGTGACTGGAAGCAGATGGGTAGCTAGTGCAGTTTTTTCAAAGAGGAAAATATATCTATCAGTAATTAATACCAATCAATGAATTTGGTGTAGTACTGGTTGAAACTTCCAAACAGTCCTCCAAAGGAGCCCCGTTCAGGCATCCTTGTTTCTTTTTCCTCCCCTGGATTTCTTCTGTGGTGCTGCTACCCGTTCATCCCTATACTCTGGGTGGTTTCTGATTGCTGGATGTTTTGGAAATGGAGAAATAGGAGAAGGGGCAGTACATAATTGTATCAGACTGAGCTGGAAATAAGCAAACTGTAGACAGCATTGGCGTATTGTTTCCAGTGTTTGAAAATGTACAGCAGCTGCGGGGGAAACTCCTTTATGAATTTCTTTCATGTGGTTTTCACAGCTACAATTGCAAAGAAGAGTTTCAGATTCATGATGACCTATTGAAGGCTGGCTACACTGTGGGTCGGTTATCGGAGTCTGCTCCAGAGCATTATCTTGTACAGGTGAGATCAACAGACTTGCCTCTGCAAAAGATATGGGAAGGCCAGCGCCTCTGTTATGGAATATCAGAGTGAGATCATTGTGGATATTAACATGTTAATTCAGTTCTTTTTATTCCTCTGTACAAATGGGAAGACAGCGAGCCCAGGGTTACCTGTGAAGTGCGTTTTTGGAGGTTCATTAGTGTCAGCCCATTTTGGAGAAAGGGCGTCTATTACACAGACTGTGGTTTTCAAGGTCCTCCTAGAATGTGTTTATGGGGGTTTTCTGTGCGCTTCTGTGTACCCCCCCTTCTCACATATCCTTTGAAAACGTGGCATTCTTTCTACCATCTTGCTGATCCCTTTGGTAGTCTGCATGGTAGACCAGTACAGGAGGTGGTCTGTGGTCTGATTCAGGTCTTTGGTGTCCTCCCTCTCTGTAATTTGCTACAGGAACATTTGAGTCTAGCAACTGGTTCTTTGTAATGGCGTTTGGCCATCTGCAATACATTTTTACCTGCCTATCAAGTGGTTCACCATCCAGCTGGCTCCTCCTAGGGCCTAACACAACCACAAAAGTGGTTTGCGTTCACTGAAGTATTCATGGAAGGCACGTGGAATTATTCCATGTTCCTCTCCTCTGTTGGAGTCCTTTCCAGCCCCTGAAACCTATAAACAAAGAGCCATGATATGCAGGGTGGGGTGCAGTGTGAGGAGAAGGAAGGAGATGAAATTGCCCCCTGTACTCCTCTCCACCAGTAGAGACATGCTGAGGCAAGAGGGAGGAAGTATGATTACTCCCCTTTCCTCCCACTTCACTGCAACTCCCCCACCTGCTCAGCTATTCCTTGATAGTCCTGAAAGCCAAACTCTCATCCTTTCTGGGAATTAGAAGGGACTTCTGGAGTGGAAAGGAATTTGGGAAAATTTGCATTCTGTGGGTGCTTCATTGGATACAGGCCACTTCATTATTGTTAATCTTTGTTTGCTCTGTTCTGCTCCACCTGTGCAAGCTTGCTGAGGGCGCTATGCTGTCAGAGGCTTGAGAGGTACTGGTTTCCTGAGGATGCCCTGCTTTCCTTAGCTTTACAACATACAAGGAAATATAACAGCAGGATTTGAGTCTAGTGGCTCCTTGGAAATCGACAAGATTTTCTGAGTGTAAGCTTTGGACAGTCAGAGCTCTCTTTGTCAGACACAAATATATGGAACTTCTATTTTACTTTACCCTTAATTAGCATCTTCAAGTAATGGGCCTCTGAGTGTTCCTCTCTCTTGTGTGAATTTTTAGTTGAACTGTGGACGTGTGATGAACTTCTTCCACATCAGTAGCTGGTCTTGCAAAGGCTTATGGGAAAGGCCTGTAGCTGTGTCTTCCAGATGAGGGCAAAGCTGATGGAGGGCAATTGGAGAAGGTTTATGTTGAATGAGTATCGAGCCAAGGGGTACTGGAGGCTTATTTGAGATGGCTACTTCATTTTTCTCATTTTGCATATTCATATTAATGCGTTGCCCTCTCTCCTTTTTACAGGGGAAATATTTTATGGTCCGTGATATATACAGTAAGTTAGATGTCCTGAACACCACTGGTAGTTGTGGTGCTCCAAACTTTCGGCAGGCCAAAGGGGGATATTCAGTGTTTGGCATGGGCCAGCCCAGCCTCAGTGGATTCAGGCAGGTCCTGCAGAAGCTCCAGAATGATGGCCATAAGGTATGTGTGTGCTTGAAAGCAAAACCTTCTGTCTGTCAGTATAGGAGCCAGAACATGAAGGGAAATGAGATTTGCAAGGTGGATTCTTAGGTATAGTTTAGATGGACAGTTCATAATCAAAGGGAATTTTGTTTCTCTTGGCAGTGAAAGGCCAATGCACACTTATGTTGTTTTTTATTCTTTCTCCTGGGAACTGAGGGCATCATCTTAGCCTTAGTTAAGTCTGAAGATGGGTTAGGTTGAGAAGCTCCGGTCTATTGGAAGCCACTCAGTGAATTTCATAGTTGAATTTTCTCCTATCCAAGCCCAATACTTATTATGTTACATTGGGCCTGTTTAGAGCAAAACTGACTCTAGTTGCTGTATTTGCAGAGCAACAGGGTGTGGTACAATGGTTAGTTTGCTCGACTAACCATCAGGTGCAGCCCCTATTCTTCCATGAAGTTCATTGGTTGACCTTTGGCTAGTTCCTCTCAGCATAGCCTACCTCAAAGGATTGTTGTGATCGTGTGTGTGTGTGTGTGTGTGTGTATTTAAATAAAAAGCTGGGATAGATTTCTACCTTATATGTACTCATGATTCTCCAAATTAATGATAGTAGCAATGTGCTGTGCATAGTCTTTTTGTTATATCTAGCAACTTCGAACTGAGCTATTGCACATGTAGGGCAAAGTGGGGTCCAGTGTTATAATAGGCAGTCACCTGCAATGAGTAAAAATCACCTCTAGACAGGTAGGCAGCAGCTATGTCTTCTAGCACTTCATATATGGGCTATTTACTTTTTGCATCTTAGCTTTCTATGTGGAAAGGACTTCAGCAAAATGTGTTTCTCTTTCTGTCACCACAGGAGTGTGTCATGTTCTGTGTGCGTGAGGAGCCTGTGGTTTTTCTACATGTGGACAATGATTTTTTGCCCTACACCCCTAGAGGAAAGGAGAATCTGCATGAAAATCTGCACAGCCTGCAGAGAGGCATCAAAGTAGAAAACCTGGAGCTTGCCATTCGAAAAGAGGTGACTGTGGGTGGTAGAAGGAGGGTGCATTGCATTGTGCGGAGATGGTGTTATCAGTTATGCTTTGCTTAAAGGCTTGCCGCTTATTCCACAATATCAAAGCCCCTTGGACCATAACAATAACAACATTCCATTTATATACTGCCCTTCAGGACAACTTAATGCCCACTCAGAGCAGTTTACAAAGTATGTCATTAACCACTTACACCAAACTTAACCACTTACACCAAACTGGCTCTCCTTATTTAAGTTACTACTATTAATATTTTTCTGATGCCATCTCTTTTGAATTTTTGATCTCATAATGTAGTTCACTAAGCACTATCTGGAAATAAGCTCTATTTGTGGGAATTGGTGTAAGGGGAAGGAATTAAGAAGGAACAGTCAGCTTAGGAATCAGTCAGCTTGGGAATCTTCTAATACTTTTGAGTGATTGAGTTAGGAAATCTATACACTGTATTGAATAACTGAATTCATACACTGCGACTGTGGGAGACACCACCTCATGGTCTGATTGAATGCTGTTCTGGTCAGATCTAGATGGACAAACCATGTGGGTGTGGAATTAAATGAAGCCATTTCTTCATCTAGATATTACCGGAGCAGTACTGGGCCCTGTGTAAGTTATTCCTGTAACTGTGGCAACATCTGAATTAGGCCAAAGACTAGCTTTAGGGAAGAAAACAGTCTGTATGGAGATATTGTGCAGGTGTATTTACACAGCAAGACTCTTCTGAAGTTGGCTTGTTGGATTTATCTCTTGAAGATACATGACTTTGCCCAGCTGAGGGAGAACAGCTATTATGTCTACAATGATATCGAGCATTTCAAAGATGAGCCTCATTTGGTGAACATCCACTGTGAAGAGGATATCCATGTGACTGAGGAAGTCTACAAGAGGCCTGTTTTCCTGCTGCCCTCTTACAGGTAACTTTTTATGGTGAAGAGACTTATTCCTCCTATGATCTACATGTTAACTTGATGGTCTCTTCTCTTCCATGCCCTTGACTGCCATTGCCTTTTTCTTTATGTCTGTGATTATGTTTATCCACAGTGACACTATTTTTTCCTGAGGCAAATGGACAATTTTTCATTAATGGACCTCAGAGCAAATACTATTAAAGTAAAAACTATTAAATATTATTAAAGTAAAAAACTTAAAAACCTATTAAGCACATATAATTATGTAGGCATTGTGTGGTATGAAAAACAAAATACAGGCCCTTCCCCAAAGTGGTCAGAGGGAAAAGACAGGACAGAGGCATTATAATCTGTCCCTTGTCATATACATGGAACTTTTCCTTCTCTTTTCCCATGTGTTTCAGGATATCAGTATTTGAGGGCTGTGTCAACTGGCCTGTCTTTAAACCACATTCAATTTCTCCTATCCCATTAACAAGCCCTCTTGCTGGCAGGTATCATCGGCTGCCTTTGCCTGTGGATGGAGCACCTTTAGAAGCACAATTCGATTCTTTCATCAGTTTTCTCAGGGTAAGGGCTGCTGTTTGATGTGAGATCTAGAAATTATCTTGTGTTTAACAGCCTCATTGGAAGGCAAAAACTGTAATCGCTCAGATAGTAGAAGGACAACACTATGCATGTATAATTGCCATGGAAATGATCCCTGTCATGTGGAAATTGTGGGAAGTCAGATAGGCTTTTTTGGTTGTTTGCCACTGCCATGTGCATGTGTAGTGGGAACTGTGAATGTTTCTGGCTCTCTGATACTTGTTTGATGTGTGTTTACATGTGTGAATTTATAGTTGTGTTGCAAACATGTTCAAGGATGGTCCAGTAGGTGATGGTTTTAGACACTGGCAAAACAAGACTGTTCCCATTGTCAGGGCTTGCCGCGGCTGCCGCTGGGCGTGGCACTGGGCGGTCTGCTCCTGACGTCACAGGGGGGCCAGGGATTCTGCAGGACCCTGCTCTGTGGAAGGAGGGGTGGTATACCTCACCCAGACTCCCTCTCAGTCCACTCGCTGGCCTGCTCAACCTGGCCTGCTTACCCTCTGTGTCCCCCTTCATCTCCTCCTTCCAGAACTCTCCTCCAAGCCTCCACCCTTGCATCCCACTGCTCTCACTCCACATCATCACTCCTCACTCACACCCACCACCTCAGGGCTCTTCCTAGCCACCTTATATAGGGTTTTCTTTCCCCGCCCCGCCCTCCTTCTAGGCTTGTTCCCTCTCCTGACTTGGCCCACCTGTGCCTTCCCTCAGGTGTTTCCCTCCTACCACTAATCCCTTCTTGGCTTCCTTGCCTTGCTGGCAGGGTGGGGTTGAATGCGAGCCATCCCCAGCTGAGGTCTCCTTGGCCATGCTCACGAGGAGCTGCCCCAGCCGGCTTCTGTGCTGCTGAGCATGCCTGGCCTTGCTCGCGAGGAGCTGCCCCAGCCGGCTTCTGTGCTGCTGAGCATGCCTGGACTTGCTTGCGAGGAGCTGCCCTGGCCAGCTTCTGGGCTGCCTGCTCATTGATGCCGGGCGGGGCTACCCATCTCCTCCCCCAGAATGCCTGTGGCAGCCCCACCTGGAGGGGCTTGGCTCCTAGCACCTCCTGAGCCAGGCTGCTGTCCTCTAGCCAGGGTGTGGCCCTGGGCTGCAGTGGCTGTTTCTCCTCTCTGCCAGGTAAGAGCTCTGTTTGGGCTGCTGCTGGGCCCCTATGCCCCCTGCCTTGGCCCTTTTCCTCCGGCCTGCTTAGCCCCCTCTCCTCCCCCTGGAGGGTGGGACTAGCTGGTCTCTCCTTGCTCCCTCCAGCCCCCTGAGGCTTTGGCCTTCTGCCCCTTCCCCCTGGAGTAGGCAGGTTCTGGCCCTGGTCGCTGGCTGGGGTGGCAGGGTTGCTGCCTCCCTTTTGCCTCCTGCTATTCCCTCCTGGCAAGTCTGGGGGCTTGGGCTCAGACCCCAGACACCCGTTTCCAGTCACCTGTTTTCATTCTTTTTCTTTGACTTTGAAAGTCATTTTCGTCCTTTCTCTTTTCCTCCTGGCCTTTAAAGGTACAGGTAGTCCCCTGTGCAAGCACCGAGTCATTACTGACCCATGGGGGAACGTCGCATCACGACGGTTTCTTGGCAGACTTTTTGTTACAGGGTGGTTTGCCATTGCCTTCCCCAGTCATCTACACTTTAACCCCAGGAAACTGGGTACTCATTTTACTGACCTCAGAAGGATGGAAGGCTGAGTCAACCTTGAGCCAGCTAATTGAACCCGGCTTCCGCCAGGATCGAACTCAGGTCATGAGCAGAGCTTGGGCTGCAGTACTGCCCCTTACCATTCTGCACCCTGGGCCTTTTCCCGTCTATATTATGTTCTACTCTGTTTTATATAAGATTTAAAAATAATACTACTTTGTTCCATCACATTTGAAATAACTTGTCAAAAGCGTGCTTTTATTTCTTTGACATTTTAATGTGGTAGATTAATTTTGAGGGAGGGGGAACTGACAATGAGCCATTTTATTGTCATCACCTGTTGTCTGCTTGATAGCTCTGTTAGTGCTACTAAATGAACTATATGGTGTAGGCAAATGAGATGTTTTGATTTCCTACAATTTTACCTCTGGAGTAATTAGATACTTAATTCATTAAACCTAAATTAAACTCGTAACCCAGCAAAGAGTTTCATGAACAGACCCCCCCCTCCCTTTTAGAATGAGGCTTCTATATACTTACTCAAGTGAAAGATTATTGTCCATAATAGTATGAGGCAGAGATAGCAAGATGGTAGCCATTTTGGTAGAAATGCTGCTCCCCCACCTTTGCCATGCCAGGGGAATCAGTTACTCCTCCTCACCCTCCCGTGGGTCAGCAACAAATCCTTGTTGACCCCCTAAGAGTGAGGAATGTGCCTTTTCCCTGTACCACTGTGTTGCCAATTGTTTGGGGAAATGGCAGTCCAAGGTATGTTTCTACTGTATTTTGTTCTTCAGGAGAGTCCAAACCTGCTTCTTCTCCAAGACCCCAGCAGGCCGCCACCTGCCCTTCTCTTCAGCTGCCAAACTGGAGTGGGAAGGACCAATTTTGCCATGGTCTTAGGCACTCTGGTGCTTTATCACCGCAAGGGTGGTTTTCAAAAGCAAGAGTAAGTGTATCTCCTCCCTTTGAGCTTGCTTCACAATGCAGGAGTGGTGACTGTTGGATATGGGAGAGTCAGTTCCCTCTGTCCATAGGGCACTTCTCTACTTTTTAGAGATTGTTTAACTTCAAGAGATCAAAAGCTGGCCCTGATGCCAGCCTGCCCCACAGATGAGTCCTTGCACTTCTGCACATGGAGTGCCATAGGCAGGGAGCAGGTGTGACAGTGCCAGCAAGAACCAAGAGTTTCACGTGGCTAGAGTGAAACAAGCCAGGAAATATAGAGGAAGTGGTGGAGAAGATCCTGTAGGGACATTATCCTGGATAAGCATGTATTGGAAGTATAATGCTTACAAGAGGATCATACAGTATTGCCTTCAGTATCACATATAGGTGGTGAGATTCTTCCAAAATGTAAACCGTTCAAATATTCACAAGATCATGAAAACACTGACTTGAGAGTTGTTATTGATTCCATCAGTATTTGCAAAGTGCAAATTAGGCAATCAATCTTGAGCTACAAATATTTGAAATATTACAAAATGGGTGCCACTACTTTGAGTATAATCAGTTTGAACATCCCAGCACATGTGCTTCTTACTTAGCGGTGTTAGGTGGAGTGTGGGATGAAGCCAAGGATCTGAATTTCTTCTCTATTCAACAGCCTTTCACCGCCCACTAAATGCTTGCCAAGAGATCAGTTCCGGATTATCCAAAGCTTCATTGACAGGGTATCAAAAGGCCAGCAAATAGTGGAGGAGGTAAGTGACTTGTATAGGTTTCTGTGCATAGTGTGCTACTGTTTGGGCAGAAAGTGCTCAGGGGATGCACATCTCCACCCCAGCTGTACTAGCCGCTCCTTGGCCTTATCTCAGCATAGTATTGTTAGCCCCTCAGAGGGAAGTTAAAAACTTGAGGCCCTTGTCCCAGACCCGGTCAGCAGTGTGGCTTGGGGGAGAGTCTATGGCTCGGAGGCAGAGCATCTGCTTTGCTTGCAGAAGGTCCCAGGTTCAGTCCCCGGCATCTCCAGCTAAAAGGTTCAGGTAATAGATGATGTGAAAGACCTCCACTTGAAACCCTGGAGAGCTGCTGCCATTCTGAGTAGACAGGACTGGCCTTGATGGACCAACGGTCTGGTTCAGAATAAGGCAGCTTCATGGGTCCATATGGATCCCGCGGAACATTTCTGTGGGTTGGAAGGATTTCTGCCTACAGAGTATAACTTTCTCATCTTGCCCCTCTAGCCTCAAATGCCCCCTGAAATGTTGTTCCTGGGCGGGGGAGGGGCTTACACAGGCTGCATTAGCAGTGAGGAGGTAAGAAAGTCATGCCCTGTGGACACAGATCTTTCCATCCTTAGAAATCCTCTGCTGGATTCAAGTCTAAGTGGAAAAACAACGCTGCCAATGATGCACTTTCATGGTGCTCGCCCTTGTTTAAAGATGTCTGTGCTATGCAGTCTGTGTGTAAGGCTCTGACCTCACTGCTGGTAGCCATTATGGTGCTAAGGGAAATGCCCAATGACTTAGGAGAAATTGGTGTTCTTTGTAAGTAGCAAGGTTGGTATATTGTGGGAAGTTGGATGATCTTGAAATCCAGGCAGTAAACAATTAAGTTAAAGCTGTAATGGAGATCTAGTTCAGGGAGTTGGTGTTGTGGTGGCAGACTCATGGCTACATGGATTCATGACTTTGTGGGAGACTGAAGATATTTTCTCCTTCAACTAGGTTTGAGATGGTTTTCTGATCAGAGAATGCCTTCATCCCTAGGAGCTTTGTTTGAACATGTGTCAGTGAGCAGGAGGGTCATGCAGCAGTTTTAATGACTAGTGGATGAAGAAGTGAATTCAGTAGCCAAAGGTGTGGTCTTCCTCCTTTTGGGCAAAGCCATTGAAGCTATCAGGGTTTTAATAACTTTCTAGTTCCTCACTCATCTC
This sequence comes from Eublepharis macularius, assembly GCF_028583425.1. Classification (NCBI taxonomy): domain Eukaryota; kingdom Metazoa; phylum Chordata; class Lepidosauria; order Squamata; family Eublepharidae; genus Eublepharis; species Eublepharis macularius. Next base: position 111,333,664 of record NC_072795.1, read on the forward strand.
CCTAATGTGCATGTTATTGTCTGTGAACTCAAATGATTTGTGGGTTGTCTAGAAAGTTGCTACAGAGCAAAGTTGCTACAAACCAAAATGTCTTCTAGGTGAAATGAGATATAGGAGGCAGGTGCAAAGATGCAGCGAGGGGGGGGGGTGTAAATGGGATGGTGGAAAAAAAGATTCTTGAATAAATTGACAGATGGATTGCCTTTTGGTTTGCAAAGGTGGATGCTGCCATTTCCTTGTGCTCCGAAATGCATGACATGAAGGAAGCGATCTATGAGAATAAGAAGAAACTGGAAGGGATTGGAGAAGATTACCAGATTCAGGTACTGGCAGGAACTCTAACATGTTGAGTTGACATACCCATAAAACGTAACACATGGTATGTGGCATACACTGTCGTGGCTGGCACAAGAGCTTTTTTGGTAATTGATTCCACCTTCTGTAGTGGTCTTCCTGGCGCAGTTTGGAGGGCCCTGACCCCCTCAGCCCTCAGGATACTGCAAGGCAGCTTGATTTGAGGAGGCCTTTTGCCAAGGACCAAGAAAACATAAATTTAAGGGTTGTATTAGGCTGTTTTGTGTAAATTGAATTGTTTTGTAATTTACTGTGCAAAAATGATTTTATTTATACCATGTTGGCCTTTGGGGAGGACAGGATAGAAATCTTTCAGTCATTCAATCGGTCAAAAAGAGGACAATTACAGAAAACAGCAAAGAGGATGGGGGTTGTCCAGAGCAGTGTGAGAGCTAACCATCGAGAGAACCGGGATTTAGTTAACTTAATTATTTACTTTGTATTTACCCCACTTTTCTCCCTAATGGAAACCCGAAGCGGCTTACATCATTCTCTTCCATTTTATCCTCACAACAACCTTGTGAGATAGGTTAGGTTCAGATTGTACAACTGGCTCAAGGTCACCCTTCAAACTTCCATGGCAGAGTGGGAATTTGAACCTGGGTCTCCCAGATCCCAGTCTGGTGCTCTAACTGCTACACCATGCTGCTAAGCCCATAGGATGGTCTTTTCTTTCGTAGGGCATGCACGTATGACAGAGACGGACAGAAAGAAAGAGTAATTGAAATGAACCTAGGTGCTGCCTTCTCACTATGCATCCTGAATTAGGTTGGCTAGTAGAAGGGGATTCTAGGGGACTCTTATCCCTCCCGTTTTTCTGTACAGAGGGATCGCCGATCTTTTGGGGGTATGTTTGAAACTTTGAGAACAGGTAATGAGTGCCTGAAAAAGAAAATATTACTATGGGGGTGAAACCAATTACAAAATGGCTGTCATGTGGGCTGGATCAAATCACAAAACAGAGGGAGGTTCCATCAAATGTTAAGTTCTAAGTCAATCATCCTTCTATGATGGAGGCAGCTTTAATCAAATGGGTGCTCCCTGCACCCTGTGTATCTGTGGTGTAGGTTTGGTAGGGGGTCAGCATGACCAAGAGCTCTCCTTTTATCCATAGATGCTTAGTTTTTTAATTTGTGCTGCTTATGAGCTGCAACAGACACTAATCACTATAATCTAATTGACTTCAGTGAAGTTAGAACTCTCCTTAGGATTGTACTTCTAGTCCTTTGACTTAAGAAGGTTGATGGACTGATGAAGTATAACTAACATCTGCTCAGCACAATTCCACTAAAAAGTTACCTACTCATTAAGGGCCAAGGAGAATAAATTTTTTATCTAAACAATTTATATAGTGATATAATGATTTCTATACTAATTATTAGGGGTGTGCACCCAAAAACAATTCAGGATAACCCAAATCCTGAAGCGGCAAGCTGCTTCAGGATTTGGGCATTGAAAAGCTTTGGTATGCTCTGTAAAGATTCGAGAATCTTTATGGAGCACACCAGAGCTCGAAGCAACCCTTTTTGTGCAGCTTGCAAGTGGCAAGAAAAGGGTTGCTTTAAACTTCCTGCCCCGCCGCTTGTTTCCCCTGATGGGAGCGGGAGGAGGCTCGCCCTCCTATCAGGTGAAGCAAGCGGCACAGCACTTTAAGTTTCAAATGCCCGTTGCTTGTTTCACCCGATGGGAAGCAAGCGGCACGGCATTTGCAAGTGCCCCTTTTCAAGCTGTTTGCAAGTGGCATGAAAGGGGTGGATTTCACACTCCCCACCCTGCCACTTTTTCCCCCATGGTAGAAGGAGGAGGGAAGTTTGAAAGCAAGTCGCACTTTTCTTGCTGTTAGCAATGCAAACAGCTAGAAAAGTGCTGCGGGAGCAGCTGCTGCTGCTTTGCCCAAAGCTTCACAAAACGATACAAATCGCTCCGGAAAGCTTTGCTTCGGGATTCCTGAATCGGTTCAGCAATGCTGGAGCCGATTCAGGAATCCCGAATCTTTACAATTCGGGCATTTATGTGCTTTGCCATTCTTATTGGACCTATTAGTAACAGTGCAACCTTAAATAGAGTTGTACCCTTCCAAGCCCATTGACTGCAATGAAAAGGGTGTAACTCTGTTTAGGATTGGACTGTAATTGTGTGAATCTGAAAAATGCTATGAGCCTTGCATGCAGTCACCTAATAGAAATTGAGTGTCGTCTTCTCCAGGATCAGTCTTCTTAAACTGTGTAATGCAGGTATTTTTAAGAGATACATACTTTTTGCTTCATGACATGCAGCTTCTTCCTAACAGTTGACAAGAAGTTTGAAGAATGGAAACAGGAAAAATAAAGATACAGGGCTTACTGCTTCAGTATTCTTTGTGAAAATCTCCTGTGCCTAAAATACATAAACAGGATAGGTTATAAAATTCTTCAGGTGTAAATGATAGCTATGAACAAGGACAGTCTGTACTAGAAGTCAGAAAGCATTCCACAGGACTGCTGTTTATTCAGAAAACCAGAGGGATAACTTCTGTTTCCAGGAGAACATTTGGAGCTGGAAACAAAAACTCTTGCTCCTAATAAGTTTATTTGTCACATTGATACCCTATTCTTCCTCCAAGGAGTTCAGGGAGGTCCACATGGTGTGGTGTCATGAGAAATCTCATGACTTTAGGCCAGTGCAGGTCACATGATATTCCCTGACCCCGATACAGTTGCTGATCAGGCTTACTTGCTGATCTGAACAATGAGACCTTTTTCGGGTTGTTTTGTGGGCTAAGGATTTCCTTTTCTTGCCTTAGTCCCCTCTGCCTTTTTCTCACCCACCTCCATGTAACAAGATCCAGGCCTGACAAGACATCTCATTTTATACTAATAACAACCCTGTGAAGAAGGATTGCCAGGTTCCCTGTAGTGGTGGGGACATCCCATGGCCCCAGTGGGGTCTTCTCACCACTGCTCAGCTGGTTGGTAGGAGAAAAAATGGCAGGAAACTGGGCGGGGGGGGAGGGGAGTCATGTAACATCCCTGTGCACTGATGTCACTCCCTTTGTGCCTGGAAGTGACAGTGGCATATCACCTGGGATGCTCTAGCATTTTAGCAAAACTCTGTGGTTTAACCAAATGCTAGAATGTTCCTGGCGATGCGCTGATGTCACTTCTGGACATTGCTGACAATATTGTTTTGCCGGCAATATCAGTATGTTGATGGTGAGCCCCCCACCCCCCCAAGCAGGGAAATCTGTTGGTTGCCAGGGGGCAGGGCAAAGTGGTGGTTTGACTTCAGCCACTGGTATTTTTCATGTAGTGTTGCTAACAGGCCTGGAAAAAATAGCCTGTTTAGTGTGGCTTAATGTGTGGGAATGAGCAGCTGAAGTTTCTCGTGGCATGGAGATAAATAACATTTCATTAAGCCTGTCTGTGAAACAGGCAGATGACGTTGTCTCCAGGCAGTTGACAACCCTAATTTTATGTCTGAACTTGGGTTTCTCTGGTCCAAATTCCCCACAGTTATAATTTTTTAACTACTGGAGGGGCAACCAAGCTCGCTCATTTGCCAGGGCAATAAAAACATTTTTGTAGAGACTTGATGTTGTGTAATGGCTAAGCGACTGTGCTACAGATCAGGATATCCCTGAGTTGAATCCTGCCTTTTCTATGATCTCATCACATGGCCTCAGGCAAACCACTCTCTCTGAGCCTCATCATTTCCTCTGGACATGTTAATGCCTGCCTACCTTAAAGGGTTTTTGTAAGGATAACTGAGATAATTAAGAACTTTGAACCCTCAAAAGTGCTATGGAAATTCTTTTTTTCAAAGGGGTGACAGCCTTGGTTTTTGGCAGTAGAAGGGCACTTTCACAGGCAGGAATGGGGGATACACTTTTTGCCTATCTTTTCTCCCCCTACAGATCCCCCACATTCCACCCAGTGCATTTCCTGGGTGTCCCTGAAACCCAGGGGTGTGTATGTGTGGCATAAATAACACATTCCCATTTTGCTGCTATTTAATTGGCTTGTTAATCATGCAGACATAAAACCAGTTTTCACTGTAAAGTTCATGCAGGTGATAGCCATGAAGTGAAGTGAGGAGCAGAGGAGGTTTTACTATTGCCTTCCTCTGCAGAGCCACCCCAGTCTTCCTTGGTGATCTCTCATTGAAGTACTGACCGGGGCTCACCCTGCTTAGCTTCCAAGACCCAACAGGATTGGGCTACACCATGCCACTTTCCCACCCTCCAAGCATATTAAGACCCTGATATATTGCGCCCCCCATTGGACCCCGCCACCCTCTGTTTTCAGATTTGTCTGCTGTTGCCCCTTTACTATAGCACTGAGTTCTTCCTCTCACTGAGGTTCAGCTGCTGTTGGCTGTCACTTCCTTTCTTGATTGTCTCAAGCAACAGCTTTGTGAGAGCAACTCCAAAGTTCCTGTCAGGGTGACTTGCAGCTTGCCCTTGCAGGATATGGCTGGTGTATGTCCTTACCGGCTCTGGGAAAGCAGCTTTTGGAAAGGGCTCCACATTAAAACCCAGGGAGTGTTTATTTGAAACTGAAGCTCAGCAATAGCTCTCTTAAACAATGGAAAAATTTCTGGGAAAATGTTCTTATTTGGACAAAACACATCGGGGTGGAAGGGAAAGCCAGATTATGTAAGGTAGGCTATGCCAGGCCTGCACAATTGGTCAGGCTCCAAGCCAGTTCCAGCCCACTAGCTATGAATGGTTGACCATGGAGGGGGTCTGTGAGTCTCCTGATGCCTGCCTAGAGCTGCAAAAACAGGTGTGTGGGGGGGGGGGCTGGCAAGGCACATTGTGTGACCACTGGGATTACTTTTGGTGTTGTGCAGCCCAATCCAGCTTTATTGGGTTGGGGAAGGAAAAGGGCCACTTCACAAATTACGTTTGCATATGTGTTAAAATGTTTGAGGCTGATACAAGGTCTGTGTGTTCTCGTGTTCATGTATGTACTTTGTAAGAAAGTGTAAAGTGTGTGGTGTCATAGTTTAAATTTTTAAAAATTTGCTTCCATTTAAGTGTTGCCTAAATCTCTCCCATTGAAATGTGTGGGACTTAACCATACTTAATTCTGGTTGGAGCTGTGCCCAGTGACTTTTTTCCCCTCCTAATGTGTGGCTGGAAGTATTCCATGCAAGAATATTTCTGCTCAGTGCTAAACATCTTTCTTAATCTTTTGATAAATGACTTCAGGCCGGATTTCTCTAAGGGGTAGCAAGTAAATATTGATGAAAGGCGATTACATAATGTCAGAGGTTTCCAAGGGATTCTTGCCAATTTCTCTCCACTTGGGGGGAGAGAAAAGTTTCTTATAAATATGGAGTTAAATGTTGGTGCTCTAAATTTTTCCATCAGGAGCATTGGTATGTTATAGTAGGTAGATGGGGGAGACCTGGGCTCCAGTCCTCCCCCAAACCTAAAACATGACATGAGCCAGTCACTCTGTTAGTCCCCATGTCGGGATATGTAAATGGGAGCATCCCCTAGATGCTGAATCCACAGGGAATCTTTTGAGTCTGTTTTATGTACAGCTGTGGATTTTAGTGGAAATGAGTCTCCAAGGGAAGAAAAGAGGAAAGAGAAGGAATTTTTAACCGCAAAATAACATTATTAATCTACCCAATAATAGCAAAGAGAAGTAAAATAATAGCAGAACTAGACAGTCGGACCGTACTATTCCATGGCAAAAACACAATAGCAAATTACTTGTGGAAATGTGTTTCTCCCATGGGGCTGGTCCAAAGAAAAACCAATCCAGGGAATAAAGGTAGGTGCGGGGCTGCCCAAAAAGGCACCATAAGATGCAAAACAATGAGTGTTAATGGTGGGGGAGTGTTCCAGGATAGGAAGGGAAGGAATCTCTAGTCATGTGGAGGTGCTATGAGAAAAAAGACTGATTGGTTGTCAGGCTGACTTGCCTGGATGGGTGTGTGTGTGCATGTGTGTGTGAAGCTAAGAGATGAAAGCAGGTAGATGGATGTAGAGGATCAATTTCAAGAAGAGAAGCAGAATGGGAGAAAGAAGATCGCTTTGACTGTCTTGAAGTTCAGTGATTTTCTGTCAGTAGCGATGGAAGAAAATTCAGGAGCAGGTCTGACTATAAAAATGGAGGGCTTGGCAAGTCCTTCTTATACACCTGGATTTACCCAAGGTCAGATAAAGGTTTGTTAGTGGCTGAAAATCGTGCAGAATTAGGATCCTTTCTGCCACTAGGCCAAACATCAGGATCCAGCTGCTTACTGGTGGAATTGTGGTTGCACTGTGATTGTTGGAGCCTTAGGAACTGTGTCTCCACTGATAGGAATGGCAGAACAGGTCAGAGGATAATTTAAACTTCTATTGTAAGGGATTGACCTGACTAGCCCAGGCAAGCCCGATCTCATTAGATCTCAGAAGCTAAGCAGGGTCAGCCTTGGTAATTGGATGGGAGCCCTCCAATGAAGACCAGAGTTGCAGAGACAGGCAAAGGCAACCCACCTCTGTTAGTCTCTTGCCATGAAAACCCCGTTAGGGGTTACCAAAAGTCAGCTATGTCTTGACAGCACTCTCCACCACCACATTGTGAGGGATATTAGTAAGGGATATCTCTAGGTGAGGTAATGGGAGCAGGAGATGCCTGATTGCGGATGATTGAATTAGCTGGATAGTAGTTATGACTCGTTCCTGCTGACTGTGGTGAGAAGATGGGTAGATCCTTCCCAAGTACTTGATGAGACTTCCAGAGAAGTCTAAATAATGAGGGAGATTCTGAGATGCTAGTTTATTGTCCTGCAAACATGAGTTGTTACTCATTGATGGGGTGGGAGGACTGTTAATCATGCAGAAGAGCCTCAGTTAATATGCCCTAGAGTTCTCATGGCAGCTTGGTACTTCCTCTTGAAAGAGCCTGGGGAAGTACACACCTTAATCGAGAGATTATGAGGGTCAAACTAAATGTTACGACAACAGCAGTGCCAACCCGTGACTGCTGACATCGATTTAGAGGAAAATTTAGCCTTTTAAAAATTTGTCAGAGTGCAGTGGCACCATGCAGTCTTGTCCTGACCCTATGGCTTTTCAAGTGCTGAAACAGCCCCTACAAAGCACTTGAAGAGGGACAAGCTCTTATGGTGCCGCTGCACTGTGACAATTTTTAAGTGGCTAAATTCTTCTCTAAAATGGTATTGGCTGTCACAGGCTGCATCAATGGCTGCCATAATGTCTGGTGCCTCTGACTTGGTGTCAAAAGATGGATTCATCCAAGCATCTGACTTTGCTGGGCCAGCGATTCTTGGGGTGCAAAAGACATGGCTGTTGGTATGTGTGTATGTGGAGAAGTAAGGAGAGCAGCAACTCTGTCTCAGCCCAACCCACCTCACAGGGTTATTGTGAGTTAGGGGAGAGGGCAGATTGTTTATGCACTCTGAGAGTCTCTCTACACAAGACACCTTGTGCGTGTTCGTCAAGTGTAGGGAAATGCAATTTTAGTTGGGAAGTGTAGTTTTCAAAGACAGAGCCTGGGGAGATCTCTCCTCAGAGGGGTTGTTAGTTTCATCTTCTCTTCCCTGAAGGCTCTGTCAATTTCACCTCTCCAGACTAAAATTCTGTGGGATTGCAACCAGAGGGCAGCAAGGAATGAAAATGGGCTGGAGCTGCCTTCCAGAGCCAGGCTTAGACCTGGAGAGGTTATGATGGGCTGAAGTTTCTCTTCTGGCTTTTCACAGCCCCCTCCAGTGTTATAGAAAAGCCTTTGCCATGCCCGGCTCTGTCTTTTTAAACTACCCTTCATCTTTGTTCTTCTGTGCCTCCACACATGGGACTGCGCAGGCGCAGGCCAGCCGCCGGAGAATTTTCTAGAGCTTCCATGGCTCCGAAGGGGCCGTTTGTCGCGCGCCTCAGCGACCGTCTTCCCGCCCAAACGGTCACGTGATCCTCCAGCGACCAACGGCCCCTTCCCTCAGTTCTCTTCTTGCCGCCGCTTGGAGAGAACGTGAGCTTCGTTGCTCTGTGCTTTTGTGCTTCGTACTTTACTCTAACTGATTGCTTGGCTTTTGACTTCGGACTTCGTGACCTCGACTATTCTTTGGATCTCGCTTTGGACTTTGACGTGGACTCGGTAATTTGACTCGGACTGTTTTTGACCCTTCTTTCGCGTGCCCCTGAAGATGGCCTCTACGGCTCTCTTCAAGCATTGCCTAAAATGCCACACTAAAATGGCCAAATCCGATGGCCATGATTTGTGCCTTTTTTGCTTGGGGGAGACCCACAATGTCTCGGCCTGTAGGATCTGCCAGGGTTTCACCAGCAAGGCCCGGCAGGATCGCAAGGCCCGGCTTAATTCCTCGCTGTGGCAGAAGGTCATGTCGGAGGGAACCCCGTCACGTCCGTCCAAGGCCGGCCCTAGCCCCTCTGCCGAACGGCATTCCAGAGCTGGCTCAGTGGCCTCCGCGAGGTCGGGGTCGAAACCGCGTCCCCCGAGTACCTCGGCGTCGAGAGCGGCCTCTCCAGCGCAGGGACCGGTGCGGCCGCCCCGTAGCGCGTCTTCTACCAGGTCGGATCCGAGACCAGCTTCGGAACCGAGGGTCCTGGTACCGAGTCCCCGGTCGGAACCGACGACCGGTTCGATCCCGATCAAGGCGAAGAGGTCGAAGCCGAGGTCCCCTTCGAAGGCGAGGAGCGCGTCGGTTCCGAGGTCTTCTTCGGAACCAGCGAAGAAGAAGAAGAAGACCAAGCATCACCGGTCGCCGCGTCCCGCTCCTCAGGAGGAGGTCATCGTGCTTCCTCACACGCCTTCCCCTCATCTGGGCTCCCCGGAGCCAGAAGACATCTCCGTGCCAGTGCCGGATCCGATGGCCTTCGAGACGGTGCCCGCGGAATTCTCGTCGGGGCCGGAGCCGAGCCCGCGCCGTCGGAGCCGACCATCGCTTCCCCTTCGGTCGCCGAGGCTGGAACCGAGCCCGTCTCCTCGTCGGAGCCGTCCGTCGCCTGTCCGTCCGTCTCCACCTCCGGTCGGTCGTGAGCGGCATGGTTCCGGGGACAGTGTCCGATCAGTCATTCGGTCCACTGCGTCCCGGCATCGACAGGCTTCCTACCTCCCCTCGCCATACCGTTGCCAATGGGAGGGGGCACCTGCGGGCTTCTCCGTGTCGGAACCGAGGCCTTCGACATCGATGTCGGCGTGGGCTCCCCCTCCGCTCCAGGTTCCGGAATCCCAGCTCGGTTCCGATGAGGAGGATGTGGAGAGCTTTGGCGGCTACCAGTCGGAGTCCTGGTCCGAACCATCGCCAGCTGAGGAGCTAGTGCCATCTGCGGACTCCCCATTCGAGGACCTCCGCATCTATGCCGACCAGATGGCAAGGATGGCCAAGGCTCTTGAGATGGACATCTCTTCAGCAGCCCCGAAGACCAAGGACAAGCTCCTCAAACGTATTTACGGGGATAATCTGGCGTACGTTGGGTTTCCAATGCTCGAGGGTATTGAGGAAATCGTGGAGAAGGTATGGCAGGTGCCCTGTGATCAGCCTCCAACATCCAAGAGGATTGAGCAGCTCTACAAGATCAAGCAGGGTACCTGGCCGGCACTGGTGAAACACCCTCCACCTTCCTCCTTGGTCACGGAGGAATTCAACCCCCGACGGTCGGGTCACTCCTCGGTGCCTGCCGATAAAGAGGGCAAGAAGCTGGATGCCATGGGCAGGCGCCAGTACATCGTCGCTTCACTGGGTCTGAGGATCGCCAACTACCAGACCATCATGGCAGGGTACCAATTGTACCTCTGGGAGAAGTTGGCATCCTACACTCGAGACCTTCCACCTGAGCAGAAGGCTGTCGTCTCCCTGTTGCAGACAGAGGCTGTCCGGCTGTCTAAACAGCAAATGAATGCCGGGAGCCACGCTGCCGACACTGCTGCTCGGGGAATGGCTTCGGCGGTGGTCCTCAGGCGCCACTCCTGGTTGCGGTCTACGGCCCTGTCCCAGGAGGTGCGTTCCAGGGTGGAGAGCATGCCCTTTGAAGGGGACTCGCTGTTCTCCAAATCGACCGACGAGACCCTGAAAAAGAAAAAAGAGGACAGGCAGACGGCGCGGTCCTTGGGTCTGGCTCCAGCGGACAAGCCCTCCTCCAGGCCACGGTACGCTCCCCGGTCCGGCCCTTACCACTACCAGGGCAGATACCAACATCAGCGGCCGGGCTACCAACAGTATCCTGCCTACCAGCAGCGGCCTTACCCTCCCGCACAACAGCAGAGGAGGCGTCGGCCCTTCAAGCCTCGTCCGGCGCAGCTACCGGCCCAGCAGAAAGATCAGCAGGGCGCCGGGAGGCAGTACTGACGGGTCACGCCAGCCGTATCCCCGGACTTTTCGGACAGACTGAGTCCACTCCTCTCTGAGTGGGAGTCAATAACATCTGACTCATGGGTCTTAACTATTGTTGAACTGGGATACGGGCTGGAATTCGTTGAGCTGCCTAGATGCAGTTCACCCCTGACAGCTGTTAATAACACTATGGCCGAGCTGGATGCGGAGATCGTGTCGCTCTTGGCCAAGGGTGCTGTGGAAGAATTGCCCTATGAGGACTCTGTAAAGGGTTTCTTCTCTAGGTTCTTCCTGGTCCCTAAGAAGGATGGGGGCTTACGTCCCATTTTAGATCTGAGGGGCCTTAATGCCTTCCTCAAGGTGACCAAATTCAAAATGGTTACGTTGGCGGCTGTGATCGCCTTGCTGAAACAGGGAGATTGGTTTGCGGTTCTTGACTTGAAAGACGCATACTTTCACGTGGGCATACGGAAGGAGCACAGGAAATACCTGAGCTTTGTTTACCGGCAAAGGGTTTTCCGGTATAAGGTGCTCCCCTTTGGCCTGTCCACTGCCCCACGAGTGTTCACTAAATGTGTGGCCCCTGTGGTTTCCTTCCTACGGGAAGAAGGCTGTACCATCTTTCCGTACCTCGATGACTGGCTCATCGTGGCTGAATCGGAGTCTAGGCTGGTGCAGGACATTGCCTTGGTACTTAGCACTTGCCAACGCCTGGGGCTCCTGGTGAACTTGGAGAAATCCAAGCTGGTGCCCAACTGCAAGGTGTCCTACATTGGTGCACTGTTAGACTCTGTGGAGGGTAAGGCCCTGCTCCCCTTGGAGAGGGCTCGGTCCCTAAGGGGTCTAGTGTCCATGTTTAAAAGGAACCGATTCCAGTCTGTGCGCGCTATCCAGTGCTTACTAGGGCATATGGCAGCGGCCACCTCTGTGGTGCCTTTCGCTAGGCTGCGTATGCGCCCTCTCCAGAACTGGTTTGTGCGGAGGTACGATGCTCTGCTGCACCCTCCGTCCCTCAAATTCTCTATCCCGAGGGTCATCCTCTCCTCCTTGGACTGGTGGCTGTCTGATGACAACTTGTTTAGAGGGACCCCTTTTGGGTATCAACACCATGACATCACGGTTACCACTGATGCCTCTCTGTTGGGATGGGGGGCTTACTGTGGTGATGTGTCTGTGCAAGATGTCTGGTCTGACAGGGAAAAGACCCTCCATATCAATGTGCTTGAACTAAGGGCCATTCGTTTCGCACTTGTGTCTCTTACAGCACTGCTGAGAAATCGTCAGGTCTTGGTGCAGACGGACAACACGACTGCCATGTACTACGTGAATCAGCAGGGGGGCACAGTGTCCATGGCCCTGTGCCGGGAAGCCACGCTCACTTGGCAGTGGGCTATCAGGAACGGCGTGTCGCTCCGTGCTATACACGTGGCTGGGTCAGACAATGCCCGAGCAGATGCCCTCAGCAGGGTCCCTTTGCTGGACCACGAGTGGGAACTGAACGTAGAGTGCGTTGGGCCGATCTTCCAGATGTGGGGTCATCCAGTGATAGACGTGTTCGCCACTGCGGCGACCACCAAGGCCCACACGTTCTGTTCCAGGGCAGGGAGCGACCCCCTCTCTATTGGGGATGCCTTCCAGTTTACGTGGACGCAGGGCTTGCACTACATGTTTCCTCCGTTCCCCTTGATTCCCAGGGTCCTGTGCAAGATAGAGGAGGACGGGACGGACTGCATCCTGGTGGCCCTCTTCTGGCCACGGCAGGTTTGGTTCCCGAAGCTCCTGCGGATGTCCCAACGGACATATGTGATGGTTGTTGGGGGTTTTCCGGGCCAACAACCATCGTTCTCCGGCCGTGAAAGCCTTCGACAATACATCGGACATATGTGAGTCTGCCCCCTCGGCAAGACCTTCTCCTAAACGGGAGCCTAGTCCACCACGATCCCAGGAAGCTGCACCTAACGGCTTGGCGGATCGTTCCTCCCCTGTAGGCTTTACTGACGAGGTACGGAGGGTCCTCCTGAACGCCCGTCGGCCTTCCACTAGGCGCGCTTATGCGGCCAAGTGGCGCAGGTTTGAGCTCTGGGCACTGGCCAGAGGAGTGGTGCCCGAAAGCAGTCCCTTGGGGGTTGTGTTCGAGTATTTGTGCCACTTGCGTGGCCTGGGCTTGAAGGTGTCCTCCCTCAAGGTACACTTGGCAGCGATATCAGCTGCTCACGCCCGAGTAGAGGGTGCTACGGTGTTTTCTCACCCACAATCCCGCCAGTTCCTTAAGGGCATGTACAATCTTTACCCACCTGTGTCGGCGCCAGTGCCTCAGTGGTCGCTGTCCTTGGTGCTCTCACGCCTCATGTTGCCTCCATTTGAACCTATGGCTACATGCCCCTTGGATATGCTATCCTACAAGGTAGCATTCTTGGTGGCCGTCACATCGGCCAGAAGGGTCAGTGAGCTGTCTGCACTGCGGTCTGACCCTCCCTTTCTTGTGTTTCATCCCAACAAGGTGGTCCTGCGTCCCTGCCTCGGGTTCCTGCCCAAGGTGGTGTCCGCCTTCCACCTCTCGCAGGATATCTCACTGCCTGCATTCTTTCCTCAACCTTCCTCTAAGGGGGAAAAGGCCCTCCATTCCCTAGACTTGAAGAGGGCCCTAGCCTATTACCTGGATAGGACGAAGGGATTCCGCTCCTGTCCTCACCTGTTTGTATGTTTTGGGGCCAAGGACAAAGGTAGCAGGGCTTCCTCACAGACCCTGTCTAGGTGGATTGTGGCGGCCATTAGCAAGGCCTATTCCCTGGCAGGGGTGGCTTGCCCGCTCCATGTCAGAGCCCACTCCACGCGGTCCCAAGCATCCTCTTCGGCGCTCCTCAGGGGGGTGCCCCTGGTTAACATTTGTAAAGCAGCCACATGGTCCTCTGCAGACACCTTTGTCAGGCATTACGCCGTTGATGTCAATGCGGAGCAGGATGTATCTGTGGCCAAGGCTGTCTTACACTCCCTTTTTTCCTGAGGGAGTTTTGGAATGACTTTCTTGGCGTACCTGCTGGGTACCCTTGAGTGAAAGTGTGTATATATGTACCTGGGGGTGTGTATATATGTAAATTTTGAGTATTTATGTGTCCTTACACAGTTTTTTACATAGATGTATATATGTATATCTATTGTTGTTGTTCTTGTTGTTCAATAAAATTGTGTTGGACTTCACCCCCGCCTTCCTTATTGTGTGAAGCTTGGTACACTCCCATGTGTGGAGGCACAGAAGAACAAAGATGAAAACAGGGTTAGCATACCTGTAACTTATGTTCATCGAGTTCTTCTGTGCTGACACACAACCCTCCCTCCTACCCCGCTGTGAACTCCAATGCACGATAATGTGATGGCTGTAACGGAAATTGGTGTTTTTAAGGTGTTATGGCTGAGGTGTGTTGGTCAAGCGGCGGCAAGGGAGAACTGAGGGAAGGGGCCGTTGGTCGCTGGAGGATCACGTGACCGTTTGGGCGGGAAGACGGTCGCTGAGGCGCGCGACAAACGGCCCCTTCGGAGCCATGGAAGCTCTAGAAAATTCTCCGGCGGCTGGCCTGCGCCTGCGCAGTCCCATGTGTGTCAGCACAGAAGAACTCGATGAACATAAGTTACAGGTATGCTAACCCTGTTTTCCCAGCTACCATTGCATCTCCCAACATGTGTACTTCACATGTCAGATGTCTCATGTAGAGAGACTCTTATTGGGAGGAGGGAGGATGGGATAAAAATGGGAAGGGGAACCCTCCCACAGCTAGATTTTTTCATTCTAAATGATTTTTCATTCTAAATGTTCTTGAAGTGCTTTGTGTGTACCTAAAACATTTTTTTCAATGTTGGAAACACAAAATGCATCCTTGGAAGTTTGAAAGCTGAGTTTAGTGCAGGTTCAGAAATGACCATGGTAGTCAGAAGGAAATTGAGATGCTGTTATGACAAAGCATTGTCCCTAAGATGGTTTCTGATGAGAAGGCTTCAGCAAACGTTATTTACTGGGATGACAAACGGGCTTGTGAAACTGCAGACAGAAACTGGATTCTCAGTGGAAAGCTGTTGTGTCTTTGGGTTTTTTGCATTCCCCATGTCTGTGTCACAAAACATAAGAAGAGAAACCAATATTGAGTCTATAATTCAGCTTGAAATCCACTGTTTAAAAAAGCAATTTTGTAATGGACATGGGGTAGAGATTCATTGCCCTCTTTGTTGATGTGCAGAAGAACACTAAGAACATACTCAAAAGTGCATACATTATCAAAGTTGTGGGACTCCATTCTTGAAGCAGAATTTGAATTTTTTTGAAAAAGAAAACACATAGCTCTGAGTGTTTTCACTCTCTTAAGTGGCAAAAGATTTATATAGTTTTTCCACTGTATAGTCATTGTGCAACTTGCTAGCTGAAAAGGCTTCCTGGTGGTGTATTCCTAAGTGGCTGTATCCCTTCTTGTTTTCGTGCATTGCAGGGAAACAGCACCAAAGAGTATTTCCTTCAGAGGACATTGCAGAGCCTGGAGCGCTATTTCTACTTGATTGCTTTCAACTATTACCTTCATGAACAGGTGAGCTCCCTTCCCAGAGCTGCTAGCGAAGAATGCACATTCTGCCTCCTCATCCTGGCCATCCTTTGGGGAGGAGGAATCTGAAGATGCTTAGTTCTTTCGGGGAGTGTTGTAAAACCAACAAGGCCCTCTGATCATTTGTGACAGCCTTGAAAATACTTCCACAAAATGTTACTAATTTACCAAGTTAAAACTGTGCAGGTTTGTCAGGTGTGGTCTACAAGAAGGTAAAAGAAACTATATTTGTCAAGGTTATCTGGATGAAATTATTTGCTCTTGGCAAGTAGCATTTTACTAGCCTGAGTGATGAGATTAATAAGGTCCAGACACTACAGCTACTGGAAGAGACTCCTCCAGGCATTTAATGACTCCAGAGGTTTGTGAGACACCTTTTTAATCTGGTGATGGTGATATGACTGTATATTGCAGAGAGTTTTTTGCCAGAACTGAAGACTGCAGTGGCAGTTTTTGCAGATGAGGGTTCTATCTTGGAACAATTCATACATGTTGCATCCAGCGAAGCAGCAGCAGCAGCATCTTAGCACTGTCATTATGATTCACATTTTATGTCTGGGTCTGGCTTTTTCTTTTTTATACGAAGCCCTACCCTCTAAAAATTCTTCAGGTTTGGGTGCCCCTTCTTTGTCAAATGCAGCCAATGATGTGGAGTAGGGCACACTAGCAATGCCGTAGCATAGGGTATGCTGAAGTAGATCTATTTGGGGAGCTGAGGACTTCAAACAGGGCTACTTGTATGGACGGCAGCCCTGTGTTCTGAGAAGTACATTGTTCTGTCTGTGGAGTTGGTACATCTGTTGCTGGCTGAAGTGGAGTGTTAAGCTTTTAAGATTAGTATAAAAAAAGCAGTATACAGTTTGAAGATCCGGAGGTCCAACAAGAAGAAACCTTTGTCCAGCTGTCAAATCAGCAATCCCCCCCTGGACACTTCACTGCATTTGCTTCCACAAAAACTGACAGATATAACAGTAAGTTGTGTGTGTGTCATTCAGCATATTTTGGTTTACTTCTGGTGCTATGGCCTGGTCTAATAATAGGGTGGCTTGTTGTGTTCAGTAATACAAATGTAACGCCATTCAGTGTCCTTGTCAACAATAATGCATTTCTCTGTTTAGGCTATTTGTGATGTGTGCAGTATTTAAGGTCACAAGCCTGTTCCTGAAACCATCCCTGTCCCTGTCTTTTTTTCTTCCTGACCGGCAGTATCCCCTGGCCTTTGCTCTCGATTTCAGCAGATGGATGTGTCGGCATCCCGAGCTGTATAGGCTGCAGGCAAACATGAACCTGTCAGAGCATACAGTCACGGGGGAGCACATAACTAAGGGAGCACGAGTGCTGGTAAGTTAACGGAATGAATTGGCTCGACTTCAGAACGGATCATGAAGCATTCCCGTTACCTTTCTCAGTCTGATCGAGATACTTTCCTTATTGGTCTGCTTTTTTCATCTAGTCTCTTAGACAGAGTAATTTTGGCAATAGCTCAGATTTTGTATTCTCCTGTAAGGATTGTACTTGTAGGAGATGTGTTTTTCTATCAAACGTTGTGTTTGTATATCTCTATTGTGTCCGTGTTCCATAACTGGACAGCTGTTGTAATCAAACAAATCTTTTGCATCTAAACATGCCTTGTGGTACTCTTACTAGAATATCACTCAGATGACCTGAGGCCCTTGAGGCTTCTTATTCCTTTAGAAGGAGGCTACTAGTGAAAGCTGTCATCTTTCCCATGGAAGTTTTATTAAAGCAGGGAATGCTTGCTGAGATAACTTGCGGAAGCCTTGCTGGCACAAGAATAAGCAATAGCTAGTTGCCCTAATTTGTGGCTACAGTCTTTGGTGTTTTCACCTCTGATTAAGGTGGTGGATGAACGGTTTTCTCCAGATGTGCTCAGCACCGTCAAAGAGATGAGCGTGGCCAATTTCCGGAGGGTCCCCAAGATGCCTGTGTATGGGATGGCACAGCCGAATTCCAAGGTAATCAAGTATACTGTGCAAATTCTAGAGAGTGAGGGAAAGGGAGCAATGAACCCAAAGAGAAAATGGAAGCTATTCTCAAGAAAATTTAGATTCCTCCTCCTTTTAGCGATGTTGTTGTGGTTTCCAAATATCCTACAGTTGTGCATCATGGAATCCACTGGAACAAATAATAACAATATGAAAACTGTTGTCTTTTAAAAACTCTCATAGGGATGTTGCTTTCTGGAAACAGTCATTGCTAAGCGTTGTTTGAAGTGTTCTGTTTGTGGCTGACTTTGGCCCTTGAGGGTGCTGGAATGCTAGTAAAGAGATACTATCTTTGTCTTAGCCAGTTCTTCCACCACCCTTTTATGTCTCAGCCCCATCTCCTTCTACTTCTTTCAGAGACCTGCATCTCCCCCCCCCCCCAGTTCTTCCCTGAGAGGTTTACTCAAGGAAATGCTTCCTCAAGTAGATTGACCATAACCAAAGCCTAATCTGGAAGAAGCAATGGCGAATGAGTGACTGGAGCCTGCTCTTCTTGTTTTATTTTGTATGGCTGTGCTGGGGGAAAAGCCTGGGGAGGGAGGGGAGCCCTTAATAAACAAACAACACTCCTCTAAGCCTCCTCCTCATTGGCTCCGTTTGAGGGAATGGAGGGATAGCTCTCAGTACAAGTGTTGGAAACTGTTGTGTTGAGCCAGTATTAGGGTAGGGTATGAATGCGTGGGATTTCGTAAAATACTGGGTCTCAAAACTGTGTTTACTGAAACAACATGACTGCACTTGCAGAAGAGGATCGGCAGGTGAGGAGCGGGGTGTCCTTTAAGTGTCAGTTTACCCCTGTAAGGGCTCCCCCTAGCCAAACCTTTGTAAGTTTTAAAGGCCAGCTGTTGGGAGGGGCAAGAGGGGGATCTCAGAAATATCTTGAGGGGGAGAATGAAGCGAGAGATGGTTTAAGCACCTCTCTCATTCCTGCTGATTCTTCCTGACGAATATCCGGCCGCTTCATATCAGCAAGAGACAAACAGGAGGTTGGGAACCTTGCATTTCCCTTAAACTAGCTCTGCCTTTTGGAAGCTACAGCATATTTGTCCTTAAGCTTTTCAGTTTTTCCCCCATTTCCTAATAACCACAGCCACAGAAAGAAAACGAATCATTATACTGACACATCCCAGGAATCAAGGTTTTATTTTGTTATTTTTTTCTTTATTTAAACTATAAACTACACACCACAACACAATAAACAACAAACATAGAGAACAAGAAAAAACACACAATTCTAAACATAGCACACTAACAATACATATATCTATAAAATTAAGAGGAAAAGAAAAAAGAAAACAACCCCCCCCCGCTAAATTACACTACAAGTTGAGTTCAGATTTTCTCCGCAACAAGTATGTATCATTTCTAGAGTCCCACTTACTCTAAGTTAGTCACAAAACCCCTCTTTTTTCTATTGTCCATGTTTCTTAATCCATAAATCCAGATGTCATCAAATCCTTGTTATCCATTTCATGCAAAAAGTCTATTAATGGTTTCCATTCAGTCAAAAAGTTAACTAATGTCCTTTCTCTAATTAATGCAGTAAATTTTGCCATTAACACAAACTCCAAAACTTTTGTCAACTATTCCTCCACTGTAGGCAATGTTGTAGTTTTCCACTTTTGTGCATAAAGTACTCTTGCTGCTGTAATAAAGTATAACATCCCAGGAATCAAGTTGATGTAGAATCTCCGAAGAGAACTGTGCATCCCACCCTCCACCCCCCTGGATCCAAAATCCTAATGTTTGGAGATGCTCATAAAAAACTATTGACAGTCACAGCTTCCTCTGTAAGCATAGGGCCAATAAGGTGATTTCTTTTTGTAATGCGGCCATGATTGTGTGCCACCATTTCTATGTAGGCTATTGGAAGTGTCTTAAACTACCTGACTGATGCAAAGAGGAAGTATTCACACATTTTGTGGGTTAATCTTCGTGAAGAAGTGGTTCTGGAAGGAAACGAGCAAACTTATACTCTTCGGGAGGTTGGCAACTTGGAACAACAGGTAACAGTGCCCGTAACATCACCTGAACAGCTAGAGGTGAGTGCTCTGATACTGTTTTAACCTTCCTTTAACCCTTCCTTGTGGTAGAGTCTGACTACTACCGACAGATTTCTGAACTGCTAAAGGGGTTGTCGGTATCGTAATAGCCCAGACTAGCCAGATCTCTTAGCTTAGAAGCTAAGCAGAGTCAGCCACAGATCGTCGTCGTCCTTCTGTGCAGCCCCACATTGGGACTGCGCAGGCGCAGGCCAGCCGCGGAGAAGATTCTTTTAGCTTCTAGAATTGTGACGGGGACGTTCGGGCCCACCGCGCATGCGCGCCGGTGTTCCCGCCAATTTTGAAAGTACAAGTACCCGAACGTCCCCGGCATTCCCTCAGTTCCTTTTTCGCCGCCGTTTGAAAAGGTTCTTTAGCTATCGCTCGTGTCTTCGGACTTTTTCTTCGCTTGTGAGTTATCGTTTCCTCCTTCATCTCTGGGAAACGCCTCCACCATGTCCCAATCCTCTCTGTTTAAGAAATGCCAGCAATGTGGCACTAAAATGACCCACTCAGACGGTCATGACCTGTGCCTTATCTGTTTGGGCGAGGGGCACGTCGTGGAGCGCTGTAAGTTCTGCATGGCCTTCACCCCGAAGGCGCGGAACGACCGCAAGGCCAGGCTCCGAGCCTTCCTTTGGGACGCCAACCTTCTGCCGCCCAAACCTTCTGGATCGTCTGGGAGCAGGCCCAGCTCTGTCGCTGCCTCGCCGGCTCCACGTAAGTCGCCGGAACCGCTCCCCTCGGATCCGACGGGGCCGCCCGTTCCGGAGGGTTCGACTGCCTCCGGTTCCGTGAGTGCTCCGTCCAGTCGGAAGGTGAAGAAACGCGCTTCTTCGAAGCCTTCTTCGAAACCTTTGGCCACTGAGGCTTCTTCGGAGCCCCCGCCAAAAAAGGCAAAGGCCAGGTCGAAGTCCAAGAGCCGTGCTTTATCGCCGGCCCCGACATCGTTGGCTGGTTCGCCTCCCAGATCGGCCCCTCCTGCTGAGGACGTCAGGAGTCTCCTGCACACCCCGTCGCCTCCTCGTACGCCTCCTCCGGTGGTTCCGGACGACTATGAATCGTTCCCTTGTTTTTCGGAACCGTTCCAAGAGTTTGAACGCTCCCTGCCATCTGCTCCGGTCCCGTCGGAGGTCTCCGTTCCGTCGCAGCCAGTCATGTCGGTTCCGGCGCCGTTTCACCGATCCGTTCCGGTGCCTGCTGCTCTACCTCCTTGGCAGCCTGTCCCGGGCTTTGGGAACGTGGCCTCCTGGCAAGATTTCGTGGCTTGGATCCAACAGTCCGCCCCCTTCCTGCCTGGCCCATCGGCGCCCTTGACCTCGGTTCCGGCGCCGTCGACTCTGCCACTTGCTCCGCCTGCCGCTCGGCCACATCGCCATCTTTCGGCTCCCGAGCCTTGTACCTCGGTTCCGACGGAACGCCCTTCGGTTCCGACGCAGACCCCGGCGGCTTTCTCCGACTCCGAGGATGAAGAGGGCCTGGCGTCTCCGTCAGAGTACTCCTCGGACGCGGCTTCCGACCCTTCCCCTGATGATGCTGTGGGGGAGCTCCGTTCGTCGTCTCCTAATGACGACTACAGAGTGTTCGCGGAGCAGCTGGTCCGGATGGCCGCGGCACTGGAGCTGGATGTCGCCTCTTCCACCTCAAAACCCAAGAGCAAGCTGCTGGAGCCGCTGTACTCTGGCTCTCCTGCCTCGGTGGCGTTCCCCCCTGTCGAGGATCTCGTCGACAATGCCCTCGCGCTCTGGCAGACCCCTGCTTCCGTTCCGCCTACGGCCAAGAAGGTCGAGAAATATTATCGGCTCAAGCAGGAGGATTGCCCTTACCTCTTCACCCATCCGAAACCCTCTTCCATCGTGGCCGAGGAGGGTCAAGCTCGGTTCCGACGCGGTTCCTCTTCTGCTCCGTCGGATCGGGAGGGCAGGAAGCTAGATGGCATTGGTCGGAAGGTGTATTCTTCGGCTTCCCTGGGGTTCCGTATCGCCAATTTCCAAGTGATAATGGGCTCCTACAATCTCTTCTTGTGGAAGCGACTATCCTCCTACCTCTCTGACCTTCCCGACGATCGCCGTAACTTGGTCAAGGCTCTCCAGGCTGAGGCTTTCCGGTTGTCAAAACAACAGATGACAGCTGGCAAGGACGCCGCCGACTCTGCTGCACGTGCGATGGCATCCTCCGTGCTCTTGTGTCGGCACGCCTGGCTTCGATCTACAGCCTTGCCCCCCGAGAAGAAGGCCAAGGTCGAGGATTTCCCGTTTGAGGGTCCCCAGCTCTTCTCAGAGAAAACGGATGAGTCCCTTTCTCTCATGAAGAAGAACCAGCAGACGGCCAAGTCCCTCGGGGTTGCGCCTTCGGTTCCACAGTCGGGTCCGAGATATCGGTACGGCAAGTTCCGGTCCTATCAGTCCCCCTACCAGCAGTTCCAACAGCGCCAAGGAAGGTACTTCTCTGGCCAATCCTATGGCCACCGTTCCTACTCTGGCCAGCAGCGCCACTCTTCGAGACGCTCCGGCCGGTCCAAGGGACGACAGCAGCCTCCCTCGCCCAAGGCCTCGACTTCGGCGCAGAAGCCCTCGGTCTTCTGACTACGCCAGGACGCTTCCCCGTTGGCCTCCAAGGACGCTGTTGCTGTCTTGTTCTTGGACAGGCTACGGCCTTTCTTGCCCCATTGGCAACTCATTACTACCGATACCTGGGTCCTCTCTATTGTGGCCCGTGGTTATAAGTTATCGTTCACCACTGCACCCCCTCTTTCGCACCCCCCTCGTTGTGCTTCTTGTTGTAATGTTGTTTTACAAAATAATGTTTTGGAGCTGGTTAACAAAGGTGCTGTCCGGGTGGTCGATGTCTCTACTTCCCCTTGGGGGTTTTACTCGAGATACTTTCTTGTGGATAAGAAAGATGGGGGGTCTCGTCCCATTTTGGACCTTCGGACCCTTAATACTTACTTGAGGGTGGAAAAGTTTAGGATGCTTACTCTGTCACGAGTATTGGAGCTCTTGGAGTCAGGCGTCTGGATGGCCATTTTGGATCTCAAAGACGCCTACTTCCACATTTCCATCTTTGAGGGCCACAGGAAATATCTCCGTTTTGCCTGTGGAGGCGCTGTCTATGAGTACACGGCCTTGCCCTTTGGCCTGGCCTCGGCGCCCAGGGTGTTCACTAAATGTATGGCCACCGTGGTGGCACATTTACGGTCTAGTGGCTGTTTTGTCTATCCATATTTGGATGATTGGCTCCTGGTGGGTCCCTCCTCTGATTCCCTCCGGGCCTCTATCGCCCTCACCTTGTCCGTGCTAGACGGACTGGGGCTAGTGGTTAATTTGGGGAAGTCTGTTTTGTCCCCAGGTACGAGCATTAGGTTCATCGGGGTTCACTTTGACTCTCTGCTGGGCCGGGCTTGTCTACCCCTGGACCGCTTGCACAGGCTGTCCTCCCTGGCCCGCCACTTCGTGCATAACCGGTTCCAAACTGCCCTCCTGATTCAAACCTTGTTGGGCCTCATGGCCTCCTCCACAGGGGTGGTGTGTTTTGCACGCCTGCACATGCGACCTCTGCAAAACTGGTTTGTTCGGGTTTTCAACCCCCTCACTATGAGCCAACACCGTGGGTTTTCCATCCCGAGGGTGATACAGCGGTCCTTTGTATGGTGGACTGTCCCTGAGAATTTGTCCAAGGGTTGTCCTTTTGGTCCCTTTCTGCCGGAGGTCACCGTCTTTACGGACGCTTCCAATCTAGGCTGGGGGGGGCATTGTGGGCAACTGTCTGCTCAAGGTGTTTGGTCCTCCCTTGAGGTGAACATGCACATTAACCTCTTAGAGCTTAGAGCGATCCGTTACTCCCTTGCTTCTTTTGCAGATGTCATTCGGAACAAGAGGGTGCAGGTCCTGTCGGACAATACCACGGCCTGTTACTATCTCAACAAGCAGGGAGGAACGGTCTCGCTCAAGCTCTGCAGGGAAGCGACTACGCTCTGGAACTGGGCCATTACCAACAACGTCCTGCCCAAGGCCGTTCATATTGCTGGGGAGAGCAACACAGCAGCAGACACGCTGAGCAGGGTGTTTTTGCCCCAACACGAGTGGTCCCTCAACAGGGCTTACCTCCACGTGGTTTTCCGCATGTGGGGCACCCCGCTCGTCGACCTCTTCGCCACAGCCCACAACACACAGGCTCCCCTGTTCTGCTCCCGGGCCGGGATTGGCCGTCGCTCCCTGGGGGATGCCTTCCAGATACCCTGGTCTCCAGGGCTCTTTTATGCCTTCCCGCCCTTCCCACTCCTTCACAAGGTCCTCTCCAGGATCAGGGCCTTCCGAACCCATTGTATCCTGATTGCCCCTCGGTGGCCTCGCCAGGATTGGTTCCCCCTTTTACTCTCCCTGTCACAGGGGCGATGTCTCCCACTGCCGCACGCCCCAGACCTGCTAGTCAGGGACGGGGTGTGGCATCACGATGTGGCAGTGCTAAATCTGACTGCCTGGCTCCTCTGCGCCCCAGACTAGACCTCTCTGCTAGGGTGCTTAACGTGATCTTGAATGCCCGTAAACCGTCTACCAGGTTGTCCTACCAGAGGAAGTGGTCACGTTTCTCTAGGTGGTTAGCCCCCAAAGGGGTATCCCCTTTCACTTGCCCGCTGCCTGTCATTCTGGACTACCTCCTGGACCTGTGCTCCCAAGGCCTGGCGTTCTCCAGTGTTAAGGTGCACATGGCTGCTATCTCTGCCTTCCATGAGCAGATTGATGGGAGGACTGTGTTTGCACATTGGCTGTCCAAACAGTTCCTAAAGGGCCTCTTAAAGTCCTTTCCTCCTAGGGCCCATCCTATTCCTCAGTGGAGCCTGACCCTGGTGCTCTCCCGTCTGATGCTCTCCCCTTTTGAGCCCCTGTCTACCTGTCCCTTGCCTCTGCTCACGCAGAAGGTGGCCTTTTTGGTAGCAGTCACTTCCTCCAGGCGGGTAGGGGAGTTGTCTGCTCTGAGGTGTGACCCCCCCTTCCTGCAGTTCTTCCCCGGTACGGTCATGCTTCACACTAGTATGCAGTTCCTGCCCAAGGTGGTTTCCAAATTTCACCTGCGTCAAAAGGTGGTCCTTCCTTCCTTTTTTCCTACACCCTCTTCCCCAGAGGAACGTACTCTACACACATTGGATGTGAAACGTGCTTTATTGTTTTATTTACATCGCACCAAGTGTTTCAGGAAGTCTCCTGCCCTGTTCTTGTGTTACTCTGGCCCTCGCAAGGGCTCGCCAGCTTCTGCCCAGTCCATCTCTCGCTGGATTGTGTCTGCAATTAAACTTTGTTATCAGCAAGCTGGAGTCCGGTGCCCGTTGTTGATTACTGCTCATTCTACTCGAGCACAAGCTGCCTCTGCTGCCTTCCTGCGAGGAGTGCCGCTCCAGGACGTCTGCCAAGCTGCAACGTGGTCTACCGCTGACACTTTCATTAAACATTATTCTGTAGACGTGAATGCACGCCGTGAATCCGCTGTTGGCACGGCTGTTCTGCATTCTTTGTTCACATAGACACTCACACCCGCCCCCATTGGTGAGATGCTAGCTATTCTCCCAATGTGGGGCTGCACAGAAGGACGACGACGATAAACAGGGTTTCTCACCTGTAACTGTTGATCGTCGAGTCTCTTCTGTGCAGACACACATTCCCTCCCACCTGCCCCGCTGTGAGTGCTTGGTTTACTCAATTGTTTCTCCGGCGGCTCAGGTGAACTGAGGGAATGCCGGGGACGTTCGGGTACTTGTACTTTCAAAATTGGCGGGAACACCGGCGCGCATGCGCGGTGGGCCCGAACGTCCCCGTCACAATTCTAGAAGCTAAAAGAATCTTCTCCGCGGCTGGCCTGCGCCTGCGCAGTCCCAATGTGTGTCTGCACAGAAGAGACTCGACGATCAACAGTTACAGGTGAGAAACCCTGTTTTTCGTACTTGGGTGGGAGATCACAAAGGAAGATGGGCTACTATGGAGAGGAAGGCACTGTTGAACCATCTCTGTTCATTTCTTGCCTTGAAAGCCCCGTGGTCCTGAAGTCTCCATGAGGCCATTGTGGCTTGATGGAACCAAGAAGGGATCTTGATTGTGTGTTGACTAGAAGTGGCCCCCAGTATTACTTTTGTGTGAATGGCAGGCATTTTGGAATGGACAGTAACTACTTCTCTCCAAAGTTCAGCAAGTTTAAACCAATGTATAGAGTTTGAAGGAGCACAGAATATTCCTGGCTATGGGGGAATTTTCCACTTTTGACCATATATAATTTAAAATGAAAAATGTTTGTTCGTTAATCACTGCAAAGGAGCTTACAGTGGTCCTTGGTGTGTTCATATCTTGGAAGTATTTTGCCAGCCATGTGCCAGCAATAACAACTAACGTTTCAGTCTGGTCTGAGAATCTGTTGGTCCTGAAGAGAGAGTGGTGTGTAGGATGGGGCTTAATTGCATGCTTCCATTAAGGGTGATGAGTTTTTTTCTTGCAGTTCTTCAATCCCAGCCCCATTGGATTATGTCATTTTACTACAAATCTTTACTGTTATTATCAGACATTGTTATATTTTGTAAATTGCTTGCTGTTTTACAGAATCCTCCCTGTGCAAGCACCATGTCATTACTGACCCATGGGAGGATGTCGCATCACAACGTTTTCTTGGCAGACATTTTACGGGGTGGTTTGCCATTGCCTCCCCCCAAATAGCTTTGTTTTAATAGGAATCTTTCCTCTCAGAATCTTTTCAAATGATGTTTTGATAGGCTTATTGATTAAGTGAATAGTTTATCATACTTGTAATTAGGGTTGCCATCTCTGAGTTGGGAAATTCCTGGAGATTTGGGGGTAGACCCTGGGGAGGGCAGAGTTTGGGGAAGGAGCTTAGAAGAGATGTGATTCCATAGAGTCCTCCATCCAAAGATGTCAAAAGTTGTAATTCCAGGAGAATTTCAGGTCCCACCTGGAAGCTGGCAACCCTAGTTGTAATCTGCCTTGAATCCTAGTGTGAAAGGTTGACTATAAGTGAAACTAAATAAAATAAAATAAAATATGCTGTGTGTCTCTTCTTTAGAAACTGGAATCCATTTTCAAGAATGAGATTCTCAAGTCCCAGAATTGGCTTGAGGTTTATCTGGAACAGGAGAAGCAGATGAAGAAGTTTAAGACGTGCCTGACTATGCAAGAGATATTTAACCAGCACAAGAGTACCCGTCAAGGACTAGTGTACAAACGGATCCCCATTCCAGACTTCTGTGGCCCCAAAGAACAGGTAAGCCCTTCTGCAAAATCCCACCTGAGCTTTTCTAGGTTGATCCTAAACCAGTTCTGTGATGGGGCTTTTGTGCCTTTGGAGTCCAGTTGGTTAGGCAGCAATAATGTAGGAAACTATTACTTTCTTCTTTGAATTTGGCCTGGTTGAGGTTCTGGTGGGTCCCATGTTGTCACTGGTGAAAGCCCGTATGGTGTAGTTGTTAATGTGGCTGGAGAAACCTGTGTTCAGTTTGGTGAGAGCCAGTTTGGTGTAGTGTTTAAGAGTGTGAGACTCTAATCTTGAGAACCGGGTTTGATTCCCCACTCCTCCACTTGAAGCCATCTGGGTGACCTTGGGTCAGTCACAGCTTCTAGGAGCTCTCTCAGCCCCACCCAACTCACAGGATGTTTTGTTGGGGGATAATAATAACATACTTTGTAAACTGCTCTGACATTAAGTTGTCCTGAAGGGTGGTATATAAATCTGTTGTTGTTGTTGTTGTTGTTGTTGAAATCTCCACTTTTACACAAAACTCTCAGTCATCTTGGGCTAGTCAGTTTTATCCTACTTCATTGGGTTGCTGTAAGATTAAAAGAGGAAAGGAGGAGCCATGCATGTTGTCTTGAGTTCTATGGAAGAAGGATAGGCTAAACATGTAATCGGAAGGGCTGTCAGTGGGCTTGGAAAGGTGTCTCCACATGGGCATGTGGACAGATGGCTGCTGCAGTTTGTGTAAGGATGGCCACTTGCAAAGTGACTTCTGCAATTGCCGCCAATGTGGAAGGCACTGCAGGGGAGGCGCTTCTGCTGAGCTAGACTGTGAATCCATAGGCAGTCCTGCATGCCCCGGAAAATATGCCCAGCACTTAAGAGTCTTACAGTCAATCTAGATGAGACGCCAGACACAAAAATGGCATGTATCAGTTTCCCACAAGTTTTGACAGGAAATGTAGGTGTCTCGTCTGACTGCCGCCCGCCCGCACTTGCTTCACCCACCCTGTGCCTGCTGCCTTCCGCTTTTCTTCAAGCGGAGGGGCGAGAGCTCCGGGGCCTCGCCTTGCCTCGCCCACATTGCGGAGCTCCCCAACCACGGAGCAGCATGTGGACTGGCTCCCTGGCTCCTTCCCATGCATTCTGCCTTCCAGCCACCTGGGCGCTGGATGAGCAAGCGAGATGGGGGGGGGGGGGGAGGGAGAACTATGGCTGTTCCCTCTGGGCTTCTTCTCCAGTGGTGGGGAGCGGTGCTCAGCTGTCGCTGCTGAGGAGGAGCCAGTTGGCATCACCCATCCCCCTCCTCATCCGGCATCTGGCAGGCTGACCCACTGCCCCATTCTCCACTCCACTGTCACCTTGGTGGAAGAAGGGCGCCTGGTGCCATACCAAAGCCTCATGCCCAGGAAGGTGCAGTGGCCCTGCACGCCCCCCTCCTCCCAGCCTGGGCTGGGAGAGCACCCTTCTGGGATGGTGCCGGGACCAGCCAAAGCAGGCGTGGGGTGGGTGAAGCAGCATGCCATGTGGGTCCAGGTGGGGTGGAAAACGGGGCAGTGGGTCAGCCCACCAGGTACTGGCTGTGGAGAGGGGTTGGTGATGCTGGCTGGCTCCTCAGCAGTGACAGCCGAGTGCCACTCCCCACCGCTGGAGAAGAAGCCCGGAGGGAACAGCCGCAGTTGTCCCTCTTTCCCTCCCACCCATCTCACTTGCTCATCCAGCACCCAGGCATGGGAGGGAGCCAGGGAGCCAGTCCACATGCTGCTTCATGTTGCAGACGAGGTGAGGCCCTGGAGCTCTTGCCCCTCCACTTGAAGGAAGGTGGCAGGTGCAGGGCGGGTGAAGCAAGTGCAGGGCGGGCAGCAGTCAGACAGGACGCCTACATTTCCCGTCAAAACCCATCAAAACTTGCAGGAAACTGACGCATGCTGTTTTCGTGTCTAGCGTCTAGTCTAGTTTGAGTGTCATATGAGAGAGCTAAACTACAAGAGACAAATTACACGAGGACGAGGAGTCGAAATGTTAGCCAGGAAGCCAAGTTTTAAAAGACAGATCAAAAGGCTCTGTCAATTTCCCCTCTCTACAGAGCAGCAAAGATCATTCCTCAGAAAGTTTATTTCCTCTTTGTCTCCTAGAAGGGAAGGTGAAACTGACGGAGCCTTTGGAAGGTGAAGAGGAAATTAACCCTCTGAGGAGTGATCTTTGCTGGCTCTGTAGAGAAGGGAAAATGACAAAGCCTTCCAATCTGTCTTTTAAAACTCAGCTTCCCGGCTAACATTTCATCTCCCTTCACGTGAGCGTCCTTGTTTAATTCATCCCTTGTAGTTTAGCTCTCAGAGATTATTTCTGTTTGTGGAAAAGTGGGGAGTGATTTCTGCTGATTTCTCCTTACTTTGCCCCTTATGCTGTTCCTGTGGGTCCCCTGAACCCCAGGAACAAGATTTCAGGGGGCTCATTGCACTGTGGCAAGAGGAAGAAGTGGGGCAAGTCCTGCTACTTATGAGTACATCAGTTGGATATACCCCAGAGGAACATGGGCCAGAAGGAATGGGTAAATTTTGCCTCCAGAACTACCAGGAGGATGCAACGGATGTGGCATTGATGACTGGAAATCATATTCAGTTGGCCCTCTGATTTCTAAGACTATATGAGGCATTGAATACATGGTTGCAAAGGTTTGCTTGCCACTTTAAGGGCAAGAAACATTTTTTTAATTAAAAAAAGAACATGGAAATTCTTTTGAAGCTGAATCGTGCGGTTGAGATAAAATGTTGTGTGGCCCATGGAGACATGGAGCATGCACTGGCTCTCCAGTGTTTTGTCTCTTCTCCTGAAGGCTGCAACCGTGGTGAAGATCTTTGGCTCTTGATATACCTCTCCAGGATTACATATATAATTGCAATTCCAGTGGCGTCTGTTTCCCCACCCCCACCTCAAAGTAATTGTGTATTAAAGGAAGAACCAAGGCACTTGGTAAAATAATTGAACCATATATAGCTCAGAGGCGGCATTGTAGATAGGACTCTGTTTTAGGAACTGGTCTTGCTATATTTGCTTGCTCTTTATGTCCTAAACCTACAGGGTGTTGCATTTTGAAAGGCATGCAGTTTGTCTCTTTTTGGGGCAACCACGGTGCGCTTTGAAGTATTTGTTCATGCTGCAACAATAACAGCTTCATAATGTGCAGTCTCCAGTTAGAACTCGTGGCTTGTAGTTCAGTTGAGTTAACCCAGGAAATGAAAGACTCCTCAGAAAAGCTGGTGCCCCTGTGCTCTCTCGATTTACGACCTCTCTTCTCACTTGCTGCTTTTTATTTTCCATCTCTAGGATTTTGATCAGCTTCTGAATGTAATGAAAGGCGCTCTGGCCGAGGACTCCTGTACAGCTTTTGTTTTCAATTGTCATAGCGGGCGTGGAAGAACCACAGCTGCCATGGTTATTGCAGTCCTTGTGCTCTGGCATGTCAATGTATGTACTAACGCAGAAAGGGGTATTCCATGCAGCAAAGGGTGGAGTTCTCAGAGGGAGTGATTCTGGGGTTACTCTTGGGAGATGTTCTCAGGGATTTAGCACCCAGTATGCAGAGCTCATATCCCTTGTCGTGAAGCGCCTTCTGGCTTTCCAAAGACTGAAGCTTAACCTTTGAAACCCTCAGTAAATAAGGCATCACATTCTTTGCAGAGCCTCTTTCCCCATGAACACCAACAAGGGAGGTACCTCTTTTTGTCCATTTGAGGGAGGTTGTCGGGGCTGGGTCTTCCTTGAAAGGGCTTCCAGTTGTCTGTTAGAACTCATCACTTGGTGGCACTGTTAACCTATCTCCTGCATAGCTTAAAAATCTAATTCTTGTTGTAGGGAATTCCTCAGATAATTGAGGACGAAATTGTGAGTGTGCCCGATGCCAAGTACACGAAAGGGGAGTTTGAGGTGAGTGGTAGCGTTTCCTTTGCAACATCTTCTGGTTAAATTTCATGAGCTCACTATTCCTAAGGCAGTGCTTCTGAAGCAGTCTTTAGGAAACCGTAACCTTTGCAAATAATGCGGGCCACAATCCCAGCTGAGGGTGTGCTTGGTCTTTTGTGACTGTGCCACTGGCTGCAGTTCCTGCCACTTTTCTGCACCAGCCATTAGCCTTCAGGCTTCCCATAACCTTTAAGTAGGACTGGGCAATTGGGAGCAGTGAGCTGCCGTGCGTTCCCTCACATTGTGGTTTGGAGCAGAATGGGGAAGGCCAGAGATGATACCTCAAAGAATCACAAAGCAAAGATTATCGGTGCAGATGTTGGGAGAGTACATAGACCTGGGGCTACATCCAACATTCTTCCTGCTCACATATTATAAATGTGTCTTTAATGTCTGAACCGTTACATATATGGTGGGTGTGCACCCAGATAATGTTCTGGAAGCTTTGGAGTTTTGTACATGTATTTCACCTTGTTGATGTGAGATGTTCTGGCTTTTAGGTTGTTTCTGCCTAGGTATATTTTTAGGAAGAGGAATGTAATGTCCTAAGTGGTCTTTGAGGGAAACAATACCTTCTGTTTTAATAAAATATATTACATGAGTATTGGTTTTTTTTTGTTTTTTTGGTACTTAAATTTTCTTGTTTCCAATTAAATAAAACAGTTCCCAAAAGAATTTCATGGGACTCAAAATCTAGCACAAACGAGAAGTACAAAATATTCCCACGGAATAAATGTTCATCTACTCCATAGTTAGCCCTCATGTGGGTTCTAAGCAGGAAGGTTTCATTTCATATAAGTTGTGCTATTGCTGTTGTTTGTCAGGTGGTGATGAAAGTAGTTCAGATATTGCCAGAAGGACACCGGATGAAGAAGGAGGTGGACATGGCATTGGATATGGTGAGCGAGACAATGACACCCATGCATTATCACCTGCGGGAAATCATCATCTGCACCTACAGACAGGTGAGATGGGCTCTTTGGAACAAGGGCAGGTATATGATGGTTGATGTGCTTTGACATAGCTTTGACTGTCCCACTCCCTCCAAATTCTGCATCTTGTATAATTTTTGTCTGCTGAGCTTTTCATTCCTTTTGTCCTTCCATGTGATAGTCTTTTTCTTCCTGGTAAGACACACACAACCCCCACATCCTAATCTACATCATAGTATTCATCTGGGTCTCCATATTTTATGTCTCTGTTTTACTTATCAGAACATTGCCAGTTTGCTCAGCTTGGTGAGCTTCCTGTCAGTCTTTAATATGCAGCCAACATGAAGACAGCACTCTGCTTCTTTAGGAAGAGGTGGTGGTGCCCAACCTTTAGGACACCACTTGTGTGTCCATCACCACCCATCTTCAAATAACCAGGTGTTTAATGAGATGGGGGCATGATCCGTCCTCTGCAGAGGAGGCAGTGGTAGGAGTTAAACCCTACCAAACACCGTATGCTGGAGTTCCAGAGTGGGACAGAATAGTCTGTGTTAAGGGGCATTCATAGGCATAGCCATCTAGGCTCCCCCCTCCCCGAAATGATGACTAGGTACACCTGGGTAAATATTCTCTCCGTTGTGACCTTTGTGAAAGACATCCTCTTCAGGCAGACTGAGTCCAGAATCTGAGCCTGGTCTAAAGCGCTCAGTCAAGCCCAAATTGGACACGTTGATGTTAGTGGAATGAGA
The DNA here is from genome assembly GCF_028583425.1 of Eublepharis macularius. Lineage (NCBI taxonomy): Eukaryota > Metazoa > Chordata > Lepidosauria > Squamata > Eublepharidae > Eublepharis > Eublepharis macularius. The sequence goes on from NC_072795.1 coordinate 111,365,813, forward strand.
GCTGTCAGAAACTATTTGCATGTATGTGGAGCTCCATGCAGCTAATGCTATTAATGGTGAACCACACTGCATAGCACTATTGGATGAATTGCCCTTGCTTTTAGCGACACAGACCCCCATGAGTCATTGCTGTGAGATACTAGGTGCTATGCTTTCAGCCCACCCACTGGGAAATACTAATTGCGATTAATGGGCCAACAGATGGACTGAGACTCCTTTGGCCTTCGGGACACACAGTTGCACTTCCTATGTTAAACCCGCAGATGGCAGGCAAGCACTATTGGTTTCCTAGCAGTATGCCTGGGGAAGAGAAACGTTTCTCTTAAATAGGCACAATGCCTATTTTACTGTTTTAAAAGAACTTTTACTGTTCTTTTGCCAAAGTTTGTGGGCAGCCCTTTTGTCCTTCCAGCTATGGGCTAGTAAACATACAGTGTTCATTGCTTGATGCCTGCCACACGGCAAGGTGAATTGCATATATGTGAACTGCATAGAACTACAGATGAAACCCTCATCACCTCAAACATTCCTGAGCCATGGAGTTAGTTCACACATTCACCTGGCAGAAATCAAGTGAGTGTGCATTTGTGAGCCTGATCCCAGAATGTTCTGTCTTAGAAGACTGTTTGCATATTTCTGTACTCTGTATGAGCTTGTATCCTTTCCCTACCTTTTTGCTTTAATTATTGCTTACTGAGGAGGTGAGGAAGCTGCCTTCCTCAAGCACGACTCTTTGATCCAGGCATGTCCATTATAACTTTCAGAACCATCTTTGAGAAAATAGCCCAGAAACTAATACTAGGAGTGGTTATCCAATGGCAACATGAAATTTCTAAGTGTTTAGCAGATAGTGTGGTACCAATCTGGTCTTAAAGCAGACATTATCTAGTGAATAGAGATGGGCATAAACCAGAAAAAAAACGCACCACGAACTTTCACGAATCGGTTCATTTTGGTTTGTAAAAATGTCACTTCCGGGCCGGCAAATCACCACTTCTGGGTCAGCAGAAGGTCACTTCCAGGTCTGCAGAAGGTCTGCAGGAAGTCCATCCCCTGTTGCCTAGGAAACTGATTGATCGGCGCCAGACTATCTGCAGTGATGAACTGAAAAATGAACCAAACGAACCAGCCTAAAATTTGTGGTGGTTTGTCAGTAATGGGATCTGACGAACCTTTGGTTCACGAACCACAAACCGGCCTGGGGTTTGTCACGATTTTTGGTTCATATTTTGGTTCCTGCCCATCTCTACTAGTGAGACAAGCCCAAAGGCTTGACTTTTCCCCATTATCTTATCTGCAGCTGACTTCCCTGCTGCCAAAACACAAGCACTATAAAAAGGATGAAATTCAGGTTTCTTGCTTGCTAGCGCTTCCACCACAAAGCTCCAGAGGAATGTGATTCTTAATAGATGTGGAGTAGTATGTGCATCACACTGGCCCCTGGCCACTACTTCTGTGTTTTGAGAAGCGAGTTCATAACCAGCAAGAGAATTAAAAAAATCCTGTGGGGGTGCTCAGGGCTAGGGTCTCCATTTCTTTGGACCAGGAGTAATCCTCAGGTTTGCAGAAAAATATTTTTAAAAAATAAGGATTAAAACAAGTAACGTTTAGCATCTGAGCAAATGTCACCAAAACCCTCATGGTTTTGTTTTAAAGATAAGGATTGGCTAGAGTTACCAATCTTCAGGTATTGCCTGTAGTTCTCTTAGAATTACAGGTGATCTCCAGACTACAGAGATCAGTTCTCCTAGAAAAAACAGCATCTTTGGAGGGTGAACTGTATAGTATCACATTAGTAAATGTAAGTTGTGCAATTCCACCATCTTTATTGCTACAGATATGCAAGCTGGTCCTATGCATATTAATTCAGACGCAGGTTCCACTGAATTCAATGGGACTTACTCCCAGTCAGAATGCATAAAATTGCAGGCTTGCAGCACAATCCTAAGCTTGTTTTTATTAGAAGTAAGATTAGACATCCAGTGGCATCTTAAGGACTAACAAAATGCATCCCAGCATAAGCTTTCATAAGTTAGTGGTCACTTCATCAGATGTCTGTGGTGTACATTCGTAGGATATGTATAAATGCTATCAATGTTCACCCTGTATCTCCAGTGAATGTACACTCCATGCATCTGGTGAAGTGAGCTCTGTCTCATGAGTGCTTATGCTGAAATAAATATTAGTCTTTAAGGTGCCACTGGAGTTCCGTTCCATTTTGCTGAAAGTAAGTTTCATTATATTAAATGATATTTACTGTCAAGCAAGTTCATATAGGATTGCAATCTTAGAGCACAACCTTGTGTATACTTACTCAGAAGTCAGTCCAGTTATATCAAGTGGAACTTGTTTCCCATTAAATGTGCATAGGATTGCGGCTTATGTCTCCTTGATGCTTGTTCCTGTTCTCTTCTTAAACCATTGGAGTTCAGCTTCCAAACTAGCACGTGTCTGGACTACCCCCTTTTATGCTCCTTCTTTGCGCCACCAATTTTGCCTGTTTGTATGCGGCGTTTCAGATGTAGTTCAGAGAGCTGAGACTGCCACTAGAGGGCAGGCTGCAACTCCATCTAGGCTATGAACGGAGCCTTTTCATAGGAAAACAATAATGTTTAAAAGATTTTTGTCAAGGTTTCTGATCTTGTACTTTTAAAAGTAAATAAAAGTGTTTGGGTTTAGATATTTGCACTGGGAGTTAGGCATGTGTGATTTTTGTGTTTAAAAAAGCTTGGGTTATATAAGAGTTATTAAAACTCTCTCCAGCGATTCTTGGTTATATTATGCTGCGTACAAGTATTTCTTCACCTAACAGACGCATGCTGATCACCCATCAGAAGGGATGGGAAAGTCTGCTCCCTTCTTAGGGAATGATTACTATTGTCAATTAACAGCAGCAGCCACATGTTCACTAGTGTGTGGGCAGCTGAGATCCCGCAAAGGATACTGGAGGTGCCTTCTTGGTTGTGGTACACAGAGGGTTTCCCTCACATTGCTCGGATGAGGGTGGGGGAAAAGGAGGACAGTCTTCATAAGAATGCCCTTGCTGGACTGGAACAAGTTTTTTTAATATTGTGTATTATGTTGGTTTATTAAGTGGGTCAAATTCTCACAAAAATACATAATCTAAAGCCCACATGCTGCACAAAAAATGAAATTTTGTAGTCGTATCTAGTGATATGGAAACCCGTGTGCACATGATTTGGAATGACTAATTTAAAAAGTTTAAGTTTGTCCCAATTTAATTGTGCTCTGGGGGAAACAGACAGTTGGTGCTGGAGACTGGTGTGTGACATCAGGGGCTCCTAGGAACAATGAGGGAGATGACTGTTGCTGGACAGCCTACAGGACATCATGGAGGCTCCGGTGCAATTTCTACCCATCGCTAGCTTGGGTAGGAAAGGGACGGGGATATTCTCAGGTTGAGTACGCGTTAAACTGGGCCTGAGCATAGACAGTTCGAGGCTCAGCTCGTAAGGGGCTCAAAGGCATTACTGAATCCCCCCCTAATCTTGTACTCCAGGGACATCACTAACTGAAACAGTAACAACCCATCATGGCCAAATAAAAAAGCAATAAACTATAGCACTCTTGGTACAAGTCATCAGAAATAGTCAAGTAGTGAATGACCTTGTATGCCCACTTGAAATAAAAGTTATACAACATTGAATCAGAAACTGATCTGAATTTCTGAATTTTCTTTGTGCTGTGGGTGTTCAGATCATAAATAAAACTTTTTTTTAAAAAATTATTAGGTGAGCATAGTTTACAAATAACATCTATTGAAACCTTAATATCTATATTCCCCCACCCTTTCCCTCCCCCCCTTTTTCTGGGACTTCCAACAACTTTCCAACCCAATAACAAAGTCTATTACTTACTTATCTCTACATATCATTCTAACTTTTTACTTTACTATACTAAATAATATCCATTAATTTCAAATCTAATTCTAATCTTAATCTAAAAATAGTTAAAACTTCCCTTTATCAGATAAAGATTCATATCTCTTAATCTCCAAATTTAATAACTTTCCAGTTGGCACCGTTTTCCCTTTATGTCCCACTTCTTCTCTAAATATTGTCTTAACCTCCCCCATTCGTTAAAAAATTCTTCTAAATTCTGATCTCTCAACCGCCTTGTCATTTTATCCATTTCTGCCATGTACAGCAATTTTTGTATCCAGTCTTCAATAGATGGTACTTCTTGCACCTTCCATTTCTGCGCATATAATATTCTTGCCGCTGTTGTCATATAAAATACTAATGTTCTGTATTGCATAGGAACATCTTCCATATTTAAGTTCAGTAGCAATAGTTCTGGGTTCTTTGTTATCGATATCTGCAAAATTTCCTTCATCGCTTCTAAAATATCTCCCCAGTACTGTTTAGCCACCTCACAAGTCCACCACATATGATACAATGATCCTTCATGATTTTTACATTTCTGACATTTATCTGACATCTTAGCATTTCCATACGCTATTTTCTTAGGCGTCAAGTACCACCTATATATCATTTTATAAACATTTTATAATGTATTTTTCCACAGATCATAAATAAAACTTTGATGTGTTAACCTGGTAAAGTTATGTGTTTTCATTTAAAAAAAACAGGAAAGATTCAAAAAGAGAACAATGCTCATGGTTTGAATAGTTTTTAGTGACTGCAAACGTTTTTTTGCTTCCCTCTTCACAATGCTAAAATGTTGAATTGACCATGAAAAAACTGTAGTGGGTTCAGGATACATGAAAGGAAATTGTTCAAATGATACATAATCAGCTCCTAGAATTCACCGCTGCAAGATTCGATAACAAGCTTAAGTGGCTTTTGAAAAATGATACGTAGATGATACGTGGAAGGAAGCATGTCTAGCAGCAGTGATCAGCAAGCACAGTTAATATTTTATGGCACCGTGAATATGTTCTAGGAAGGGGACTCTGAAATGTGCAAAGGTTATTATAATTAGCTGTGATAGGTAAATGGAGCATCCATGTTAAAATGCAGAATACCTTTGAGTAGTGGATGCCCAAGGAAATGCTGTCATCATTATTCCCTTCTTGTGAGTTCTTGGTGGCATTTATCTGGCTTTTTCTAAGTATAAAATGCTTGACTCAATGGCTCTTATCTGATCCAGTTGGGCAAAGATCCCCTGAAATATAAAGGGAGGGGCACATCTGAAGGAGGGTCATTTTGGTTACATCTAGTAGAGTTAGTAACATCAGCACCTTCTTAGAGGCCATGAAAAGTGGCCTGTCTTTCCCTGACATTCTTTTTCATGACTGTACAGCCCTTCAAAACTTAAGTGAATGAACCCCAATTTGCTTGCGTGCGTGCGTGCGTGCGTGTGTTTACTGCATCCTTTGCTGCTTGCAGCTTCAGTGCCTTCAGGTCTTGCAGCTTTTCCAAGCTGGCATAAAATGTAAATAAAAAGCCAAAGGGACATAAGCCCTGTGTTCTGCAGGTTGCCTTTTCCATTTATAAATTTTTTTATTTTATTTTTCATAACTACAAAACACTACACCAGACTATCACAAGGAAAGGGGAGAGGGAAGGGACAAGGGGGGGTGGAAAAAGAAAAGGGGGGGGGAATGAACTACAAACACTAAACACTACACTTCAATGTTTCCCTTCATACTGTCATAATACAAAAATAGCTCCATAGAATAATGCTGGAGTGGTTAATCATACAGAGAATAAACATTTCAAATTCTGATTAAACTTTCCTCCCCCTTCTAGGTCCCGGACGCAATTCTCTCTGTGCAACTGCTGTTGCGATGCTCTCCTCCTCCTCCCCCCCCTCCGGCTCCTCCTTTTCTTCGTTCTTGGTGCAGCAGAGTTCTGGGTTTTTATTCTCAAAATCCTTTAGTTGATCTTCTGATAATATCTTATAGGCCTGATCTTTATATCTGAACCATATTCCTTCCGGGAATAACCATTTGTACTTTATTCCATGGTCCCTCAGAAGAGCTGCAAACTTTTTATATTTAAAACGCCGTTTCCGGACTAGAAATGGAACGTCCTTCAAAATCTTGACTTTCAAACCCATAAAGTCCAAATCCGCATTGTATGAGTTATATAGGATGGTGTCCCGAATCTTTTTAGATGAAAAGTCAATAATGATCTCACGAGGCAACTGTCGCTTTGTTGCATATTTTGAAGAAGCCCGACGGACCTCCAAAATGGCGCTTTTAACCTCTTCTTTAGTTGTCCTCGCGGGTATCGCCAGTAGTTCCGAGACCAAATCCCACAGATCCTCATTTTCCTCCTCTTTCACGTTTTGGAGACGCAAAATTGTCTGCGTTCGTTCCACCTGTAGCCCGATCAGCTGGTTCTCCACCAACTTCAGCTCCTTTTTTGTAGCCTTCACAAGTGACGCACTTTCCAGAGCAGACTTTTCTGCCCCCCCCCCCGCTGCTGCCTTAATGGTTTTCACCTCGCTTTCAATTAAGCCCACCCTTTGATCAGTTTCGTTCAGCTTGTCAACAAAGGGTTTTATAGCTTCCACCACCGCCCTGCGCACCAACTCTTCGAGCGACTCCCCCTTCTGCAAGGTAGCCGAGATTGACTTACCGAGAGCGGGACTTTGCTTCTTTGCTGCCATTTTGGGGGGGGGGGGCGCCAACAAAATTCTGGAACTCAACGAAGGGGAAGAGCGAGTCTTCTTCAGATCAACCTCTCCTTCACAAACGCTTGTAGAACAGAAGGGATTCGCTTGTTTACAGGCTTCCACCTGTTTCTTTTACTTGCCGTTTCTCGTTGCCCGGCGGCACTCGAGGCGCCGCGCACATCTGCCGGCCTCCATAGGGACAAACGGGCAATTCCCCCCCCGCATTGATTTCGGGGAGTTCTTCCCGCCGCGTCCCGGACCCTGGCTCCCTCCCTGGGAGTCCTGGGGGCTAATCCTTGCGGATCAGCCGCCCGGTCAGGGTGCCCGGTCGTTTCCTCCCGGACCAGCCGAGAGGAGCATCCGGCATGGCTGAGAAAACGAAACCGAATCTCTGCAGGTTGCCTTTTCCCATGTCTAGTAAAAGTTCTTTTTCCCAGTGACCTTGGCTCAACCCTATTTCAACATAGTGTTTTTGAAAAAGGAAAGCAGAAACCTTCTAAAATAAGAAGTGCATATCTCATGGGCCTTCACAGAAAACTGTCAGAGAGGCTGGGCTTAAATAAATAAATAAATAACAAGCATTGTTCTAGGTAGAAATTCTGTCCTGATTTTTAAAAAGTATATATATAAAACATATATATAAAACATATACATACATACAAAACATATTCATACATACACACACACGCACATATCTATCTATCTATCTATCTATCTATCTATCTATCTATCTATCTATCTATCTATCTATCTATCTATCTATCTATCTATCTATCTATCTATCTATCTATCTATCGTGGCCAAAATTGCGGAAACCTTTTGGAAAAAATGCATTTTTGAGGTTTGATGGTTCATAACACCACTTTTTTTTGGAGTAATACCATAAAATTATATATCAATGGAAAGATAATTTAATCAAGAATGTAATGCAACAAAGTTTGTTCAATTATCTGTATTTTATCAAATGTTATAGCCAAACAACCAGGAAAAGGAAGCACAACTTGCTTAGGTTGATATGAAGCAGCTTTCATTCATTTGAATGTAGCCAATGAGCATGAGTCTTTAGAGAGCCAATCAGGTGTCATCTTTTTTTGGCAATGAGCCAGTCAGGTCACAGTTGGATTCAGCTATTGATGTCATGTATTGGAGCTGAGAGGAGGTCATCTGTCAGTGTGTTATGTGATTGCTATCAAGTTGGTTGGTTGGTTTTGCGTTCTTTCATTTAGTGAGCTTGTAAAACGTAATAAAATTAATGGCACAAAGAGTTGACTGGTCACCCAGAAAGTGATGTAAAATAGTACTATTAAGTGAACAAGGCTACAGTTATGAAGAAATTAGAAGAAAAATTGGTGGAAACTTAACCGAAGGTGGCATTTCTAAATTTTTGAAGAGGTATAAGGCAACTCAGTCACTACAAAACCAGACTGGTAAAGGCAGGAAAAGGTGCACACAAGCAAGGGATGATAGAAGAATTGAGAGACTGAGCCTAGGTGACAGAAGAAAATCATACAGAATGAAATGCCGCAAATCATACAGAACGAAAATCATACAGAACGAAATGGCGCAATTCAACGTGAAGTTGAGTGCAAGGACTGTTCGGCGCAGACTGGAGGAATTTGGTCTTAATGCTAGAATTCCACGAAAAAAACCATTGTTATCTCTCAAACAATGGTTGAAAAGATTAAACTGGGCTAAAACCCATGTTAACTGGACAGCGGAACAATGGGACAGTGTTATTTGGAGTGATGAGACCAAAATCTCCCTGTTTGGTAGTGATGGCATAAAATACATGAGAAGAAGAATCAGAGAAGATTTGCATCCTGATTGCATTACACCTACCGTGAAACACCCAGTTAGTGTTATGATATGGGGTTGTATGACATCAAAAGGTGTGGGCAGAATTTGCGTGATAAATGGCAATATAAATGCTCAAAAATAGATAAATGAAATACTTGAGCCCAAACTGAAGCCTTCCACACGTGATCTTTTCCAAGATAATGAAGCATTTATATTTCAGCAAGATTCAGCTCCATGTCATGTTGCTGCTGTGTGCAAAAAGTGGTTTCAAAATCTATGGAGCCGACTAAAGAAACTGGTTAGTGAGAAGCAACCCAGCAATAAACCACAATTAATAGAACCAATAACTCAATTGTGGTTTCACATTATAACAGCTGCAGAGCTAAAAAACTTGGTTCACTCCATGGGAAGGCGTTGTAAGGCCGTAATTAAAGCAAAAGGTTACCCAACTAAGTATTAACTGACATGATGAGAATTGTTGTATAACTTTATTTTTTCTGTGTGTTTCAATTTTCTTCTTTATAACTACTGTTCTAAAAAAAATTCCTTCATAAAAGTTATTGCATTACATTCTTGATTAAATTATCTTTCCATTGATATATAATTTTATGGTATTACTCCAAAAAAAAGTGGTGTTATGAGCCATCAAACCTCAAAAATACACTTTTTCCAAAAAGTTTCCCCAATTTTGGCCACTAGTGTATACCGACAAAAAACCTCCACTGCATGCAGCCAAAGCTCTGCTTTGCAGCTTCTCAACTCTCCAGTACTCTGTCTCAGACTCTGTAGTGATCAATGTCTTTCATAATCTTCTCTCTCTTCCTAGAATCCCCAAGGGGATTGCAACATTTTAAGTTTATTCAGCAAGAGGGCATCTGTCAATACTAAAGGCACAATTAATCTGTGATCAGAGATCTTCCTGGGTCTCGTGCTGGCTAAGTCAAAATTCTTTGCAACCAGCTAGTGGACCTCCAGAAACTGAGGAATGATTCCACCCACCCACCCCCCGTTTTCTGGATTTTATTTTGAACAGTTACCACAACTACCAGCTGTCCACCTCTGCTTTAGAGTGTTCCTAGCGGCTACTACGTTATCTCTGTGATCCTTATCATGACCCCTTTAAGAGAAGATAGTGGTTATTCTCTCATATTGATAATATATGAGCCCGGCATGGCTGAAAGCTGAGTGAATGTTCTGTCTTTCTAGGACATTGCTGTCCAGAGTACAAGGAAGTCTATTAATTGCCATAACAACCCTATGAGGTGGATGAGGCTGAGAGAGAACATTTGAACGCTCATATCCAAGAACCTAGTCTGATTACTATACCACAGTGGCTCTGGTCTTTGCCCTGAGCCTGCTAGTGAGTCCATGGCAGTGTTTCTATTTGAAGCTCAGATTTCCCGCTTTGCAGCTCTCTCTCTTAGCCAGTAGCCTTCACAAGTAGATAGGTTATCCTGTTTGCTGCCTCTTCTATCACTTAGGCTTTCTGGTGAGCAGAAAAAGAATGTGCTGAGGAAACGTTTGCCTTGAGGTCAGTATGGGCTAGAAATCAAAATATGTGAAAACTTTGATTTTATTAATTCGCTACCACAAAACCAACTCCATGCATTGGCCTCCCTGCCTGAATTTGTGAACTGACGCCCTTAGCTACGCCCAGTCTTTTCTTTTTAGGTTTACAAAACAGGTTTAGGAATTCCTTGATATCATAAATATAACAAGCAAATCTGACCTTAAAAAATGTGTCCTGCCCTTCTTCTTTTGCGGTTTATTTGCTCTAACTGCTCCTGCTACATCTTTGGCGTTATTTTATACAATACTTTCTTTTTCTTCCTGGATTAGTCATCTGAACAGTCCCAGGTAGATCACATACTCAGTGGAATGATGTCATCATGACAGAGCAGGTTGCGTGATGTCATCGCTGAGGAGGGAATGCAGTTGACTGAGACAAGCATCAAATGACACGCATTAACATTTTCAGAGACCGAGCTGAAAAATCATGATGGAAGGGGAGTGACTTTTAATATTGCCAGAAAATGTTCCTGCACTATTTTAGGCTTAGTGTCTCATAAACCTTTTACCCTTGGTTTAGCACTTAAGGTGAGAAGTGTGGTGGCCCTTTGGAGGCTAATTGGTATATCATGTATAAGTGTGGAAATTTTTAACATCTGCTTGGTACTAAATCACGAGTGGTGTTGCTCCAGTCAGACCACATGAGGCCTTCTTTGCACTCTTGAACTGCTGCTGTTTCCCCCCTCGGGATGAGGCTAGGCTGACTCTGGGGGGCTGGAATGTGGGGGGTTTTTTGCACAGCAGTTGGTTTTTGTTTTGCTGGACTAAATGGGTTCCAGGTGGCGGAGAGGGAGAAAGTCTGGCCCTTGCTGTATTCTAAAACTCTGGGGGGATATTTTGGGCTTTTGCCTCTCCCCCTCTTTTTTTTTTTTAAACAGCTCAGGTGCCTCTTAAACTTACGTGCCAAAATTCCAAAACGGCTGTCTCCAAACCTTGCCACAATATTGGCACAAAGCCCACTTTCTCCAGCCCAGCAGGGTCAGCAAAAGGTGAAGGGGAAATGGCAGAGGCTTCAGCTGTTAATTTGCTGTCTGATAATTCCCTCCTAGGACCCACTCGTGCAACTGTTATCTCTCCTGTTCTCTTGCTTCATCTGCTCTTGCTCAACTCATCTGTCCTCACCAAGGACTTCCACGTTGTTTTCCATCCCTCCTAACAATATATGTGTGCAACTAGTATCAGAGATTGGATTGCAGCCAGATGTGGCCATTTTAGCCTTATTGAAGTGCCTGCCACAGGGCTCTGTTTTTAAGAGAACAGGGCTTTGTCCCTTCTTCTTTCCTTAATCTCTTCTGTGTTGCTGCCTCTTCCTTCTATCGTTCCCCAATTCCATCCCTGGTATTTGCCAGACTTGTTTGAATGGGGCATGAATTTTTGCTGCTCTGGTCTGCTCATAACTTGAAGCTCAAAATAGCTCCATATGGAGATGACTATAAATTTTATTATATACAAAGGGGGACAAATAGTAGATTCCTGTGCATTCCCCAAGTATTTGGAGCTGGTGATACACTGGAATACAGACCATCTCTGTTTCGAGAAACTTTAGGGCTTTTTGTTACATGCAAAGAACGTAGGACCCAGAATCTTAAGAGCCACAACCCTACTATTTTACTCCATGTGCCACTGCAGACATAACAAACCAATCGGTCGAAGCCTGAATTGAACCACAGTACTGTCCTCCAAGTGGCCACTCCAGGGACTGCAACCGGGGCCAGCTCACCAGAGGCCTGTGTGTGGGAGAGCCAGTTAGAATGGGGCTAGGATGGTGTAAGCTTGGGCTCTGGCTTGGCTCCTCAGTCCTTCAAACTTGCGGGAAACTTGTGGGAAGAACCAGCTCTGCCCTGTCAGCTTGTTGGGCCTGTTTCTGCTGTGGACTCAAAACACCCTGTCTGTTTATGACAAGTCTGTCTCCCTCTGGCCTTACTGCCTGCTGTACCGGACTTGACCCTCCAGGCCTGCCTACAACTATACCCCTGCCCCTTGGGAACTATTGGTACATGTTGGACTTGCTGTGACCTGATGCTTGCCTTGGTCCCGCTATTACTCTTCTTGCCTAGTCGACTGAATTTAGTTAGATCCAAGCCAGGCTGACCTTTTTGCTTTTCTAAAATTGAGGGTTACAAGACTTAACGGGGTGCTATCATCAACAAAGCCTAAAGAAGAGATACGACTACTTCAGGTGCTTGAACTTCAGAACTAGCCAGATCAGGGATGAACTGAGCCATCTCACCAGTAAGTTTTGATACCCATCCTTCCTTTCCCAAATGGTGATATTTTTATTTACTTATTTTTATGTATAGTCTGCCTTTCTCACTGAGACCCAAGGTGGATGACATAGTGCAGGTCAATATAATCTACAGCTAAAACATTCAGCAAACAAAAATATAGCATGATCAACAGCTATGAACAAATACAATAGGGTATGGGTTGCAGAAATCTGAAAGCAAGCATGTATCCTAACACAGAGATGAAACATTTCGGAGGCCATGGAAAGTGAACCAGCATCCTTCTATTGACTGGCCATACCGAAAGTACAAGAGGTTGAGGTTGGGTGCAAAATATGTTCTAAGCTCTCAAGAGCAAAGGAGCAAATCGCTTCAATAGAGTAACCCCTTGATTTCTCATAATTTTTCTGGCAAAGTCTCAATGTCCATCTTTTGAAATGCAAGCTTGCCTAGTCCTTCTGCATAAACAAGACTCCCCATGCCAGCTTTCTGGGCCCTAGTGATGTTTTTATAGGCAGTGCACAGACCAGGCCTTGCATTTAGAAGGGAATGGACATTTCCATCTTGTAAATTGCGTCTGTACCTGCTAGATAGCCAGATCTTGTCAAAATGACCTGTAATGCTATAAGATTTCTCAAAGACCATGAGTAAAGAAAGCTTTTGAACTTCGGGATAATGAACTACTTCTTTCCCTGTTAAGTTTTCATTTTGCTTGTTGCATGTAGTGAGGCCAAGAGTAATATTTGCAGCTCGGAGATGTGGGAGGTGTGTGGTCAGGTGTTTATTTGGCAAGAGAACAGTTTGCTGTTGAATATGGCCTTCATCAGGTGAACATGATCTCCAGGTTGCATATGAATTTATGTTAGTTGACTTAAATTTATCTGGATTGTTTTTCTAATTGCCCAGGTAATGGAATTACTGTATTTTGGTCCAGCCGTTATACTTGGGTTTCTAATTGCTTGAACGCTGTATCCGGCTGAAGTTAGTAGAAGTTTTCTTGAAATTGTGAGTGCAACTGAGCAGGGCTTATGAGTCCATTCCTTCACAAAGATACCTAGTATTTCCTCAACTCTGGGGCTATTTCGCTGTTTGAACTTGTTCTGACCTCATTTCAGTAAAGTTCTTGTATTTAGTTTGCAAAGAGGATCCTCTGGCAAGTTTGTGTTATTTCTTATTATTTAGGAAAGGATGATTGCATCTGAAAAGAAAGGGTAAAAGAGAAGAAATGGGTGATATGGGCAGATTTACTCAGGAGTCTGAGTGAGGCTTCATGGACCCAGAAGCCCTCAAAGTGATTGTAACAATTCTGACAGGTGCTATAGCCACTTTCTTTTAACAGTGTTGTCATTTACCTGTTTGCTTGACCTCATTTGGATTGTGCCAGTTTCTACAAGAATGTGGATCAGCAAGAAAAGCAAAGAAAGTGAAATGATTTACTTGTTCTTCTCTGCTGATTCTCATTTAGGATGTAGCCGGACACCCCGGGGAGGGAGAGCAGGGAGATGGCTAATAGAACTGAGAGTGGGTTGGAAGAGTGCATTGGTGGCTGTTACAGCTGCTAGTCGGTGTAGTCAGCTAGAGATTTCTTAACATATGAAGGCTTATATGAACGAGGATGATTCATTTTGGTGGCTGCGTATGTATGGAGTTCTGTAAAAGACAACAAAATGGGGTCAAAGCTTATAACATGCAATTGGATAATAACTTAAATGATAGGTTTGGATGGAGAATGGATTTTGTGGCAGCTTATAGGAAATATTTAAGGATGCGGTTGAAAAAAAGTTTCCTAAAAATAGGACTTTTAAAATAAGCTTTCTGTATGCTTTGCTACATAGGGTATATTCTAGTAACCCAAGTCTGTGATGGTGGCTTGCAGCAGAATCCTGATCATATTGAAATCGACAGCAAACCTCCCACGGAGTCTGATGGCTGATTGAATCCAATTTGAATCCAAATTGCCTTTCGAAGGCCACCTGGTATGAATGGCTATAGAGGAAGTTGCAAGGTCATTGTGTCAACTCCCACTTTCCATTATTGCTGAACTGGAGGGTGGTGGAGCGGGGAGGGTTTCTGGTTATGACATGGAAGGGCTTCCCCCACACACAACACAGACATAATTAAATGACTTTCTAATCAACATCTTGAATGAATTTGCATGAAGGATAAAACCAAAACATAATTGTACTGTAGTGTCATCTGCTTCGTGTCAGTTTGAACCTTAATTTTATGTAGTCCTCCGATTCCCCCTCCCCATCAATAAAGAAAAGTGAAGGACAAGCATGGCTTTTCAAGAGCCAGATTTTTAAATGTGACTTTTCATTTATATAAGTGAGAGTTACATATGGATCTGCATGGCTTCTATTGAATTCTGTTCCATTTTAATGCAACAAAGGCATGCACAAACACAGCCACCCACATTTCAGTCCAGCTGTATATGAAGATTGACAAGGCCTGACCCAGGCCTGTGAGGGCCCTGTGTTGCCTGTAGCAACTGTCTGTATCTCCAGGGAAAGCTGCTCCTTAGAATTCCTCATGCTGAATCCTCCAAAGACCACCACGGATGTTCAGTATGGGAATGGGAACAGTCCCCAAACTGCTATCTGTGCACGTTGTTCTCTACAGCCATTTCCCTGCTGCTGTCCATCTAAACATCTACATCAAGTGTCCTTGGCCTTTTTGTGCATTTGAAATGTTGAGAGCAGGAAGTGTGCATGACAGCAAAATGTTTGCTACTAGGGGGATGGGGAGGCCCAATCACAAAATGGCTGCCCTGGGGCTGTGCCTAATCTCAAACTGTTGTAAGGTTCCACAGAATGTGAGGAGATTCCAACCCCAGCATCTTCCTATTGAAGTTTCCCAACTGAAATTTTTGAACAGTTCTCAAGGGCAGCCCCACGCAGAGTACATTGCAGTACTCTAATCTAGATGTAACCTGGGCGTGTTCCACAGTGGCCTGATCTTTTCAGCCCAGGAAAGTCCGCAGCTTGCTAACCAGATGAAGCTAGTAAAAGGCACTTCTGGCCATAGCTGCCCCCTACTTATCTAGCAGTAAGCTTGGGTCTAAGAGCACCCACACACTACAAACCTGTTTGTTCAAGGGGAGTGCAACCCCATCCAGAACAGGTGACACTTTAAGTCCTGGATCAGACCTTCTGTTTACCATTAGCACTTCCATCTTGTCAGGATTAAGTTTCAATTTAAGGTAGCACAGAGTGCAGCAGCTTCAGTGTGTGGGTATAGGAACAATTTTGCTGGTAGAAAACTTGTAGTGCACTTCTGAAGAGAGTTACACCTTTTTAAGTCTTTTAAAGTCATTGTGTAACACTGCTTGGGATTCCACTTATTGCATGTCTACTTTTAAATGTCGTATCCTAAATAGTTTTAAATTTAATATGCTAAGGAAGATATTAATTACGCTTTTTGTTTACACAGTAAACTTAATTTGGATTTGCAAGGAAGTATTGCACATATTTCATTTCCCCTAAAATGTATTCATTTTAAAAAAACCTATTCCCCGCCCCCCGACTCCAGGGCCGTTTCCACTCTACTCACCTTCATCCGATGTCGCGCAAAACTCGCGCAAGAAGATGCTATCTTCCGCGGTTTTTTCACGACGTTCCACAGCATTCCGGATGAAGGTGAGTAGTGTGGAAACGGCTAAATTTTCTGGAAATTTTATGTCTCTGTGTTTGGCTGTTTATACTCCAGTACTAATAGACAACTTCTGCCATTTGATGCCACCACACATGGTGCATGTTTCATCCTGTTTTGGGTATTCCTAAAGCTACTTTCACAGTGTCATGGGAAAAAAATCTTTGCAGAATTGTGTGCAGGGCATCAGTTTTGACATAACCACATCAGTGTGTGGCATCCATAGTGGAAATTGGAATTCATGGCACCTGCCATGACAGGCAGGGTTGCTTGGAAAAGCCTTGGCTGAAGGAAAATACAGTCCCACCCACAGCTATGGATGCTTAATCAAATATATATGTTTCTCCTGGCAATGTGTTACCAATTTGAATCCTACTGTAAACTCTCCACTAGCTTTCTGGCAGGTGAGCAAAACGAAGTGCAAATGGGGGTTGAAAAGTATGGCAGCTTAAAAGCATAGTAAATGCTAGTTCTGTCCTGTTCTTGGCTTGCTTTGCTATCCTATGGCAAGTAAGAGAGCAGTAAAAAGCCAGCCCCCCATTTTGTGCCTGTCTTATTTTTGATATTTCAACAGTGTTGAAATCATTTTATTACTTGTTTAATTTATGCCCTGCCTTTATGTCCAGTGGGGATCCAAAGCAGTTTACATCATTCTGCTCTCTTCCATTTTATCCTCTCAACAACTCTATGAGGTAGGTTAGGCTGAGAGCGAGTGAGTGGCCCACAGTCACCTGGCTAGCTTCTGTAACAGAGTGGGGATTCAAACCTGGGCCTCTGAGATCTTAGTCTGAGATTCCAGCCTCTGCACCATGCTGGCTTTGCTTTGGGATTAGTTTTAGCACCTCCGCAGTTTAATTGTAGACTAAACTCAGGTCTTGGGCATGTTGACAGCAATCCTGCCTCCCTTCACTATCTCTACCTCTGATCTGGCCCTTTGGCCATCCCTGATGCATTTTGGGACATGTATGCATATGATATTCACAGGTGCACGTGAAAAAGATCTATCCAGAGCTTGGCAGATCCTCTCCATGCAGTGTAGTTGCTGTGAACATACTAACCGATGCAGTGAAATTGAAGAATACTGTGCCCATTCTGAAGAACAATAAGAAACAAGAAAGATTGGTGCACAATGGCAGAGAACAATAAAACAGAATGGGGTGAAATGGAAGACCAGGGCATTGGTTATTAGGGAGAGGCTTATGGGTAAATTCAGCAGGGAGAGGAAAGAGTGGCAAGAAATGGAAAACAGCAGCACAAATAGGCCGCAGATAGGTCCACTATGCACCCAGCTTTCAATATGCCCACATTGTTACCGGAACTGGTCTCCTTTCAATAAAATGATTTATGGGGGAATTAACAAGGAGAATAGCTATGCAAGAGGCCAGTAACCGCAGGGATCTGTCACCAGTTTCTACCAGGTCCCTTTCCAAGATACTAAACGAGACTGGTTCTCAAAGTCAATCAATAACTTTTATTAAGAACAAAACACGTGCACATACACTCACAATTACGGGGTAAAAATAATCACACACAGAGTCCTAGGAAGCTTAGCCAAAAACTGGGAATAGAGAGAGAGAGGGAGCAAATATATCTGCCTATCCTGAAGAGGGGTCCAGTCTGCAGAAGAAGAGAATAGCTTTGAACACCAGCGTCCTTGGCTAGGAGAACGAGGCTTGGGCAAACCTCAAGGGAACGGTGCTAGTGGATCCAGAAGCATGTACGAAGAGAGATGCTTAGGGAAGTGACCCTAAGGGAGCAGCCAGGAAGCGTGCACAATTTGACTGAGGCCAGGACCCTACCTTTATAGGTAAAATATGCCCTGAGGTGGAAGAGTCCACCTAGCTATTAGAACAAAAACTCCAACGATCAGTTCCTGGGTTTGACAAAAGGTTTGAGTACCTTGATAGGTAGCTGCCAGGGTGTGTGAAAGCAAAAGCAAAACATGTTCTAGCGCTGTACAAAAGGGATATTTTGTTAGTGAATTCCACCGGTGCTGAGTTAATGGGTTTTAGGTGGGGACTGTACTTTCCCAGGAACAACTGTATATACTTATGAATGTCATTTGATTAGCTCCTCAGTCAAGGACAGGAGATCTCATCACAGAAGAAGGGAAAGGAATGTGTTAAGTGGGGATGACTCTGTGAGACCTTTGTTGCACTGGATTCCTATGGGGCTGGCGGGACTGCAAATCCAATCACCTCTTAATCACTCTGCATTCCTGTGCAGCATTCCATGCATGCCGTGTTCTCCCGAGTGGGACTCCGCAACTGTTGGAGGCTCTCTGGTGGCAATACAGCAGCCATTTTAAATTCAGAGGCCTGGTGATATTTTTAATATCACAAACAACCACATTAAAATGGCGGATGCCGGGCCGAGCGCTTACAACATTTCTTGCATGGAGTATGAAGGCAGAGCATTGCTTGGGGCAGGGTATATACACATGTGAAAAAGCTGGCCTCGGTGTATGTTGTAACTCTCTGCATATAGTGGTTCACTTTGATAAAGTCTCCCCCGACCATGAATAAGAGGCTGAACTCATGTGAAATGGAGTCTGACCAGTGACCCATTTTAGCTTAGTTCTGTCTCCTCTCCACAGTGTCTTTCCCAGCTTGTTTCCCAAGATCCTTTTTAGTGGGAGGTAGCAGAGATTAAACCTGGAGCCTTCTGTAGGCAACACACATGATCTACCACTTAGGTTCAGCCCTTTCCTAGTTTTGCTACTAGAGAAGCTTTTTAAATTCATGGATCACCATGAATTGAAGCAGGGACAGACCCTCTGTAGTTTTTATTGTTTTGCCATGTTGTCCCCAAGTGATCCTTTGTCATGAGCAGCTGGTAATGCTCATGTGTGTGTGTGATGAAACAAGCTTGGAACTAAGCTCGCTTCCCCTCGTATTCTCTTCCCAAGTAAAACCAGATGTGTGTGTTGAATCAGTGTGTGTCAGACAGTAAGGATACAGTGAAGGCTCATTCTACATACTTTATTTGTATCCTAACTTTCCTCATAGGAACCTCAGAGCAACACAGATGCCAGTTTGGTGTAGTGGTTAAGAGCGCGGGACTCTAATCTGGAGAGCCGGGTTTGACTCCCCACTCCTCCACTTGAAGCCAACTGGGTGACCTTGGGGCAGTTACAGCTTCTAGGAGCTCTCTCAGCCCCACTCACCTCACAGGGTGTTTTGTTTGGGGATAATAATAGCATATGTTGTAAAGTGCTGTGAAAGGGAATTAAGTTGTCCTGAAGGGCAATATATAAATTGAATGTTATTATTTATTTCATTGGTTGGGAGGGTTTTTTTGATCCCCTCATCCAATAACAGTACTATGAGATAGCTAAGTTAATTGTCACATCCACCCATTTTTTTCATTCCTTTTTTAAAAAAAGTATATGCTATTTCTTCTTTAACCAGGGGTTTAACCAGGGGTTTTTGTTACAGTTTAAATGAGTTTGAACTGGGGGAGGGGGGCGTTATATTCAGGGCCTAGTCTCTAACTATTATACTATGCTGGCCTCTAAAAAACTATCACTTTCCAGTGATCCCTTGTATGTGCTGTCAAATCACACCTGACTTACGGTGACCCCACAAGGGGCTTTCAAGGTAAGTGAGGAGCAGAGGGGGCTTGTCATTACCTTTCTGTGCAGAGTCTTCTTTGGTGGTCCCACATCCAAGTACCAACTCTGCTTAGCTTGTGCCACCTTCCCAACAGTCCTTTGTAATAGTTGATAAATCTAACAGTTTGAGACAACAGGGTGTAGTGGTGTGTTGGACTAATATATGGGAGATCCAGGTTCACATTTCTACTCTGCCATGAAAATTCACTGGGTGACCTTGGGCCAGTCACACACACTCAGCCTAACCTACCTCACAGGATTGTTGTTATGAGGATAAAATGAAGGAAAGCATCACTTCGGGGCTGCTGGTTGACACGAGCAGAGAAGTTGTGGAGAAGTGCCTTACTGTACTGGTTGTGTACAAATCCCTGCCCATATGGGGTGCACCAGAGAGTGCTTAAAGAGCTTGCAGACCCTTTGTCAATCATCTTCCAGGCCTCTTGGAGAACAGCTGATGTGCCAGAAGACTGGAGAAGGGCAAATGTCATCCCAATCTTCAAGAAAGGGAAAAAAGGATGATCCTGGGAAGTACAGGCCAGTCAGCCTGACCTCTGACCCAGGGAAGATAGTGGGACATAGATTAGAGGCATCAATCTGCAAGCATCTGATGGACAACATGGTGATATGGGGAAGTCAGCATGGATTTGTCTTCAACCTCGTTTTCTTCTGTAATTGAGTGACAAGCTTACTGGATCGCGGGAATTCTGTTGATGTAATTTATCTGGATTTCAGTCACTCTTTTGACAAGGTTCCTCATGATGTTCTGATGGGTACACTGGTGGACTGTAGACTGGACTTTAAGATGGTTAGATGGGTAGGGGAACTGGCTAGATAACCACACCTAAAGAGTAGTTGCAATGGCATCACATCTGATTGGAGGGAAGTGTCCAGTGGATTGTCATAGGGCTCGGTTCTGGGCCCAGTGCTTTTCAATATTTTTATAAATGATCTGGACAAAGGTGTGAAGGGATTACTCATTAAATTTGCAGATAATACCAAACGGAGGGTAGTAGCAAACGCCTTTGAAGACAGGGATAGAATTCAATGAGATCTGATCATGCTGGAAAAGTGGGCAGATTGAAAGGATGCAATTTAACATGGATAAATGCCAGGTTCTCCACCTGGGTAACAAAAATGCAAAACGTGCATACTGGATGAGGGATACATTTCTGGGTAGCAGTGAGTGTGAACAAGATCTTGGGTGGATAGGAAGCTAAATATGAGCAGTCAGTGTGATGATGCAGCAAAAAAGGCGAACACAATCTTGGGGTGTATAAACAAAGGCATAACATCCAAATCACAGAATATCATTATCCCACTATATACCATGTTGGTCAGGCCCCACCTGAAGTATTGTGTGCAGTTCTAGAACCCTCATTTCAAAAAGAATGTGGACAAATCGGAACAGGCGCAACGGAGAACAACCAAGATGGTGAGGAGCCAGGCGACCAAGCCCTACGAGGAAAGACTGAGGGACCTGGGAATGTTCAGTTTGCAGAAGAGGAGGTTGAGGGAAGACACGATTACTCTCTTTAAGTGTTTAAAAGGTCGCTTAGAGGAGGGAAGGGAACTGTTGGCAACAGAGGATCGAACTCAAAACAATGGGTTTAAACTACAGTAGGGAAGGTACTGACTGGATGTTAGGAAAAAAATTTCATGTTAAGATTAATTCAGCAGTGGAATTGGCTGCCTAGGGATGTTGTGGGGTCCCCCTCATTAGGTGACTTCAAGGAGCAGCTGAACAAATACTTGTCGGAGATACTTTGGCAGCAAGTTGGACTAGATGTCTGTAAGGTCCTTTCCAACTCTATGATTCTATAAAAGGAGAAGGATGTAAGCTGGGGAGAAAGGCAGGATATAAATGAAGTAAATAAATGAAAAAGTACCATTTTAAAGACGAAATCAAGCCTTTCAGAATTGACTTTGGCATGAGTTCAGTATAAAGCATGGGTGGCCAACTTGCTGCATGGCTCCCACAAGCAGAAGGTAGAAATTTGTGGAATGCATGTACAAGAGCAGAAGACATAGCCAGGGCTTAGGGTCAGGCCAAATGCCTTTGCCTGCTATATATTGCTGCCTGCTCTACAGCTCAGGGCTCTACAGGGGAAATTACCCAAGGGCTCAAGAGAATGTGTATGTGTTATCTTGCACACTGAAGTGGTGCACTCTCGTACTTTGTTAGCAGTACAGTTGCTGAAATGTTTTGGCTACCAATGTCTTATGTTTTACTTATGTTTATATTTATTTAAAATACCCCCCCCCCCCAAATCTCCAGAAATTTCCCCACCCAGAAATGGCAGGCCTGTCTACACTACAGTTTCCCATAAGTAGAACCCAAAAAGAAGCATGGCACCTCTTGGTTGTATTAACTGGAAGGGTCCATTGATTTCTGCAAAAGAGCCAAGCTGTATTACAACATTACCCATCAGATTAAATGTGCCACTCTTTTTTCTCCTAACAAAAGTATGTTTTTCTTAAATGTACCATGAATATAGGGAGATGCATGTTGTTTATGGAATAGCCTGTTTGTGAGTGATTCAGAGAAGGAAGAATAGCAATTTCGTCTGAGATTCTAGAGTATCTTCGGTTCACATCTTTGGGGCTTTATATGAATCCTCATTCCCTTGCGAATTTATATTGTCCTGGATGAGGGACAGTCAGGTATTTGAGTGACAAGAGCTGATCCTATTTTTTAAATTCTGCAAACTTTGGTGATCTCTGCAAGATATGTGAAGATGGCAACTGCCTCTTTCGAGGGTTGCCAACAGTCATATATCCACCCTCCTTTCTTTTATTGTGACTGACCTCTTGCTGAGTTAGCACTAGTATGTCATGCTAAGCATTGCTTTTTTGAAGAAATGAGATTTGTGCAAAAGCAGAAAGCCAAATGTGATCCAGCCATGGGCTTTCCCATGTCTAGGAAATACTGCTGGTGTGCTTCGTTGCCTGGTTTTCACCAGAACCCAAACAGAATTTAGGCATTAATCTTCACCCAGCTTCTGGAGCCTGTCTAGCTACAGCTGAATTACTGACACATACCACATCTTGGCTGAAATCACATTCCTCCCCCCCCCCACTTCCTTTTCCTTATATTTTGGGTGGGGGAGAAGAGGTTTTGAGACCACAGTTCAAGAATTACATAAGCTATTACTCATGTTGAAGCTTTCAGCAGTATTTAGTGTGAAACTTCCAGAAAATATATTATTCCCCAGATAGGTTTACACCATCATCTTTATCTTGCGTGTGAGTGAGTTATAAAAATCCACACTTTCCCTAAAGTCCTTCAAGAATAATAGATTGGAGGGCCCCTGTTGGTAGAGAAAAAAAGAAGAAGGTCCTTGATAGATTCTAGTGGCGTTCCACCCCTTTTGAGTAGAAAGACATATAACTTCAGCTTGTAGCAGACAGATCGTCTGCTAAGAGAAATGCTTTAGCAGACTTGAAAGAATATTAAGACGCTAAGTGCATGCCCTAAATATCCTGTGTCTTTCTTGCCTATTTTTTTCCTGTAAATAAATCCGCCAGCCCGATTAATTTTTACCAAATCATCAGTATGTCCCCCCCCCCGCTCTTGTGATGGGTCTCTTCAAAAGTATCCTTGAAAAATCCCTCTTGACACCAAAGTGAACATCCTCTTACTTTTCATTGATTAATATTTTCATATATGAATTTCTCTCCAGTGATTTTGCAACTAAGGTGATGAAAGAGTGAAGTGTTTTACTTTAGACTGTAAATAAGGGAGAGACTATACTAAACCATAGGCACTATGGTACCTGCCAATAATGTCCCTGGCACCCACCAAGTGTTTTAGAAAGTGGATGGAGCCAGTTAGGGATTTTGCCCAGCAAGGTTTCTGACTGGCCATTGGAGATTTGACTCCAGTGCAGTTTAAAATGTTGCTTCAACTCCAACTGCCACAGCACAAGAATCTTCCCTGTGTGACTAACGTAGTGTTGCCAGGGTCCCCAGGGGCCAAAGCGGGGGCTTGGGGGATGGGGGGGCAGCAGGATACCAGCTCCCATGCTCCCCCTTGCACCAGAAAATGATGTTATTTTCCAGCACAACAGAAAAGCTGTGTGGTGCACTGAGACCTAATTGAGTAAAAAATGCCTCTAAACAGGCAGTTTTTACCAAACTTGGCTTCAGCATGCCCCGCAGCTCCTCCGTTGAGTTAGAAAATTAGCTCTTCCTCCCTCCCCCCGTGCCTTCCCCTGCCAGCCAGTTGAGCAGAGCTGGGGGGCAGCAGGTGGGGGCTCTCTCACCCTGGGCGGGCGACTGGCAAGCCTAGACGGATGGTAAGCAGGCTCAAAAATGTTGGGGACCCCTACTTTACTATATTTGGGGAACTTTTGTACATGTGGGCGCATTAAAAAATATGACCCCTTGTAGTTCAGATTTCTGCCTTATTACTTTGCTGTTGCTTGCAACTTGTTCTTTCTAGTGCCTGTTATGCATCATTTTTAGAACCCCTTAAGTTTGTTCCTTGCACAGAAGAGCACTAAAGATAACCCTTCAGTTTTCTGTTTACAGCAGTCTCTCAAACAAATCATCCCTCAGTGGGGGAAAACATACAAATTGAGACAAAACATAGAAATTACAGATAAAATTAAGTGAAATGGCTAAGATGGCTACCTATTGGGTACTTTTTTTCTCACAGGCATTGACTATGAGAGTGAGCTGAAATTATTCAAGGAATGGGATAAGCAAGTACAAATTTTAAAATCTGTAGCAGTAGTGCCACACATTTTATCATCTGGCCCCCTTTCCTGCCCCAAACTGTCTGTAAAACAGCATATTGTTGGATGTAAGATAGAGACACTAAGGCAACTCTTTCCCTTCAATAAAGGTGCCTAGGTTTTTTAATGGTCTTGCACCTGTATTTTATGACAACTCAAAATAACAACAGCCTGGGTGTTATTTATCACTCCGGTTTCCTAACTGAGGCATGTGGATTTTAAAACATTTAATAAGCTTACAAGTGTTAATTGGAAGTGTGGTGGTGGTGTAATTGTAAATCATTTCAGTTGACTTTTAAGTTGAGGTTCTGTAGTCAGCTGCAGGTGATCAGCTTTCTGTAGGTAAGTTTTTCTGGTATAGAGACATGGAAGAAATGGTAGTGGGCAGGATTTAAAGAACCATGTAACCAGGGCTTTTTTTTCTGGGAAAAGAGGTGGTGGAACTCAGTGGTGGAACTCAAGACCATACAATGACGTCACTTTGGGTCAGCTGGAACAAGGGGGGAGTTTTTTAAAGTTTAAATTGCCCCTGGTGAAAATGGTCACATGGCCGTTGGCCCCGCCCCCTGATCTCCAGACAGGGGGGTTTAGATTGCCCTCGGTGGCGTGGAGGACAATCTAAACTCCCCTCTGCCTGGAGATCAGGGAGCGGGGCCACTGGCCATGTGACCATTTTTAAGAGGTGCCGGAACTCCTTTCCACTGCGTTCCCGCTGAAAAAAAGCCCTACATGTAACTACTACTACATGTTAGGCTTGAGTTTCTCAAACTGAAACCCCTCTATTTGGCACAGCAAGCCACTTCGAGAACTGAGAGGACTTTCAAAAGGGGCTTGTGAAGCTACATCAGTTCTGTTTTTTGGAAGACATGCCTAAAGTAGGTCTTCAGCTCCCAGGCTATAGTTTAGCATTTGTTTAAAAAGTACATTTACCCCATGCCCAGAGTCACACAGTTTATTAGCTGTATGCGACACTTCAGGGCTATGTTGCATTTTCATGAGATTTCAAATTACTGAAGGCTTGACTGTTAAAGCTCCGCTCCTGTTTAAGAGATTCTTCAGATGTGTGCAATTACCTGTGGAAATAGGAATGATTCAATGCAGTTGGATAGGTCCCGGTATATTGGCTGTGTTGCAGTTGATAAGTTGAAAAGACCAAGGGCAGCGTTTTCAGCAGCTGGCTGAAGTTGGAAGATGATGCTCCAGCTGACGGAACTCCAGGCACAAGGCAGTTAGTTCTCATGGGGAGGTCCAGCCATCAGGTGTGGGAATGTCTGAGCATATTATAATCCACTTGGAGAGAGTCCTTAAGCCTATTTCTTAACTGCTGGGCCTTGGAAAGTAAACATATATTCAAAACACTGTGTTAATGGGCTTTAAACATCAAGTGTGGATTTAAACATGTAGTTTTAGTAAACTTGCCAGTTGTATAGAATGCATGTACACTGAGGCCTCAATTACAAAACAAAGATGAGGATTTGGGAATAACAACAATAGTTCCCCTCTACACTATCACTGAATACTAAAGTAATTATAAACAAATATACATTTAATCAACTGGACATATCAAAAATTAACAAAGTATAGCATTAACCATAACATCAACTCCAATCTGTTAGAAATACATAATAAATAAGTCACCACCAGAACACAGTATCAAAGTGATCTCTTAGAGCAAATACATAATATATCCAAGGTATTCAAAGTTCGTGTATCAGAATGTCCCAGAGCGTAAATATACACCCAAACAGTATTGGGGCCAGTTGTCCCCTCTGCAGGAGACCAGGGTGGAACAACCGTGGATCAAATGAGGTCCGGTCTGTCCTGGGGACCGCTGGCGGAAATCCCAGCCCAACACACCACTAGCAAGGAAGTGTTTCGCCTCACGGGCTTTCTCTGGGGCTACGCTGTATATATTGAATGGAAATCACATCCAGAGCATACTCTATACTTTACAATACTTTACAAAAATTCTTTTGAGTTACAATAATATGCTCACAATTGGTAAGACATTTTCAAGCTCAAAGGCAACTCCAGTCTGGTCTGGTCTCGATGGCAACAATGTTCGTGAACAAGGGCAATTAGGAACTCTGCATAAATACTATTCGTATTTGAAGTGGTAACGTCCTTGTGAGAATTACTTCTCTCTAGAGAACAGTTTTAATCTTTAAAGAGGACACGTCCCAACCTCATGAGCAATATACATTACAGAAAGCAAGTCATATCCAGATCTAAATTGAGTCCCCTAGGTGTCAACAACCCTAAAGGAAATATCCAAATACTCTCCCTCTGATGTAGTCTTCTAGTCGGAATTCTCCCTTCCTTGTCTCTTACAACCTCCAAAACTGTGAACCTTGTATCTGTCTCCTTATGCTGGAGCTGTAGAAAATGTGCTGTTAAAGGAGCTTCCATAACCCATCTCCTAACTTTAGATAGATGTTCCTGCACCCTTATTCGAATGGCCCTGCTAGTACTACCTATGTACACTTTGTTACAGCGACATTGTAAAAGATAAATCACTCCTGGTGTATTGCAGGTAGAAAAACTGCAGTCTGATCTCTCGGTCAAATAGTGGTGGGGCAACAAGAGCCTCTCTTGTTCTAGAGGATTTGGGAATGTCTGTCTATCTGTCATGTTTATATGGATTATGATTTGTCTCCCCCGCCCCTGCTATATTGCAAGGGACCTTTATTTAACTCAGATTGCAAGTGGAGAAAAACCTTGGTACAAGTACCTTTACTCCAAGGTTTGACTATAGAGCTACGATAAAGTTAAGCTTGGATCCTACCTGGCAATCCAGGACTTGAACTGTAGCATGGAAGATGCTAATGTCCCAGCCTACTTCTCAGTAAGCAGAAACATTTTACCATCATTCTTCAGTATGCAGTCCAGACCACAGACTGCCACCACCAGCTAGTAGGTAGGCTACATAGGGAGAGGAAGAGAAGAAACTGTAACTATTCAGGCAGGATCACTAGCTAGTTTAATTGGGGTAGGGAAATTTCTTACTGTCACCAGTTTGGAAGAAGAGGGTTGTGCCACTTGCAGCCTGGCACTTGGATCACCGAATGGAATCTGCTAACGTGTGCATTCCAGCGCTGGTCGTGCTCACATTCTGCAGAGTCATACTGGAAACAAGGTTTTTATGGTGCTTGCATTTAGCTGTTGTTCAGCTGTTACCTCATCCTTGCCACTTACATGCCAATTGTATTTCTTTAATAGATGCTTGAAAAAGTGGCAGTCACTTACTTTTCTTAACAGGCTACCCAATCATTATTTAATATAAAGATGGGGGGAACTCCATTGGTACTACTTTGTGAAAAAACAAGATTATATTGGAGGATGTTCCCTTCTGGTCTCTGCAGCTCAGAACAAGGGAAGATGACTGAAGACTTTTTCAGTGGCATCTTTTATTCTCCTAGGTTTTTGTGTTTGTTACGTGGGGGTTGCTTGCTTACATCGTTCTCAGGCTAAAAAATAAGAGCCAGGAGAAGATAGTGGAAATGGAGCTCCTTTGAGAACAGGTTCCTTTTGCAAGGCGGGGGGCAGGGGGGGATTCTACAGTATGTCTTCATCCATAGAGCTCCCAAGGAAACTGAGGGCAAATTTAAAATTAAAAACATGAAAATTTTTCTCGTGGTTTAGGGGAATGTGCAGATGAGCAAGTAGGAGCACACTGCCTCTGGTTTTTAAGCAATGGAACATTATTTGGAAAGGAGGAGGTGGGAGGGGGTAAGTGTGTGTAAAGGCTTTAAAAACTAATACAAGCTGATACTGGGCTGCTGTTTCAAATTCAGAGAAGTGAATGTTAAAAAAATTCTGTGATATAAAAAAATCAAAATGAATTCTTCGTGGGAATGTTCTGGCCTACACACTGCTGTGATTAGCAGCTCACAAACACCATGCATAGAAAGAACAGAACAAGCTATTCACCTTACTGTGTTTATGCACAGGCACTCTCGGATTTCTTTTTGCACTCCAGTTAGCAAAGCAGCAGCTTTCCGGGTGTGGATAACATGAAATGAGGGAAGTGTGAAACCTGAAAGGTGATGGAGACTTCTTTGTGTGTTGGGTTTTCTAAGGAACAAGGCCCTGATGCCACCCCCACCCCCCAAAAGACAATGACCGTGAATCTTTTTGTAAGCTGCAAACCAAGCAAAACAAACCGTACACTAGAAATAACCTGCCGTTTTCAACCATCAACTTGACCAACTAGTTCCCCAGAGACATCATTCTGGTAGGTGAGCATATCTGAGGTCTGACCACATGTAAATAGGCTTTGGAATGCAGTGAACTGTCTGATAAATGTGTTTCAAGGAAGAATTGCCTTCTAAGGCCCCTTAACACCTGTCTTAAAATAGAGCCAATAGGTTGTTCTTTTTGGCTGCAGGGACACGAAATTCTTGGCTGTTTCTCACATCCTGCAAACAAACACATGTGCACACACTTGAGAATGTTCTCTTCATTTTGTGATACAGGAATACAAATTTGCATTCCTCACTTTGGTATTCATTTTACCAGTGATGTCATATTAGTTGCTTGGGTAACGAAACATTTCACAAAGTCTGTGAGCTTTAACCACCATGGGATATTGGACTGGAAGGAGGAGAGGAAAGAAGAGGAGTCAGAACATGGAATCAGACTCTTTAACAAATCCTAATTTAGATGAGGCAGGATATAAAGAGATACATATTTCAAATAGCCAGTTCCATCCCAATGTATACATGGGTCAGCCAGGCAGTTTTCCTATGATTGTTTATCCCCAAACACATGTGGAAGAAAGAGTTCATTCACACCTGCATTTTCATCTTTAGATGGGTGGAACATCAAGGGATTACATGCATGTGTGAATAGGCCATTACCGGGATAGATTTTTCACATCTCATATCTCAAGGACTGCAATTGTATTCATATGTTCAGATTCCAGTAACTCCCTTATAGAGTATTTGAATGATGTACAAGCATGTGTGGACCACTTCCAACTCTTCCAATTTTTAGTAGACCTGCTTCCACTTAGCCAAGTGTACATAAGATCAGAAGTACACCATGATAGTTCTTAGAAAGCATTGGCATGGACTTATTCTTTCCTTAAACTTTTCAGAGGAATTGGAACTTTTGCATATCTTTCGGAGGGGTTCTTCTGGCACTAATGTTTAATACCATAAGTGTTATATCCATATATATCCTGGCCTTTATATGGGGTTTTCAGGTGTGTGGATATTAATAATTACAATTAATCATAGTTAAATGCATATCAGTATAACGGTGCTCATTAACAGACAATAAATCTTGTATCCCTTCCATATTTAATCAGAACGCATTCCTATTGGTTTCAATGGGAATTAGTTCCAAGTAAATGACAAAGGCTGCAGTTTGAAATCTAATCTTAAAGAGGGGGCAAATCAGCTGAGTTATTTTAAAACTGGCTAGGTGATTGCTCTGTTCTAGATGCATTTGTGCTGTTCCCATGTCAAGGAAGTTTCAGGTGGGTAGCCATGGTGGTCTGCAGTTGAAGAGCAGGATCTGGCTCCAATCGCACTTTAAAGAGCAACTAGATTTCCAAGGTCGGAGCTTCAGATGAAGGGAGCTTTGACTCTCAAAATCTCATACCTTGGAAATCTAGCATGTCAGTTTCAGTTCATTTTATTTACTGTCCAGGATCAGATTCAAACAAAACATTTCATTATCAGGTATACAGTGTATAGGTTAAGAGAACCTTTGGTTAAAAATATATAAATATCAGCATATCTGGTTAAAATTACATCATAGAATTAAAGTAGAGTATAAAATATCAAATAGCATCCTAGATAGGCATTTTAAAATGTAAATCTAGAGACTTAAAAACAACAATATAGTAGCCTCCAAATGAATCAGAGCTCAAATCGAGCATGTCAAGGAAATTAGACTTGGGGAGGAAGATGGGATTGGTGAGACAATAGACTTTGCAGAAGCATTTGCTTTGGGTATTTTAAAATTTATTTATACTATTTTTACCCCATCTTTCTGCCCTTAGAGGTCCATCAAGGCAACTAACAAATTATCTTAACTTAAGCATTAAAATCAGTACACAAATACATCAATAAAACCATTTAAAACCAGGGCTTAAAATGAATCCAAAAAAGTGACAGTTAAAACATTGGGGAAAGAAGAGGGATCATTGAGGGAATGCCAAGTGAAACAAAAGTTTTCATCTGCTGGCAGAAGCTCGCAACAGAAGGGAATGGGCAAATCTTACTAACCTAATAATAATAACCTTGTGCTTATATATCGCTCTTCAGGACAGATTAGTGCCACACTCAGTGAGTGAGCTTAACAAATCAGTGTTATTATCCCTACAGTAGTAGCTGAGGCTGAGAGAGCTCCGAGAAGCTGTGACTGACCCAAGGTCACCGAGCTGGCTTCAAGTGGAGGAGTGGAGAATCAAACCCGGTTCTCCAGATTAGAATCCTGCGCTCTTAACCACTACACCAAACTGGCTTTGAGGAGAGAGTTCCAGACTCTTGATGCCATTACTGAGAAAGCCCTCTCCTGTGTTGCCACCCGCCTAGTTTTGGAAGGTGGGGGCACCCAAAGCAGGGCCTCCAAAGAATACTGCAGTGGTCAGGTGGGTTCATAAGGGAGTCGGCGGTCCTTCAGGTATATTGGTCCCAAATCTTCAAGGCTTTAAATGTCAACACCTTTTCTTGTGCCTGGAAACAAATTGAAAGCCAGTGTAGATGAGCCAAGATTAGAGTGACATGTTGCCTCCAACCCACTCCAGTCAGCATCCTGGCTGCAGCATTCTGTTGAAGTTTCCCAGTTGAAGTTTCCCATCACTTTTCAAAGGCAACCCCATGTACAACACATTGCAGTAATCTAATCTGGAAGTAACCAGGACATGAATCACAGTGGCTGGATCTTCCCTGCTCAGGAAAGGTCGTAGCTGGCTAACCAGTTGAAGCTGATAGAAGGCAACTCTGGCTGCAGCTGCCACTGTGGGATGGTGCACTTGCTAGGCGTCCAACTCTCATTCCATCTCTGCACATTTTATAAATAATGAAAGGCCAGAAATGGAGTTTAGTGTGTGAATCAGACCATTGGTCTGTCAGGGTCGGTATTGTCCCTTCTTGACTGGCAGCAGCTCTCTAGGGTCTTGGGTAGAAGTCTTCCACACTGCCCACCACCTAACCCTGTTTCTTTTTACTAGATACGGTCCAGGAACCTTGTGCTTTCAAAGCAGGCGTTCTACCACTGAGTGACAGCCCTTTGCCTATTTGGATTGGCACTCTTTGCGGAAGACAGAAACGAAAGAGTCCTGCATAGGAAAGAAATCTGAACGAAATGGAAAAGTTACACAGATACTAAAGAGCGAGAGAGACCATAGGAAAAATTAGAGGAAATGGGTGTGTAGGAACATTTTTAACAATAAAGAACATTTGCAAGAAAGAGGAAGAAGACAACTGTTATGGCACAGGAGATAAAGAAAAAAAACCACAGAATTAACTCCAATATGTATACACAGGTGGGGGGTTTACTTCAAAAGTTACTAGACCATAACATCTTTTCCAAGCCCTCATATGGCCTCATATACTTATGCTCAATTACTCGTGTCCAAACAAAGAAAAGTACTGATTTGTGTCTTCTCTACCTGATTGCTTGGAAGTGATTCATATTTTCTTCATAGTTTCAGGTGGGTAGCTGTTTTGATTTGTAGTAGAAGAGCAAGATTTGGGTCCAGTAGCACCTTAGAGACCAACTAGATTTCCCAGTTGTGAGCTTTCTAGAGTCAAAGTTCCCTTCAAAAGCTCACACCCTGGAAATCTTGTTGGTCTCTAAGGTGTCAGATGTTCTCTTCAGGTGACCAGGAGTCTGGCTTTTTAGAAGCCAGTCAAAATGTGCCATTACAAAAACAGACAGAACTCAGCAGACGGGCACTTCAGTGGAGGAAGGAAACAGAGGAAGACAGAGAGAGATCAGATTGCCACAAATAATGAATTTTATTTTCTCTGCCTCTGGTTTTTTATTGTAATATTCTGGCAGCTATCCCATGGGTCCATTAATTTTTAGGGAAGAGAGATCACAGAATACTTCTGCTGCAGACTTTTAAATTTGTTGCATTGTAATTCTGTCA
Source organism: Eublepharis macularius (assembly GCF_028583425.1). Lineage (NCBI taxonomy): Eukaryota > Metazoa > Chordata > Lepidosauria > Squamata > Eublepharidae > Eublepharis > Eublepharis macularius. The sequence goes on from NC_072795.1 coordinate 111,398,117, forward strand.
TTAGATACTGATATTTTTAAAATTATATATGTTGCAGGTGTGTTTAATTAGAACAAAATGCCTCTTGGAAGTCTGGGTTATAACCCATTTGTGAAGTTGTCAGGGGAGCCTGTTTTCCAGCTGTGCAGAGTCTGAATCTAAAATTGGTTAGTTTGTTTGCATTTGAGACGGGTAACTTTTTGGAGATTTTGGGGTTGTATATTTTTTCTTATCTGCTTAACATTAACAAACTAAGGGAAGTGACCGTTTTAAAATGTGAATGGAGGCATGTTCAATCATATTGCCATTCAGAACAGATTTATGTTTGCAGCTTCTTGCTGTATCATTCAGTGGATACAGTCCACAGCAAGGGAGATGTGCCTTCACTGAAAGTTCTGTTGATTTCAGTAGGAAGCTGTTTATGTGTATTTTAAATTATGGATGCAGCAAAGCACACACCAGGGCCTTATGACTGGCTGCAGATCTCTGTATAGGGTGTTTTCCGTGACCATGTAATTAGTCACTGTGTGCCAGTTTTAATATTGTGATTCTTCAGCAGCTTTCTAGTAAGAAGGTAGGAATCGCAGCTTTTGGATGTCTTTGGTATATGGTGCCGTTTCCATCTTGTTCTTAAGCCATATTATGTTTCCTGACAATCTGGTGGCCAAAGACTTAAGGATACTATGAGAACATAATGCCTTGTTCCCCTAGGATTACATTGGCATTGGAAGCAATAATATCAAATGGTCCTTACCCTTTAACTAAGAATAGCCAGTGTTGGTGTGCACTAGTGATATGAAAAGTTAAGGTCCTCTGGAGTAACTTTAAGCCAGTACTACTTAGTTTGTGGCTTGCAGAGAGCCACGTTCACAATTACCATCCACCAAAAGAGCCACTGTATACTCTTGTGCATGTCATGTATGCCAGCATACCTGCCATTATTGTATTATGCATTTGGTACTGATCAGTGCTGTTTGCCAGAATCAGGGCCAGTGCCAGCATTGCTGGCGTCTAAGGCAGCTTAAGGGCTGCTGCTGTGCAAGCCTGGGCCTGGACTGTGTGATGACATCACTGCATGTGACGTCATCACGCAGGGCTGGGTGCGTGCACGGGGGGCCTTCCAGCCCTTCCGTTCAGTTGCTCTGCAGGCCAGGCACAGCTGGCTGCCCTGGCCACCGGCTGCGCCTGGCCCGCAGAACAACTGAATGGGAGGCTGCCCACTTAGTGGCCCCGCGCTGCCACCACCAGCACGCACTCCTGGCCAGGAGCAGCAGCACGGGGCAGTTGAGCTCCGTGGCATGCGCTCCCACCCCCAGGCCGGCGCCCCCTCCTGAGCCTTAGTGCCTGAGGCGGCTGCTGGCCCAGCCTCAATGGGTGGGCCGGCCCTGGCCAGAATTATACTCTGCATACTCTGTAGGTCATCTGAGAGTGTCTTAACTGCTAACATTAATTGCAGGAGAGCCAGTGGGGCCTCTCTGTTATCTGTTGAAAATATGTATTTTCACCTTTTCTAGCAAATGCTCTTGAAGGCAAGCTGCTAGCAGCGAACATTGTATCTTTTCCCAGAGATTGGGTTATTTTCCTTTGTACTTCCTTTAGTCTAAACTGAACCGTTCCCATGTAACTTCTTTGGGGTTTCGCGCCAGAATGTCAACGGACCCCGAAGGGTGGAAAGTTTCCCTATAATTAGCAATGCCTTTGTTTGAATTGTCACTTTTGCCCATTGCCACCTTTGGGTGAGCACCCTGTACTGTATGGATCTCAATAAAGCTACTTCAACTGGAACACCTGCATGTTAACTGTGGAGGGCTTGAGGGACCTAACTGCCAGGGACTGACAGTGCGCCTCTCCATACATACACACACACACAATAATACAAAATATGGCTATTAATATTAAATATATAACCATAACCATTTAGTTATGTACTTCATTTATGCTCTGTCTTTCTCCCCAATGTTAACTAAAGCCACTTACATACTTCTCTCCTCCATTTTATCCTTACAGCAACCCTGTGAGGTAGGTTAGGCTAAGAGTGTATGACTGGCCCAAGGTCAGTCAGGAACCTTCCATGGCAAAGCAGTTGATTCGAACCCAGGTCTCCTAGATCCTAGTCTGATCCTCTAACCACAGCAGAACTTAGGCTTTCCTTTAATCAAATGCTTGGTCCATTAAGGTCATTACTAGAATAGCCACAAAAAGCATGTGGCTCCTGAGTCACTGAGTATCACTGCTTTAAGTGCTTGCCATGGTCCTGTAGGGTAGCTCAGTGACTCCCGTGATGTATGCCAGAGGAGAACTGCCAGGGGTCAGGGTTTGTTTCATTAATCAATGAACAAAATGAGGGTTCCTGTGAGCCCAAAGTCCTCATCTGCACAGGAGGCTGTTCATGGCATCCCTGCGTGATTCTGGTCTTGTATCTTTCTAGTCAGCCTCTGTGTAATTCTGTCATCTCTTTGCATCGGGTATGATTGGATCAGTCACTGCTGATCCAGAATTACCAGGCGTCAGGGAAGACCTACCCTGAACACAGATTAGAAATGAAAAAAGAGCACGGCTTTTTTTCAGCGAGAATGCGGTGTAATGGAGTTTCGGAACCTCTTGAAAATGTTCACATGGCTGGTGGCCCCGCCCCCTGATCTCCAGACAGAGGGGAGTTTAGATTGCCCTCCCTGCCGCTGAGCGGAGCGGAGGGCAATCTAAACTCCCCTCTATCTGGAGATCAGGGGGTAGGGCCACCAGCCATGTGACTATTTTCTCCAAGGGCAACCCACTGAGTTCCACCACCTCTTTTCCCAGAAAAAAGCCCTGAAAAAGAGTATGCGCTTCCGAGTGTGGGGAGTTCTTACTCTAACACACTTTATAAATAAAACTTTTTTGGGGTGGATAAAGTGTTTCTCCAGCTTTAATTCAGAAGGAATAAATGTCTTGGATTTTGGGAAACAGAGTGGCTGCTCAGTATCTCTTGAGAACTTAGCAGCATTATAAAACAGGTTACTGACTGCCTTGTGCTCACATAGGAGAAGCAAATTTGAGCTGACTTCTTATGTTAACTGACTGACTACACAGTTTTCTCAAGCTGTTAAGCCTTTCTTTGTTTTTCCAGTTTTGCGTGGTGTTTCTATTCTCTAAAGCTCTAATTGCTCATTTCTACTTATAGCAAAGTGTTTACTTAAAGGTCACTTAGATTTGAAAGATGGTTAGTGTCTGCACTCAGTTGGAAACTATGAATAAAATCCCAAACACACCTCAAATATCTACCTCCGTGAGGGCTGTGTACGGTCATGACCCAGCTGAGGTCAGGATAGGGACAGGAGATGGGAGGGGGCTAATTGTTGGTTGCAAGCCAGTTGGGAACAGAAACATATGAAAGAATGGTGCCATTTATAGCTTGAAATCTCTTAGAATGCCTATTCCTAGCCCTCTTTTATTTTATATATATATATATATATATATATATATATATATATATATATATATATATATATATATATAATTTTTACACACGTGTATGAAAGTAGACAATACTGGGTTTTTTTTTCTATTTGAGGGAGGTCTTGTGTTTAAAAGTGGAAAACTTCAGCATAAGCCACAGTATAATGAGAGCTTGGGTTGCCAAGTTCAAAATGTGCTCTAGTTTTAGGCACCTTTACAATGTGGTTGGGTGTCCAGCAGAAGAAGGGCTTCATTTTAAATTGACTTCAGGAGGCTGCAAGGGCTGTTTCGTCTGATGCAAACCCCTATATGGAAGCTGACAGAATCAAATGGGGATTGCAGTGCTTACAAACTTCTACCATTCTAGCTCAACTGCAGAGAGTCACGTCCCATCACCAGCCACTAGATATGGGGAGCCGCAGAGACTCAGCATGCAGTCAGACCAACATATGCATGGGGCTTGCAAGGTTGTAGCCCACATACAGACCACCTGTATGCCATTTCCATATAGGGACTGTAACGTACGAAGCAACCCTTGAAGGTTTTACTTGGTACGAATGAACTAAGGCTGAAAATAACAGCATTTCAGGACCAGCCCTCATTATTTACTATGAAGTATTATTTTTTTGGATGGAAGAGATCAGAGGAGGCAGCACCAACTTCCTTCCATGAGTATCATTAAGAAAAAACACAACAACCCAGAGCCCCTGTTCAGGATAGTGGGTGCAGTTTCAGCTTTTTGTTTCAGGTATGGAAATATCTAATGCTAGCTGAGCAAATAGTTACTGTGCACTTCTGTGGGATCGTGTATTCACTTTTAAACAGCACAAATTTAAATTTTGTGGACTCAGCTTCTGCCCGTGGAATAGAACTGTCACCGCTCCATTCTGTTGCAGCAGCCTGAGCTATCATCCCGCTCCCCAAATCCTGCTCTTGGGAATCCCATCTCCCCCAGGAGCAGGACTTGAAGGGCTGTTGCGGGATGGCAGAGCCATGGCGGTTGCACATGCCTGGTGAAAGTCCTGGCCCGTGGAAATGCAGCATTGTATCCACCTCTCTTTTTTTCCTGTATCTTCATATCTATGTTTCTGGACAAATCAGTTGGGCAAACACTGAATACTTCAGTGCTATAGCACTGAATTTAGTTATTCATGGGCTAGATAGTTTTTACAAGAGCAAACAATCAAAACCTGTGTGGCGCAGGTGCATCATTGTATTGAATACTCAGGGAGACATTAATTGACTGTGTACTGTTAAACATAGCTCTTCAGTCTAAGATGTCATGTTTAAATAGCAAATTGTTGCCTTTTGCAGTTAGCTTGGCCTGTGGTGAACTGGGTTTTTTTTTCTTTCACTTGTGTACTTCTCTGAACATTAGTCCTCATAACAGGGCGGCTTGTTGCCCCTTATCTAGCTAGCAGAAGCAGGGAATAGCTTTTCTGTTCCCTCCTGTTCAGCTTGTTTAGATGGCTAGGCAGCTGGCTGCAGGCCTGAGGCCTTAACCATCATAGATAGCTTTTTCCTCAGGGTTTTTTTTTCAGAGGAAGGGCAAGAGGTATTAGGTGGGAACTTGGCTTCACCCCCTTCTCTATTCTGTATCACCCACGTCTGGAGATTACTTTCCTCTGAGTATAGCGATACGTCCAAAAGAACAGATTGCCGAGATGGGCCATGAGCTTCAGTTACGCTGCTCTCTCCTGCTGCCTTTCCTTCTATTCCTCTTTTAACAGTGACTTAAAGCTCCCCTCTCCAGCACTGCCTCTTTCACTGGGAAACTGTATAAGGAATGTTAGAATGCAAGTCCACAAACTGCTGAGGGCTCCTGATATTAAGTTTGCATAACAGGAGCTATTGCAGCACATGTGAAGGTAAAGTCAGGAGCCCCAGGTCATATGGAAGAGGGATGCCCCGTGTTGCAGCTTCTTCCCATATGGGCTTTGGCCCTCCTGAAATCTGGGGCCACAATGTGGGCTGATCTCACATGATCAATGCTTTCTCATTTTTGCCATCCACATTTCAAGAAGGAGCTGTCCCTTAACCGTTCCAGTACTCTGATAGCAACATCAGAAAAGGCCCTGAGGCATTGTGTGGATGTATGTGGTGCTGCACTTGATCAAAGGCAAACATGCCAGCTGGAGTGGTTATATGAAAAAAATTTGCATTATGGATATCAGGGCTCAAGCAGCTATTTGATTACATTACAGGGCAAAACTGCCAAGGAAGAGAAGGAGATGCGGGCGTTGCAGCTGAAGAGCCTGCAGTACTTGGAACGTTATATCTATCTCATCCTATTCAATGCGTACCTCCATTTGGGGAAGAAGGACTCCTGGCAGAGGCCGTTCAGCATCTGGATGAGTGAGGTAAAGCAATTGACATTTTGAAGGGCCCATCGTTGTAGTTATGTGCCTGTGTGGAAGTATGCTTGCCCATCTTTGAAAGGCAAACCATATTTTGGACACTTTTGGTGACCAGCCAGCCTGTGCAGGCCTAATGATACCAATGCATCACAAGGAAGATTTCGTGTACTTTGTGACTACCCTCCCTACGCTTACCCCATCAATTACAAGTGAAAGTACTCCAAATTCTGCCCCCCCCCCAACATGTAACATTTGAACAATACTTTCAAGCCTCTTTCAACAGCTAGAAGTGGACGTAATTTTTTTTTAAGCCAGGATTCATAGAATGATGACTTCCGTAGCTGTTACCAAATCTGTATCTTGTGTTGAAGATTGAAGAATTTCAGAATAAATTTAGTCCAGATGATGAGCTGGAAGGACAGTGTAAGCATGCATGTTTTGGTTAGTATGGTGAGGAGCTTCAGGGAGTTATTAAGCCATTACCCTGGCCTGTTGCCCTTTTTTGCTTGGGTGTGATATAGTGCATGCAGTGTGGAATTGTTAGCATGTTGAGTATTCCCTGAGAGCCATAAAATGGGCTGAATTGTTTCAAAAAACAGATTGATAAATACTTTCTGAACCGTGGATATTTAACTTACATATTTTGAAGCATATTTGTAGATGTGTGGTTTTCAGTCCGTGCTCCAGAAATTGAAACACCTAAGATGGTGTCTGAGGGAATCAGGATTCTAATCAAATCAGAGCGTGCACAGAGTGCTTTTGGGGCTCATGCATGGTTTATGAGCCAATTTCTATATACTTGTTGAAGTTCAAAGTGGTATTTTTGCAACACAGTCTCCCCTCAAAGTTGGGAAGGATTGCTGAATGACATCTCTTGACTATTGCGTGATGGTGGTAACATGATGATATATTATGGGAGACTCTTCATTAGCATAAATGTTTAAGTGTTGTATATGAACAATCTGTTGGCAATCTATGGGAACCTGCACTTTAGGTTTCTTGGTTTTTATCACCCTAGCTCGCTTTCCTTTCCTGTCAATTTCAACAGTTGTTCACAGCTACTGCTAGCTGTTCAACCAGCTGTCACCGAGAGCCATCCCAGGCCTCAAGAAACAGCTTTCTCTCTCTTGTCGTGCCATGTAACCCTGTTAAACCCTGCAAATCCCCCCCCCATTGCTACTGCATTCCTTCAGGATTCATTCCCATGGAAAACAGCTGTTTTCTTATTTTTTTGGTTCATTATTCTCAGAATATCTTCACTCATCGTGGAAGAGAGCAAGCCTCAGATAAGTGGGAGCTGTTGAGAGATTCTGGCTAGGAGCCCCACAGCTTCAGCAGCTGGAGGCAAGCAGGCAGGGAATAACGCTTGGTCAGCATCTAATTTTGCAAATGCTCCATTTTGAGAAGAGTGTGTGGTATGTTCTAGAGTCACTCCCGCCTTCCTTTCTAACCCAGTAGGTTCAACTACAAAGCCACCCCATGTGAAGGAAGAGGGAGGCTAAATATATACTTGAGCATGCACTGGTGCGGCACTCACTCTTGTGTGGCCTGCACTTGTGGCAGCATCCTTTCCAAAAGAGTTGGTTGCCATTTGTCTGGATGGTCAGTGGGTTCCCTTTGAATTCTGTGCTTGCAGGGCTCCAGATGTCCTTTACCAGGACAGTGAGGTAAATGATCTACTTCGGGGATTCCAGGAGAGCTGGCAACCTAAAGAAATCCCCCCAGAAAATTTAAAGAAGGCACCAAGTGCTTCAGGATTCCAGTGAAAAGAAGTCTGAATAGTAGACACCTCGCAGCTTACTGGCATGATGGCAGCTACAGGGAGTTGGCAGAATCTCCAGGAGGCTCCTAATTTAGGGTCAGAACAGATGTGACTGAGTTTGCTGCTCTCCATCAGTCTGTAAAAAGTAACTGTGCACGCTGCTTCCATGTGGATCAGGGTCAGTGAAGGAAGAGATTCAGGGATTTAACTCCTCTACCCTCCGTTCAGTTTTGCTTGCGGAATCTGGGCTTTTCTCACTTTTGCTGGCATTTTAAGAGTGGGAGGAGGATGAGACTAAAAGGACATGACATTTAAAGTGTCTAACAACAGCACAGGGAGCCCTTCCCGTGCTGCCCTGCTCCAAACTGCAGCCTCTTGTGGATGCAATTTGCTTTTTACTGGTTGGAGATCCATGATCTCCATCAAACAGTAAAAAGGAAATTGTATAATCTCTGTCATGTCTGTTCCGTTCCTTAGAATGAATCTTTCAGATGTAAGACTGAAGAGGTTCTTTAGCTCTGTTTAAAGCTGCTTTTTTACTTGGCTAAATAGAAACCTTTTGGGCTGGAAGGAAGACATGCAATATCTCTAGGCTTCTCCATATCCCAGGAATTCTGCTACCATGTCATGTTCTCCACTCCAAATATTGGTCTCATTTTCTGCTTCTTTCTTAAGTGTGTGCATCAGTTCCATCCTATGTTGTTTTCTCTGCTTCTGTATGTGCCTCCCACATTTTGTCCTTTCCTGGTTTCTCCAGATTTCCCACAAATACCATTGTTTCCTCCTGTCTTGAACAACAACATTGATTTCCTCTGGACACCTCAAACATATCCAGATATATAGCAATGATATTTCCGCACGCCAAGGCCAGGAACCAATAGTCTCTGCTGTGGCAGTCATACCATGTATGTCCCTCCCTGCCTTGCTTCATGCTGAGAACGAGCCTTGTAATCTCCCCTGCCCCCCATGGAAAACAGAAGCTGGTGTGGTGTAGGGGTTAGACTAAGATTTGGGGAGGCTCAGTTGCCCCCAAAGCTCACTGGCTGACCTTGGGCCCTTCAGCCTCTCTCAGCCTGAACTGCTTAGCAGGGTAGCTGTAAAGATAAAATGGAAGAGGGAAGGAAATGATTGTCACTGCCTCTGTGGAGGAACTGCAGGATAAAATGCAGTGGAACACACAGACATAGAAGGGAATGAAATTTATATTATGTGTGCAATGAAACAGAATGTAGCATCCAAAATACCAGGTAAGGAACTGAAATGAAATTTGTCCTCTTTCCAGTACTGGAACATATATCCACCCCTTGAAAAAATACCAAACATTAGCCTGGTTATCTCCTGAGACCTTTTTTTAGATCCCATAGGGACTAGAAGGTCTGCTGAAAGGAAAAAATGCAGATAAGGGTTTTGTGATGTGATATTTTCAGTCCATCTTTGGCACTTAATACAGGGCTCTTGTATTAAGCTTGAGACGTGGACCTGAGCTGTTTTTCTTTGAACTGAGCCCCTCCCCCCCATCCCTGTTGCTTTGTCCAAATTGTGAATAATATTATGGTTTGATTTGCAATGCACGATGATGGGGAAAAGGTTTTCCCATCTTTTCAAGAATGTACCAGCACGTCTCTATTATTTCCATCTGTGTGCTCTCCGCAAGATACACTTAATAACATCTTGATAAATTAATCTCTGGGCAATTTGATCAGATGGATACACTCTGAAAGGAATGGACTTTATATGCATTCTTCACAAATTTTATCTGATTCATCGGCTCTTTTCCTCTTTTTGCCCCCTTTGCTAAAAAGAGCTCAGCAGCAATACGAAGAGAATATTATTCCTGGATAAAACCTGAGTAAGGAGGACAGTAGACTGGCCCACCCCACCTGCCTAACGGTAATGGCTGCATTCTTCAGCCTCTAGTCTCGAGTGGCCGAAGAACAAACAGATCTTACAAGTATTCTTGGACTCTTCCATCTATAATTTTTGTCACCTGATTTACTTCTGTTTGCATTGTCTAGTGAGTACAGCAAAAAATACAAGTTCTGAGAATGGTATACTGGGGTGAGAGAGAGAGCAAGCACTTCTCCTAACACTGACTGGGCTTTGTGGTATCATGTATATCTCCATGCACATACGTGTGTACACTCATACAAACACATACATGCACATGCACAGGACACATGGCTGTGTAAAACTTCGCATATTGACTCGCCCTTTTTGTCTTGATTTTCAAATCTCATTTTCTTCCTTGACTAAACACTTTGTTTGTACTTTTTGTTTCTTTTGCCTTGGAATTAGGTTTAGACCTAAAGGGATTTCTTTCTCTTTTTTGTCAACTATTATTTTGAGGATCCTCCTCTGAGGTCATTGAGGTAAAAAAAAATCAGATGATAATTAAATACACTTTGCAGATGTATCTTTCTACTTTGAACAAACACCCCGCCTCCTAAGCCAAAAGAAAGGCCCTATCAGTAGTTTCTGTTCCTCACCCCACCATATGCATTTCTTCCCCTTCCCAAAAGACATTGTCATGAATGAATCTCCAGGTTTGAGATGGTCATTTTTATCTCTACAGCCAAACAGGAGACAAGAAGTCACACAGTTCTTTCAAGGCTGGGTTGAGTCGCATCCCTGGGGGATGAGGTCATGTGAAGGAAGCAGGGGAGATGGACTGCAATCCAGAGCGAAGCTTGCCAGTGAAGCACAGAGTTTCTCTTTCCCGCTCCAACTGCTCTCTTTCATGAGCTATCAAAGCTGTCCCTTGAAAGCATCCTCTTTCTCCCTATTGTTCCCAGACATAAAGAGCTTTTTCATGCCGTCTTTTCATTGGGCTTTTGGCCTCTTCTCTGTCTCATCCACAGGCAATCAACTCTTTCTGTGCTGCCATTAACCCACTGCTGTCATTCAGAAGGCAGCCGGTAATGGTTGCAGAGCTGAGGTGGTCCTTCCATCTCTCAAATGAGGAAATTATAGTTTTGGGGTGTACAAAGAATTGAGGTGGCCAGGAGAACTGTTACCTGGTGGAAGGTGTGTTGTATTTCTGCAAATGGGAGATTCCTGAGATATTTCTGAAAAACTGAGTGTTCTACCTGCCTCATTCTTCATAGATGCAAAAGGCGCCTCTGTGCTTGGTGTGGCTGACATGATTGTTATATGCACAACTGCATGATACTGATATTTGCTTCAGGAAACATGGAACATGTGGACAGTGGTACATCTTTCAATGTCCTTGCACATGCATCTGGGAGGGAACCCTAGCTGGACCAAGGAGTACAGTGTGCATGTTTGCACATATCACAAATTATTAGATGTTGTTCTTAGCCAAGATCTTCCCTGCAAGGAGGGAGGGATGCATGCAGCATCAACAAGCTGGATTTGTTCACAGCTGAACTTGAAGTCTGAACACAGCTTCCATACTCTGGCTACAAAAACAAATGACTTTTTGGAGACACTCCTCTTCAGTGCCTTCTTTTTTTTTTTAGCCTCTTGAATTCAAAAGTTGTCTGCAAAGGTGCTGCATATTTTAAAAACCCAGTAAACTTTCATTCCATTGTTAAGAACTCACAGTGTGCATTTCGTTCCATTGTTTTTCTTAAATGACAAATGAAAGTCTAACCACAGGTAGTAATTTGAATTTCAAAGGTGAGAGGGTTGGCTGGGCCCCTTTAATGCAGTTAAATGCTTCCTTTGTTTTATTTTAACCTGTGGGAAAAAAGCACTCCCCTGTCATCCCCTACCCTAATCCATTTTATTTCCCATAATTTAAGTACTAGGCACTGGACAGAAGAAACAAATCCCTTTTCTCTCTCCTGGATATCCTGATGATGCAGCAAGAGGTGGGATTGGGGCAGGGTAGGCGGAGGAAAGTAATAAATTTTGCTTGCAGGAACTTGCTGGAGCTTACAAAAAGATATTTGTGGTGTGAATTTCCTCAAAGTAAAAAGAGTGTTCTCTCACCCAGTCTTTTTTTTAAAAAGCCAAATGTTCTTAGGCCTCCCAGTCCTGCTTTCTCCAAGCGCTTCAAGGTTTTCATCAGTAAGTTATCTGAATATGTACTGTACGTGGGCAAAAGTCAATACTGAATGCTTCTTTTTAGTGAGGCGTAGACAGAAATACACTCTCCCAAGAGAAAGCCATACTCAGTTTCCTCTAAAGGCAGCTCTTTTTAAAAAAAAATATCTTAGAACAGGGACCTGCATAAAGACCTCCTGGTCGCAAAGTTTCCTCTTGTGAGCTGGGCCCATTGTACATGGAGGAACTCTCTTGATTTGAACAGCAGGAAAGCTGCTGGCCATGGGATGAATTCTTCCCCGGGGGGCGGGGGGGGGAGAGAAACAAAAGTTAGCACTATTTCTTAAATACTTGCTTTAAATACAAGGCTCTGAGCAACTTCTTGGATGGAAACAAGCCTGCATAGGAAAAGAAATGCCAATCGGGGGGCGGGGGGCACTTGCATTTCCTGACTCTTATTTATTTATTTATGTCATTTATAATCCGCCTTTCTCACTGAGGCTCAAAGCAGATTACGTAGTGTGAGATTAGTACAATCAGTATCAAAGACATTTCCATACACTGTCAAGGACATTTCCACAGACAATGCCATTGGATAAATAAATACAGTTTACAAAGATATAGCATTAGCAAGGATCCAGTACAGAGTTGAAATTGCTAAAACAGAACATAATCAATTCTAGAACTGACATTAGACAACATGAAGCACAGGTCGTACATAGGACTACATGTTCAAAACAACAGATAATATGTAAGGTAACATAGTGGTGAAGCCTGTGGTCCCTAACTCATTAGCGAAGCACTTCACATTCAAAACATAAACATCCATGCAAGTCAGATTATAAACCTAAGGGGAAAAAGTAGCTCCCACCACTGATATTATGCAAATTTGTAGACGCGCAGTTTGGCTGTTCTTAGTCTGCTTCTGGCCCACTGAGGATTTGCATGCAGCCTTCCCACCCCCAGTTGACAACCAGTGGTTAAGATGAGCATGTGGAGGGAGCAGCAGCTGTGAGTGCAGAACTTGGAGGAGAGGGCTGATCTGATTTCCTTCCACCCCATCCTTCCTCTAAGCAAAACAAGTGCTGCCCAAGGTGCTAGTCATTGTTCATACAAGAGTGCAAAAGCGAAGGTGATGGCTTGAAGAAAAAATAGTTGAGGATTGAGTTGGTGATACTGTGGTGGGACATGCAGCATTCACGAGGAGGGTGGGATTATCAACATACACAACATTTCAGACAGCCAGTGTCACTACTAAATAGTTTGCAAGTATCCGTGACGAGTCTGGGGGCAGGGAGGGGATGTACATCTGTCTCAGAATGATGCTTAGAATGACTACTGCCCTGGCGATGATTTTCTGGCAGTTAAATTTGTAATGACATAGCAAAACAAAAAAGTGCCACTGCTCAGAATAGTGCAAGATTTGGATCTAGTAGCACGTTAAAGACCAACTAGATTTCTAGAATATGAGCTTTTGAGAGTCAGAGCTCTCTTCATCAGATATGACTCTGACTCTCAAAAGATCATATCATGGAAATCTAGTTGGTCTTTAAGGTGCTACTGGACCCAATTCTTGCTCTTCTACTACAGACCAACAAGGCCACCCACCTGAAAGTATACTCAGAATAATGACTCTATGGTAACAAAAGGTGAAACTGTGCAAACAGTTAAGAGCTTCTCTTGTTTGTGACAGCTGTAAATAGGGAGTCACTGGATGGTGCATGATGGCAAAACCTCTCTTTTCTGTCTCAGTTAGCTTTGCTAATTCATATTGGCATGTTTGATCTCCTTGGTGAGAGATGAAAGGGGCATCTGCCAGCTGTGGTTTCAATCAGAGCTGTTCTCGATTGACGGGACTTGCTGGAAAAGGCCGTTGATCCATTTGGGGAAGTGTGTGTCTGGGGGGGGCGGCGGGGGGAGGAGGGATGAAAAAGCAATGTTACCAGTGCCGTGTCCAGGTCAACCATGCCCTACGGGAAGGCAGATGGATAGGAAGGGAAAGGAATGTTATTTGCAGGAGCTCACTCTGCTCTCGATTTGAAGCTCACCAGGCACTTGATTGGAAGATGAAATAGAAGCTGGAATGTGCTCTGCTGTTGAAGTGAGGCTGTGATAGAAAAAGGCAACATCACTTCATTTATTTCCTAGTTTTGGATGCCCAATAGGTGGGGCTTGGAGAAGAGAGACACGTTCAGGACATTCTCTTGCTCTGAGCAAGTTTTTCTTAAGTCATAGGGATAATGTTGCTCTCTCATCGCTGAGCCCACCCATCTAGCAGGAGTTTGCAGCATGAAACAGGCCCAGCAAGTCTGTAGAGATGTTTTTTCCTTAGCTTGGAAACACCTGACCAGTGCTTTTGTTGAAACAATTGGCATCCGTCCTGCTTCAGTAACCTTCCTTTGCTGTGTCTTACAAGTGAACGTGAGTTGCTGTCAGGAAAGGGGGCCTGTGGATAGGTGGTCACATCTAGATCCTAGAGGGTAGGGAGAAGAGCTCAAAGCAGAGGGGATCCAGGAAGAGCAAAAAGTTGGAGCCCAGTGTGAAGCATCTACAGCGAGGAGGGCATGGCACTGTTGATGCCATGGGTCATCAGAAAGGGCACTCGCAAATGTTTGGAACCATTGTTGGAATGCGGGAAATAATAAGGGTAAGTTGAGGAAATTTTCTTGCTTAGGGCTTCCTCATTCCTCAGTGGCAACACCATCATTAGCTGCCAGGACACGTCAGAAATCGACACGTCACGACTAGGCATATAAGTTGTCAGAGCAATTGCTTATCTCAGAAAATAAGGGCATCTATGTGAAAAATAATATAAAAACACAAAATATTAAAACCAGCCCTTCTCAACATGTTATCAAGCGATAAGAGATTTGGCTTACTTTAACAAGGAACATTTTGTTCATTTCCTTACTTCATTAAGTTACTGTAGCCAGCAATATTAAAAGCATTTCAACATTAAAAAATTAGTTAAGAATTAGTAGAGCAAGCTGGCGATTGTTAAAAATTCTCATATAAAGTTGGCTAGAAAGCTCTACTACAGAATAGAGCTGTTTTCCTTCAAGGAGGTTTTGGATGTATTTTATGATTATGGACCTAAATGGACCGATTCAATAAGTAGACTGGAATTTTACTTGATTGTTCTTTGAAATTTCTGCCAACTGCCATACCTGATGCTCATGGAACAATTTCCTCAAAGTATGCCAACTGTGTGCATATTCTTTGGCCTCAGCTCTTGACCTTTTTGCTACATTTTGAATCCTAGATTTGTCTGGTTTCCTGTGCACAAAAACAGTCTTGCAAAATTTCATTCTTGTATCTAGAGATCAGCTGGTGGCATCGCACACATGAAAAGCAAACCCTAATAAAGCAAGCTAAACTTTTCATAGTGCAACCCTATTCAGAGTTGCTGCAGTCTTAAGTACGTTTAAATTAGCTTAAAGAGAAGTAACTCTGCATAGGATCGCCTTCTCAGAGTCATAAGAAACTAACAATGCAATCCTAAACAGTCATACTCTTCTAAACCCTCTTACTTCAGTGGATTTAGAAGCGTGCAGCTCTATTTAGGATTATGGTGCAACAATTCCAAAGAGAAGTAATAATAGATTCCCCAGTGAATACCATTGGCCATCTGTAGACACCTAAAGAAACATTATATGGTTACTTTATATTTAGGGAGCTGAAATAATTAAAAATGCCTCTTTTTTCTGGAGTCTGTAAATGCAATCTCTTTTTAAAATGCAAAGATACGTAGTATCGCCTAGCCTACATTTTATGCTTGTCAGTCTCCTGTGCTGGCAACTGGGGTCAACTGGGGAGGAGGGGTTAGGAATAAAAGTTTCAAGGAAATGTGGATTGTGCCTTTTGGAGCTCTTGGGAAGAAAATTCTGGCTTGAAAACAAGCTTGGAGAAGAGCATAACAAGCAGCTGTTGGTCTAATCACTGCCACATAACTAGATGAAACACTGTAAAGTAGACTCCGGACACTGCTCTTGTGAATATTTGCTGTGGGTCAGGGAGACAGAGCAGATGTTCCAGGAATGTTTTCTTAAGCATTTCTTAATTTGTATTTTCTCTTTTTCCCTTACTGGGGTAAAAGTAACTTGGGAGACGTAGGGGGGGGGGGGAGAATAAGAGTTAACCCCACCCTAAGTGCCCTGGCTACAAACCGGATTTCCCCTCTTTCTGCAGCTGCTTTTTGAAGCTAAAATGCAGATCAAGAGGTTTGATCATAGATTCCAAACTACACTGAGTATGAGCCAAACTACACGAGATGCCCAACACGTGTTCTTCATGTGTCAGATCCTGTAAGATTCCCTGAGAGGGGTAGTCTTACAAAGAGCAGCCACTCGATGAGATTCTCTGCTGGGGAATCTCTCTTGCTCTTTCAAAAAGCCACTTGGCTTGGGTTTTCCTCCAGGAGCTGGGGGGGATGACGTAATAGGAAGTAGGAAAAAAACAAGGCTTTTTGCAAGAGAGAGAGAGAGAGAAATCCCTCTCATTTGTGATTCTCACTTCATTGTGATTGTCTATTCAGCTGCTCCTTCTCACCTCCTTTCCATCTCCCCTCCCATCCCCTTTCTTCTTTTTTAAGTCTATTGCAGAATTGATGAATAACTGGTTTGAAACTACCAAGGGGAAGTTCCCTTTTTATTCTTTTTTCAGAGAGCCCTATGCAAGTGAAATTGACCAACCTTCAACAATTTCACCTCCTAGCTAACTAGAGGAAGCTCGTCTGTTTCACCCCCTAGCTAGGAGATGAAATTGATGAAGGTCTGTGAATTTCACTTGCACAGGGCTCTCCGCATAGATAGATAGATAGATAGATAGATAGATAGATAGATAGATAGATAGATAGATAGATAGATAGATAGATAGATAGATAGATAGATAGATAGATAGATAGATAGATAGATAGATAGATAGATAGATAGATAGATAGATAGATAGATAGATAGATAGAAAGAAAGAAAGAAAGAAAGAAAGAAAGAAAGAAAGAAAGAAAGAAAGAAAGAAAGAAAGAAAGAAAGAAAGAAAGGGAACTTCCCCTTGTTGCCCAAATATCCAAGCACCTCCTTGAAGTATGAGGAAAATAAAAACAATCAAAAAAAGAAGAAAAAAGGCTTAAAAGGTTTAAACCTACTTAGCGTCTTTAGAGCAGTAAATTCAATCGGCTGCAGCAGTGAGTGGGCGGGGCCGACAGCCAATTTCCCCTTGTTGTTTTCAAACCAGCAATTCATCTAGTGGCTGATCTTTGTAAGACTACACTTCCCAGGGAACCTTGCAGGACCCGACACCCACCTGCACGTATCATGTAGTTTCCCTCTCTGCTTAACGTGTACTTAGGCACTTCGTTGGTCCTACTACAAGGCATTAACCTGCTGGTATAGAGGAGTGTGCCTAAGGTTGCCTGACTCCAGGTGGTAACTGGAGATCTCCTGGAATTAAAAACTGATCTCCAGGCAACAGAGATGAGTTCCCCTGGAGAAAATGGTTGCCTTGGAAGGTGGACTCTATGGCATTATAGCCTGCTGAGATCCCTCCCTTCCCCAAACACTGTCCTCTCCAGGCTCCACCCCCCAAATCTCCAGGAATTTTGTAAACTGGAGCTGGCAACCCTTGCCCATGCCTCAGTGGGCAGAACACCCAACAATTTGCATGCTGAACAACACAGTCAGCGTGCTGAAGGTCTCAGGTTCGGTCCCCAGCCTCTCCAGCTAAAAGTTCAAGTAACAGGTGATGTGAAAGACCTCGGCCTGAGACACCGGAGAGCTGCTGACAGCCAGAGTAGACAATACTAACCAGTGGTCTGCTTTGATGTAAGGTAGCTTCATGTGTTCGTAATGTGACTGACACACACACAATTTAAAACAAATGCCGGCAGTGAGTGAGCTGTGATCAACTACATTTTTTCAATGGCTCTGCTGTTTCAGCAAATCAGAATTGCTGCCTTTTGGGCTATGTTTACATCCCACCTACCCACTCCTGATTTACTTTTTCTTACTCCTTTTTACAAATTATGGGAAGAGGAGAGGGAGAGCTCAAGGGTGTTTCTGGGAGTGATGACTTTAAAAAGAGCCTTTGGTCTCATGTGCTGTGCTGAGCCTTCCTTTTGCTTTTTTTTCTCATAAGCTTTTTAGCACAAACAAGGCAACATTGTAACTTTGCCCACCCTCTGCCAAAGCTAACAAACCTTGCAAATGCTAACACAAACAACTGAAAAGTGGTTTATAAAATGGTTAAGCACCAGATATAGAAATGCAAGAAAGGGGTTTTGGGGAGCTGAGGGGAGAGTTGCCCTACAGTTCAAGCTTTTGTTAATTTGAGTATATGCTGAAACTTTTATGGCTTCTTTACATTAAAGATTAGGGTCGGGGTTGGAGGGATGACGAATGGAAGGGAAGAGGACTGATGAGATACCCCTTAAGGCTCTCCTGCAAAATATTAAAGGTGTTGCTGGATAATAGTGGGGGGGGGGAATCCAGAAGGAGGCCATAGGAAATGATAAGTAGTTGATCCAGGCCATCTGATGGCCAGAAAGCACCAGGGCTATGTTTCTCGTAGGTAGTTCAAATACAGGATGAGAATGCAGGATTAGAAAGGTCTCCAGATGGAGCTAAACAGGACAGTTGAGTGTCTCTGTGCAGTGTCTGTTCTGGGTGCAGATCCAGACGTCCATTTTACTAATGCACCCCATGCGTGGTCATGCCGTGCTTTCCAAACATACTGCACTAGAGTGAGAAAGGTCATGGTGGCTGGCATAGCTTGGTTACGTGTATACAAGCTTGGACAAAAAAAAAACCTAGCAGGAAGAATGCAGACATTGAATAATAAATATGGATACATAATCCAGTTAAACAGTGAAATCATAAACAGAGTAACTCTTCTTAGGATTTCACTGAAAGAAAAGGTTAGTTTAAACATTATTAATTAAAAACTAAAAAGAATGATTAAAGTTGTGGGGAAGCAAGAGCTGAGGACCAGAGGAGAAAAATTGTGGAATGGTTTATGGTGGTACTCATTTCATGTAAAAACTCGACCCCTGACAGTGAAACCCCATCAGGATGAAGCGCAGAATGCAAGAGGGCTAAACGAGGCAGAACACCAGGATTTGGATCACAGTCGCAGTGCAAGGGTGGCAGTCAACACTTTCACCCTAGGTCACTCCTGATACATCTTCTGATGGGACAGATAGCACCACCACGAAGCAGAAACAAACATCCTGCCAGGAAAGGACTGCAGGGAGAAAGGATTGATCCAGCTCACCCAGCTCCATGGTCCCGATCTGTGGTTGCTAACCTTAGAAGGTGCGGACTTGATCTCTGCCTAGGTGTGAAGGCTGTCTGGCACAGATGTATCTTTAATGAAACTGTTCTAAGGAAAACCTAGCGGGATCCATCAAACAGGACCATAATCATTGGGGTCAAGCTGTGCACCAAAACCGAGAGACAGAGATAAAATCCTTCTCTATAATCCTGATCTCAGTGCTTTCCTCCTGTCCCTTGAGGGAATGGGGCTGCCTGCTGCATTCTTCTTTTCCGTTCCCCACAAATTACGCTGCCCTTACTCTCCCAGAGCTGTCTTATTCCCCTTTTCAGCACTCCACACTTTGCTCCGTCGCTTCCTTCAGACAGCAGAGCTCGAGGCCTGCGATCAGCACAAGTTGCCTATTTTACTCAGAGCTATTTGAGACATTCCACTCCCACTCCTTTTTTTCGTTTCAGGTAGCAGCCAAAGCTGGAGTCTATGAGATCCTAAACCACCTGGGTTTTGCCGAATTTGAGAACCTAGAGGACAAACCGCTCTCACAGCTTCGCTACCGCTGGCAGGAGCAGAACCAGAGTTCGCTGCCATTTCGTGGGGAGTTCCTTTAGGACCCAGCATTATGAAGAGCCATGAGAATTGCAGCGTTTCTCCAGATGTGGCTGAGTCTCTTTCTCTGTTTGTTTTTGTGGGTGGTTTTTTTTTTTTAATATATATAAAACAGAGAAATGTGCCTTAAAGACAAGGACTGCGATTCCAAGAAGACATTATACTGCCTTGAAAAAGACATTTTATGGTGTTCTTTCAGACACAATAGAAACACTGTAAATTCAATTGATTTTTGATAGGTGTCATCACAAATGCTGTGTCCACTTCCCACATCCTGGAACATTTTATAGTGCATCTGCAACTGGGAAGCATGTGAGCTTTTTCAAGTGACTTTCTCACCAAACCATTGCACTGCTCTCTGAATAATTTGTATATATTACGTACTTACGGATGCAGGAAATACATGCATAGTATTGGTGTGCTTGGAAGTACTCAGTGGGTAATTCAAGATTCTTTTATTATAACTTTAGACTTGAATTGCTTCATATCGATGGCACACTCTTTAAATAGAACTGGGAGCTGCTATTGGCAGATAATCACCCTGAGTTCACAAGTCGTCTATGGAAAGAGATTTCCTGGTGTGGATTTCTCCCACTGTGCATGCATGCAAGGGGATATTGTAAGGGGAAAATCCTCTGCACCCACTGCCTAGATTGTGTGCTTTTTGCTTGTCTCAGCCAGGTTGTATACCTGCTGCTGCAGTCACAGGTTCCCCTTCCTTACTAGTGTGGCTGGAATTTAGGCAACTGGGAATTGTTTTATAATATGTTGTATTCTAAAGCTGCCTTAGTTCCCAAAAGCAATGGGTCCACCAGACTCCCAAGTGATTTTCACAGCTTCAGGGGGCCAAATATAGGAAAGTACAAAGCTGATGCACATGGATCATTGGTCCATCTAGTCACGTTCTTGGTGGACTTATTTGTCCTAAGTCCTCAAGCAACTGCCCATTAATTGACATGATCAGATTGCCCTTGGTGACACTGCAGGTACCCTGGGGTTAAACTAGCTAGCTTTGCTTTGGTGATGGTCTCTTCTAGGCTCTCTCCCTTCCCTCTGCTCTCCCCAGCTGTTATCCCAGATGCAAATGAGTACTGCAAAGGGATAGCCTGTCCTGGCACCTCAAAGACTGGCAAAATTTATTTTGGTATGAGCTTTCCTGGGTCAGATGATGAAGTGGGCTGTGACCTGTGAAAACTCAAACTGAAATAAATGTGGTTAGCCTTTTAGGCAAATGAATAGTGCCAAGAAACATTGGTTGTGACTGAGGAGGGGGGTGAAGCTGCCTTATAGTGCATCAGACCATCAGTCTGTTTAGTACAGTAGGCAGCAACTCTCCCAAGGTTAACAGCAGAGGTCTTTCCCAACCCAATCAGAGATCTTCTGCAGTCAAGGAATGTGCTCTGTACTGTACTGTAATTCAGAGTCTCTCTACATGAGCCCTCTTACACGAGGATGCTCAAGTGTAGGGAGACACAATGTTAGCTGGGAAGCATAGTTTAAAAGGAAAGAGCTAAAGGGTCTGTCAATTTCACCTCTCTAGAGGAAGGTAGTTGGAAAAGACAGAGCTGGTGAGATCCCTCCTCAGAGGCGCTGTTAATTTCACCTTAGCCTCTGGAAGGGAGGTGTAGAGAGGTGAAATTGACAGAGCCTTTGGCGCTCTCTTTTAAAACTACGCTTCCCAGCTAACGTTGCATTTCCCTACACTTGAGCGTCCTCGTGTAAGAGGTCTCATGTAGAGAAACTCTTCAGTATCAGAGTTCTTGTCCTGCTGCTTCCTTTCTACCTTTACAGGAAGGAGGGCTGCCCCAGCCAGGGTTCCCCAGGAAGACAGCCCTGGTTCTCCCTGACAAGAGCAGTGACAAGAGCAAAACACAAATGTGGGGAATGAGTCCTCACTTCCCAGATAGCAGCTACCACCAGCCCCTCTGACTATCCCACACCTAGAGACTGAGAGGTGAGCCACTAAGCAAACAGGAGTCAATTGTAGAATAGGCATCTGGCAGGCTGAGTCCAGAGACAATTTAACTTGGTAGCTAATGGCAAATTGGCCAAGAAACTGGATTCAGACTGAAGCAGTAACACAAAGAACACACAAGAGACAACTAATAGAATTTATTGAAGTGCAGAAAGCCAATTATCAAAGAGTTTAGGAGAATTCAGCAGGAGAAGCAAATTAACAAAGACTATTTAGTAGACATGGGCACGAACCAAAAAAAATTTATCGAACCAGCAGATTGTGGTTCGTTGCGGACCACGATCCCGAATTCCCGAACAGCAACGACCATCTCCCATCCCCGAACTGAACCCGGATCGTGGAAAACGCAGCAGGGCACGCCACTGTTCCCAGCCCATGGCTATTTATAAGCATGGGTCCCATTCAGCAGCACAGGAGGTCTGTGTTTGGCCGTCAGAGCTGCCTATCAGGGTTTGCAGGGATGAGATTGGAGTGCCCATGGCACTCAGAACACCCCCTTCCCCCTCCCTCCCCTGGGTGTCTTCTCCCAACTTGTGATTGCTTTGCTGCTCCGTGGTTGGAAGGAAGCCCTGCTGATCAAGGAAAGCTAGGCTTCCATTGGGGTTTCCAGGGCTACAGAAGGAGGGCAAACAGAGCTCAGGCATTCCTCTGGCTCCGTTGCCAGGGGAATAGATTGCTGGCACCTGAGTGTCTGGATCCCCGAACTGAGAACGAACGCCACAATCCAAGCCTCTCCCGACTGCTAGATCGTTGGCCATGGACGATCACGATCCACTGGGTCACGATGGCGCGATCGCCATTTTTGTGGGGTTTTTACGTTCGTAATGCAGATCGTGCCCATCTCTGCTATTAGGTAGGCTAGCATACAGTAGAGATCCCTAAGCTTATTCCAGATATTACCTTCAGACAAATAGCAGAATTCAGTAGGGCTTCAAGGGCAAATCCAAAAATATGAAAGGCAAAACCAAAGGAAGACCAGTTACAGGATCCCATTTATAGCATGGTCTTTAAAAGTTAATCCTTTCAGCGAGAAGAGGGATTTTGCATAGCAAAACCTGGACTACATTACTATGTTTAGTGGAAAGATCGGTGTTCTGCACACAAAACATCCAAGTGAATAAAGTCACTCATCTTTGTGGTTTGTTGTGAGAAAGAAGAATTGAACAACCATCTTTTGCCATAAGCAGATTCAGGAATAAAAAATCCAAAATTCTTTCAAATAATTTGCACTTTTACTATTTTTTAAAATTCAGTTTCAAGGAGATTAGAAAGTTCTCATGAAATCAAGAGACTAGCTGGATAAAATGTAGTGGAAGACACAAGAATTAAATTCAAAACATGAGCCTAAAAGTCCAGAGACCTAAAGAGCTCTTTGCATAGGACAGCCAAGCCCTTGCGGTATGCATTTTGTTGTGTCTGAATTTCATGTCCATACTACAAGTCCTCACATTGCAGCCTAGGCCGCGGCACTTTCTCAGAATTTTATCCCATTATTAGTCCAGGGAGCTCAGCAAAGCATACAAAGCTTCCTCCCCCAGTTTATTCTCACAGCAACCCTGTAAAGTAAGTTAGGCTGAGAAAGAGAGGTGATGTTTGGTCCTGGATCTTTGAGTGTTCTTCATGCCAGGGGGAATTTGAACTCAGGTGTCCCCAGTCATAGCCTGACATACTAATTCCTACACCACAATAGCTGATGTACAGCCATCAGTGCTAGAAACTTGCTTTCTTTTTTAAATGAAAGCTATGATTCTCAAGAAGTTGAATCCTGGCCCTAGTGCTACATGACATGTGTTTTCTATATACATGCTGCCTTGCAATTCGATCCCTTAAATTTTAGTCTATTCCTCATGCTTTTAAACAGTAATATAATATAATACCAATAATTAGGCTGGAAACTAAAGGAGAGTTTTCTAAATAAAGGTACATATTAGGGTCTGGTCTCTCTCTGTACTGCCACCAGCACCCCACTACAAACTCTGAATACCAAGACTGTTTGCCAAGTATCTTGCTTCTGTGGAGGAAGCAATGTAGAAGGGTTTTTATCCAACTACAAAACATCTGATGTAGAATTTGATTGCTCCAGCAGGAATAATTTGCAGGTGATATCATTGAACAGTAGACTTAGTACAATATGTAAGAGGCAGTCTCTGTTAGTCATTTCTATTCAAAAATTAAAATGTTCCCAGGGAGTGGGAAGGGGGCTATTTTGAACAGTCAAAAGACATATTTTAACTTAGGACTTGAAAGAAGCTGCTGTACCTCATTTCTTGAGATACTTTGCAAAAAAAAAGCCTGCCATTTTCAACCATGTACTATAAAACTATCAATTTTATAATGGATATTTATAAGATTCCTTTGCATGTTTTCCTTTCCACCAATCCTAAAATGGAATTGATGCTGTATTCCTTTGCAAAGCTACTGTATATTTTGTTTACCTTTCTTAACAATTGTTTTTGCAATATCTTTGTTTCCCACAAAGTTTTTTGCTTCTTCCTTTCTTCTTGGTAACTGCCATTGATGGTTTCTTTCAAAGGTTTACACATTTTTGCTTTAGCAGAGAAGGGTTCTAAAAACACGTGTGATGCTTTTAAAAGTTTCACATTTAACCCAGGAGCAGTGATTGACAGTTGAAGATGTCACTGCTTCCCAGTCAGTCTGTGTAAATGTGAGCAAGTCAGTCAGATATAGTTTCAAGACAGAAACTTACTATGTCAAGGACTTTGACCATCTACTGCGGTGATAACTTATAAAGCAAACAGCAGCCTCAGAAGCTGGTCGTCTCATTGTCTAAGAGAAACTCTGTGTATATGTTTGTGTACAGAAAAGGGGAGTATTAATAAAATATCCAAGGACACAGTTGCCCTTGGGAACTTCTGTTACATGGCAGAATAAAGGAGGAGGCCAGGCGGATAGTGAGGATTCATGAGCAATATGCTAAATAAAAGAGCAATTTATAAACCTTCTTAACAATGGTTCACTTGTGAAATAACTCTCCACTTCCCCTCTAGTTTTGCCCATCACTCAACAGAGATCTTTGGAAACCTTGCTCCAAAGCTGAGGGAAGCCTCCCTGTGTAATTAATTGAAACATTCTTAATTGCTCCAGAAGTCCACTTTTGATCTCAAATAGGAGGCTCAAATGACGTCTGAACTGCTACAGGAGGACTTCTTTTCATTTCTCCTCCAAGCTCTCCTCTCAGCACCAGCCTGCAAAGTGTTGAATAACTTTAACAGGGCCCATTTCTTGAACTTTGAGGCCCCCCCTAGACATTTTCATACACTATTATAGACTATTTTATACACTATACCACTGCAACCCACCAGCCAATTCTAAACTTGAACAGATTAAAAAGGATACAAAACATAGATCCTCCCTAATTTTTTACATTATTTCATTGTTCACAATCTTATATACCATTTTATTAATCAGAGGCCATTTCCACACACGTTGAATAATGCACTTTCAATGCACTTTCGCAATCCTTTTGAAGTGGATTTTTTGTTCCACACATGGAAAATCAGTTTCAAACGTTCACTAAAGAGTATTGAAAGTGGATTATCCAACATGTGTGGAAGCAGCCTCAAGGTATATGTTCCTGTAATTTCAACTATGTTCTACATCTCTTCCAATTCTAGTTTATCAAAACACATCGTCGCACCAAGTCATCACCTTTTCAATCCCATCCTGCTGGTGTTTCACCTGTCTCTGCTATGAGTAACTGTACTCCCTTTCTTCTGTTCAACACATTGTGGCTCATTTTGAATCAAGAAGTCTTCAATCCACAAGTGGTGCACAAGGGAAGGAGCATGAAAACATGAGGAATTTTGAGGCTTATTTTAAACGCACCCAGAGAATCGGAATGTTTTTGAAAGCTTTACGATTGCAGCTATCATCCTTAAGGTGTTTCAGAAAATGTAGTAACAACACAATGTAAATTTAATTGTTCTTTCCATGCAGAGGATGCAAACAAAAGCAACCTGTGTGCCAGCACTCCCACCTGATGGGATGAATAGTTTTGCATTGTGCTTAGCCAGTGAGTTAACCCAATTGCATGGCAGTTCCCTGCTAGCAATGATTCTTCTCTGTGGTTAGTCTTTGCCCCTCTTTCCTCCAGCTAACAGTGTAACAAATAGCTTGAACTGGCCAAGAAGCCACAGCAGGGCCAATACTGGCATACTTTGGTCTTCCACTATTTCTACATCCAGAATTTGGACCATTGCACTTTTATTCAAGGGTGTTTGTGTGTGTGTTTGTACACATGCACAGAAATGTGTCTTGCTGTTCATGTAGTTAAAAAGCAAGTGTGCATCATAACTGCTTCCTGAAAAGTGCTTTTAAGAAGTAAGCATTTCATCTATTAAGCCTCTGCATCAACTGAGAGCAGAACCACAAGTGACAAAAGGCACAGATTGGACACTTGTCAGCTTCCCTCAAGTTTTGATGGGAAATGTAGGCAGCTTGGTGGAATGTTGGACAAGGGACAGTTGAAAAGTCCATTGGACAGCAGTCAGAGAGCGAAGCTGCGAGACCAGGATGCCTACATTTCCCATCAAAACTTGAGGGAAGCAGACAAGTGTCCAATCTGTGCCTTTTGTCACTTGTGGTTCTGCTCTGAGTATGAGCTGATGAAAGGGAGGAGAAATGATCCAAATGTAGTTGTACAGCTGTTTCCTCTGTCCGTTTCCGGAGGAGTGGGGGGTGGGGAGCAATGAGACTTTGAAAGAATGAGAGTGCAAGGGATGGAATGTTCACATCAAATGCAAACGAAATGTTGGATGATCTTTTCTGTGTAATGTGTGCTTGTTTATATATAGCTACAAGTTGGACGGAGGAAATCCCTTTAAAAATAATAGCCCTCCCCTCAAGGGATTGGCGTGCTCACACACTAGATTAACAGCAGGCTTATAGAGCCTCTGAGCCCTTTGTAGGATTGCTTATCACTTACATCACAAATATATAACAGGAAGAAACTTCTGCACCTGCCCCCCTCCCCGGTTCCCAGGCAAGAGCCAAAAAATGAGGTCAAGTGATTCCAAGCAAAGGGTGGACTTCTAATAGATGGTGTTTTGCCTGTCGCATAACTTTGGGTGCAAAATGCTCCAGAAATATGCTGTCTGCAGAGATGATCTATCATTGTTTCCAGTTTGCCACCACCCTCTCTTGCTAACAGTGAAAATAGTGAAAAATGGCTTTCTCCAGAATGGTTCTGTTTTCAGCAAACCCAGGAAACCTCTTGCCAGTAGATGATCTGCAGCCACACGGAAGGTATGACGCAACAGGAAGTACATGGAAAATTCACATATGGAGAAGCCATTCACACAACAACAACAACAACAACAACAACAACAACAACAACAATAATAGTGTTTGTGTAGTGCTTTCCTCATATGCTTAAATCACATATATCGTAGTTCTTACAACATCTCTGTTGGAAGAAAAACATCTAGGAAGGGCAGGATCCTTGTGATATGGATTAGAAGTTGGAGGACGAAAAAAAAAGATTACCATTTATTTACTGTATTTCACATCAGGGGTTGCCATAAGTCAACTCTGATTTGAGGGCACTCTCTACCTCCACCATTTCACATAGGTGAAACAGGTATTATATACTGTATTTCACACAGGTGATCCCAGTCAATCAAGGGAAGATTACATTGCAATGTCATGTAGCCAGTCTGATCCGGTCAAGGGTCAATATCACTGAGGGCCAACGAAATCAGTTCAAAGTGGAGGCAACACTGTTTGAGTAGGTGAACACTTTTGAAGGAATTGCCCGCCCCCAATACCACCGTGGGAAGGTCCAAGCCTTCTTAAAACATCACACCCGCAGTATATGTATAGGGTGAACTTGCATGCCCACTTACCTTATGATATGTCCTTACCAATTGGTCCAGAAGTGATATTTGCCCATTTTAAATGGCTTTCCTTTGAAGTCTGTTTTATAGGCCTGGCCATAGGACATCAGGTGAAACATGAAGTGAATGTTCTCTACTTACATACTGGTAAAGGCAATGTCTCCTTTTTGATTTTGCCAGTGATCCAGTAGACCGTGAGATCTCGCTGAAGCACTTGGAGTACAGGGTAGGGGCTAAGAGGACAGTGTTCAAATGGTTTCTATCAGACTCGGTTCAGAAGGGCAACATTGAAGATTTAGTTTCTACTGCTTTGGGACCGTATGAGGGGTTCGTCAGGATCCTGTACTGTCACCCATGATACTCAGTGTTTATGGAAGGCTGTCAACTGACATCAGCAGAAGCTTTGAAATGGGATATGGCATCCAACTTTATCTTTAAATGAGTCTTAGGAAGTGGATGTTCTCAATGCTTGGCTAGTGCCTGGATGCTGCAGTCAAGTGGCTGAGGGAGAACATGATGAAACTGAATCCAGGTAAGATGGAGGGGAGGCTGGCTGGAAGGCTGCTGTTGTGGAGCGAATAGTGCCATATTCTTTAAATAAATAATGCGAGTCTTCCTTTAACAGACTTAGGAATCTTTTTAGACCAGCCCTTCTACTGGAAAACAAGTGAATACGGTGGTCGAAAGTGTGTTTTTTCAGTTGCATATAGCACCGAAATGATCTTCCCTTTTTGGACTCAGCTGACCTAGCCATTTTGAGTCGTGTGTAACCTCAGGACTTGACTAATGTAATGTGCTTTATTTGGGGTTGTCCTTGAAGACAACATAAACATGCAGTTGATCCAAAATATAGCAGCCAACTGCTTTGTAGATGTGACATCTATTTTAAAGTTTTCTTTACATTGGCTTTCTATTTGTTTCTTAGTTCAGATCAATGCGCTGGTTTTCAGTACCCTTCGTTACCTTGTTTCTGCATATTTGAAGGACAGTCGCTCCCAGTCCAAACCTGTGAGACGTCATTGCTTCTCCCAACAGGTCTGTTTCTAGCTTCAGGTTTGTTACAACTGTCCCTGCTGATCTGGAACAGAATGTGACAGCCACAGTGTTACGGAGCAGCCTTATGGAATCAGTTAGGAAGGCACTTACCCTTTTGATCTTCAAGAAGTGAGCCAAGACCAAATGATTTGGGAAACCATTTAGTTATTTTTGAATTGGCAGTTATGGAGTATGTTTTTTTTTATAAAAAAAATCTTGTGAATTGCTTTAAGTTGACTCTTTCTCTGCAAGGTGTTATGACATAAGCCCCACTCACTCCCCTACTGTGAGGCAGATTTTCCCTCCAAAACTCAAGATCGCTTGCTGTGGCTGGGCAGCCTCTGATAGCATGTCTCTGGTTGTTATTAAAAGGCCTTTTTGTTCCACACTTTAAGCTTATGTGTTTATGGCTTATATACCAGCCCAAATATTTGATAGGTGAGAAGCAAGACCCTATGTCTTCTTCAAATGAAATGACACTAGAGGCTGAGTAAAGTTAAAAAGGAAACAGCAGGTTTATTAAACAGGCAGGGTTGGTATATAAGTAAGCAGGGAAAGTAAAGCTGAGGTAAGCTTTGTAGAACAGAATACTTCACAAGCGTTAGGCACAATAATCTTAAAGCTTAGTTTCAGTAGTCACAGACCTTAAAAGTGAGAGGTTGGTAGTTTCAAACTTAGGTTATATTAACAAGATTCCTTCACAACTTAAGTTTTCTGACTTCAACAAAGTACTCTTTACCCTTTACATCAGACCCAGTTCTATCTTGTCTGTGTAAATTAGTACTAGCTTTCACACTTAAGTACTTTAACTAAAAGTCGTCTTTAAACCAAAAGCTGTTCCAGTTAGGGCAAACTTTTCCTTTTTCCTCACACAGAGGGTTACTAATCTGACCCTCTTTGTCAGACTCCAAACTTCAACTCCCTCAACAATTCTGTCAGCACCAATTGTTACCTTCTCATTGGCCAATCACAGAGTGGGGGGAGCAACTTGTCAATCGTTCTCCCTTCAGGCAGATTTTTAATCCTTTCCCTTCCACTCTCTGGGAGCTGCACTTAGTAAACCTTTCATTAAAAAGTCCTTTCTGTCACAGGTGTCACAAGTCCTTTTTGAGAAAAAAGTTAGGATAACCCCTTTTTAAAATAAATACATTTCAGCTATACTAGAACTAGAGAAAATGCAGGACAATACTGACAGAAACACAAAAGGAGAATACCTCAGCAGCTTCTGGGAAGAAGTGCTATAACCCAGGACATTTCAAATGGAAACATTTCTTCAGGATCAACTATTTTATCCCAAAATAATCTTCATTTTTACTAAGATGCCTGGATACAATAAATATGTTTGTAGTACCCGATGAAGTCCCTTCCATATTTCCTATAACTAATCTAATGCACTCTGTTTTTTTTATTTAGTACATTTTTATTCCACCCATCCTCCAACAATCTTAGGGCAGCATACATGGTTTTTGCCAGTCCTTCATTTTATCATCAGAATAACCCTGTGAGATAGATTAGGCCTGACTAGCTCAAGGTCACCCAGAGAGTTTCATGGCAAGTGGGGATCAGAACCTGATTCTCCCAGTTCCTAATCCCACACTAACAACTACGCTATACTGGCTTTTTATGTTGGGCTGCCTTGAAAGAGTGTTCTAAAACTACAACTAATTCAGAATGTGACCACCAAGGTGTTAGGGAAGATAGGCCACATTTGGCACATGATGTCAATTTTATCATATTTTCATTGACTTCCAGTTATCTTCCAAGCCGTATGAAAAAGACTGATTTATTTAATTATCTACAGATCTTAATTATCCTAAAAATCTTATTGGTCTCTAAGGTGCCACTGTACTCAAATCCTATTGTTTGATACTGTGGTTTTTAAGAATTTTGACTGCCACCTTGTTGGTTTTTAACCAAAAGGCAAGATGTAAATATCTTGAGAGCCAGTTTAGTGTAGTGGTTAAGAGCATGGGACTCTAATCTGGAGAGCCTGGTTTGATTCCTCACTCCTCGAAGCCAGCTGGGCGACCTTGGGCTAGTCACGGCTCTCTGGAGCTCTCTCAGCCCCACCTACCTCACAGGGTGTTTGGTTGTGGGGATAATAAATGACATACTTTGTAAACTGCTCTGAGTGGACATTAAGTTGTCCTGAAGGGCGGTATATAAATCGAATGTTGTTGTTGTTAAAATAACTGAATTAAAAGCACTGAAAATTAATTGGAAGGCAAGCCCCATTGATTCCTAGCTTCAACTGACTCCTGTATCCAAACTATATCCTCCAAGTAGTTACCTTGTGATGAAAGTAATCATTCTCATTTTTCCTGTCCCCTTTGGTTGGCTTTGCAGATTTCCAGCCACTCATCTGCCTTAGCCTCTCAACACTGACATTTAAATTTTTGCCAAGGCTAAAATGTTACCATGAGGAACAGTTTAGGATTACGATGAAGAAGAGAAGGTGCCCTAATAGCGAACAGACAGATTCAGAAATACACAGCACAGGATATGCCAGAAGCACAGTTTGGCACTTACCCTATGGAATTGCATTTCAGCATTTTGAGGGCAGCATCTACTCTTCTCACACACCAGGAATAGAACTTGCACTTGGCAAGTGGAGTTGACATTAACTTGCTAAAATCCTGGAAAGATGATAAGGCCAGTTCCTCCGGCTTTGTTTTTCAGACCATGCATAATTACTCCCCTGGAGCTTTTGTATTTCTAGCCAACTCACTGGCTCTATTTTCAGAATGAATATCGTTATAAAAGATAAATAAGCCTATAGTCTAGGCATGCACGCTGAAATCACAAATCTCTTTTCTTCAAAAAGGGTGAATGGGCTATGTCAATGATGTTACTATAGTTGCTACAAAATCCAAGAACGTAAGCTCAACAAATGTTTTAAAACAGCCTGGGTTTGGGGTGGCGGGGAGTGGTTTTGTTTTTTGGGGGGGGGGTGGAGTTTGCAAGTATATCCAGAAGTAGGTATTTAAAACTTAAGGAGAATCTTGCTATCCACCATCACCACTGAAATCCCTTTGCTTTCTTGGCAACTTCTAAGAAAATGTGAGCTTTTTTTTTTTTAAAGCCCAGATGCACAGCCATATTCTATATAATGTTAATGTTCTATAACTGTATTTACTTTTCAACGGAAGACTAGTCTATTTTTGTTATTTTTCCCCAGTCTGCATGAGAGAAGTATTTATGTAGCTGGTTGAGAGGGCCCGGTGGGTCCTGGGCTTTGCTGGGGCTTTGCTGGACCCATGCAGGCAGAGGCCACTAGCAGATGGTAGTGACTGACAGTCAGCAGTAGAAGCAGGCAGCAGGACTGGAAGCAGGTCATTGTGATAGTCTCAAGTCAGATATAGGATCTACTAGACCCTGGACAGCTCCAAGGTCCAGCAGACAACTGCGATTGTCTCCTTAGTCCAATAGACTAAGAGGTGGTCATCAGTGGAAAAAGAATAGAGCTTAAAGAGGCCATATTTTGGCCTGGAGCCTAGTACTTGAATGGTGCTCTTTCCTAAGCAGAGCCACACCCTCCATAGAAGTCAATGGGCCACTCTGCTTACGACTTCACTGGTGATGTCTTGAAGTGCAATTCTAAGCAAAGTGACCCCCTTCTAAGTTTAAAAGTGTAACTTTGCTTAGGACTGCATGTTAGTTAAGAATTTACAGGGAAGCATAGAGTTTGTTGAGAGCCAGTTTGATGTAGTGGTTAAGTGTGCCGGGACTCTAATCTGGAAAACTGGGTTTGATTCCCCACTCCTCCACTTGAAGCCAACTGGGTGACCTTGGGTCAGTCACAGCTCTCTCAGAGCTCTCTCAGCTCCCCCCACCTCGCAGGGTGATTGTTGTGGGGATAATAACGTACTTTGTAAACCACTCTGAGTGGGCATTAAGTTGTACTGAAAGGCGGTATATAAATCAAATGCTGCTGCTGCTGTTGTTCCTCTGAGGGCTTCTTGTTCACTCACAAGATCCCCATAGGTAACAGTGCAATCCTATGAAATCAATGAGCTTATGCTGGAGTAGCAAGAGAAGGTGCTGTAAGTTCAGAATCAAGTTACAAGGCTTTCTTTCTTGGCAACATGCACTTGGGCACAATGAACTAGCTGTGGACTTCTTTGAAGTCTAGCCTGTGTAATTCTAAATCATTTATTTTATTATTTATTTACTTCATTTATACCCTACCTTTCTCCCCAACAGGGATCCAAATTATCTTACACAATTTGCTCCTCCTCCATTTTATCCTCACAACAACTCTGTGAGGTAGGTTAGGCTGAGTGTGTGTGATTGGCCCAAGATCACCCAGCAAGCTTCCTTGGCAGAGTCAGACAGGATTCAAACCCAGGTCTCCCAGATCTTAGTGTAACACTCTCATCACTACACAAACAAAGCATTTGAAAGAAACAAGGGGATTTCTGCAATGAAAGTTTATTTCATAATGTGTTACCTTTTCTAAAGCCATGTCTGAAGCAAAGAATAGCTTGGAGAGAAGAAAAGAAAGGCAAGACCATGTTTGGTGGGCTTAGAACCCTGGGTTGGCCCTTGTTCCATTGTTTGGGTTGCCCAGAGTCTGGCAAGAGCATTACTCAGTTCTGGCCCACTACAGTATTTGTGTGTTTGCTCTCCATTTGTGACAACACTCCATTCTTTGCTTTGCAAAAACCTCAGCAGTGGAATGACTGCAGAGCTGAGCTCATGTTTGAACTCTTAACGATGGTTAAATTAAACTATGTGGGAGGGTGGCTGAAAGGGTAATGTCTAATTTTGTGGCTGTTGCTTTCTACTGACATCCATGCTCCCTTTATGAGGTCACCTGCTTTCTTTTTCTGATTTGAACTCTTTTGTTTAGTTTTCCCGTTATATTTAGAATCCTTGTCAGACATTTAATGCAAGAATAGATTGTTGCCCTTTCTCTTGGTCGAGTAACGCTCAGAAGAGGACTTCTTTGCCAGTAATTTGAAAGGAAAATCGCCTTTTGTCAACTTGATTTTGAGTTCTTGTTGATGCGAGGCATCTTCACACAATTTTTAAGTGTATCTCTAAGATTTTAAAGAATATGATGAGTGAAGAGCCAGGATTTGTGCTAGCTCAAATATATGTTTTGTCACAAGCCCACGGTCACTACCACATAGAGTTGAATCCTACGACTCCCTTCTACTAAGGTTTGACTGAGTCTTCAATGGAGCATGTCTTCCTCTAGT
The DNA here is from genome assembly GCF_028583425.1 of Eublepharis macularius. NCBI lineage: Eukaryota > Metazoa > Chordata > Lepidosauria > Squamata > Eublepharidae > Eublepharis > Eublepharis macularius. The sequence continues at coordinate 111,431,596 of NC_072795.1, forward strand.
AGAGACAGGGTTGGATCTTTTCCACCAAGGCTTCCTCCAATTGGGACAACTCTTTCTCCCTTGGAGGAAGCCTTCCTTTCTTGGAGGAAGACTTAGTGAAAGGGAGTCATAGGATCCAGCCCATAATTTGTGGAATGATCCTGAAGCCCTTGAGCAGAGGAAGGCTATTATTATGGCAAACAGGATTTAAAACATTAATCAAGAGCCTCCATCTCTCCAGCACTCTTTTTTATGCCTCTGATAGACTATTGAGAATTGGTCAAAGGAAGCGATCTTTTTAAAAATTTAATTTGTTCACAATGATGCTGCCAACACTGAAACATGTAGCTGGGAAAATCTTTTTTGCTTAGAAGAGACATTTATAATGGGATTAATTTAAATTAATTCCACAAGTTGATGCATTCATTAATACTTTATTGTAACTTGTTATAAATGACAAACAGGTCAGTTAATTGACTAGAAACACTGCAGTCCACTGGAAGGCCTGAGGATAAGTTCTCTACTTTTTCAGATGTCCGTGTTCATCCGACAAGAAGGGCTTTATCCCACAAAAGCTTATGCCAGAATAAATGTTGGGCTTCATTGCTATTGCAAAATGAAACCAAGCCGCAAACATCACAGTTGGCCAGAATGGTGTAAAGCAGATCCTGCACATATGTGGGTCCCAGGCCTTGAAGGACTGCATAGATAGTAACTAGCACCTTGTATTGAGCATTATGTGACTGCAGAGGCTGTGTCATAGGCTCACTCCAACTAATTCCTAATAGTAGTTGAACTGTGTCATTTTCTACCAGCTGAAGTTTCTGAATTGTCTTCAAGGGCAGTCCCACACAGAACATGTTACAGTAGACTAGCCTCAGTTGGGGTAAGATAGGGAGCTATCTCTGTGCCAAATGGAGATGGAAGAAAGCATTTTTCACAGCTTGATTAACTTGCTTCTCAAACATTAATGCTGGATCAAGTATAAGCCCCAGGTTCTTAACTGAATCTGCAAGACTTAGCAGAATCCTATCAAATATGAGAAAAAACAAGATCCCATCCTTACTTTCCAGTTTCACTTCTGTCTTGTTAGGACTCCATTTCAACTTGTTTGTGCTTAGACATTTGACCACAGTGGCCAGGCATTACCTCAGGACAGTTACCAAGTCAAGTTCAAGACAAATAAATATAGAGCTGGATGTCATCACAAACACTCTTGCTAGCTACTACACCACAGTGACTAGATATGTTGTTTGAAGTCTATGTTCATGATTTCTTTGGGGTCTTAGGAGCCTGTGGTCAGGGAAGGAGTACTAGAGAAGGGATATTTAAGCCTTTCCTCCGATCCCACTTCAATGATATCAACCACCCCTCTTAAACTGCACTAAGCTCTGCAGGAGGAAAAAGACACAAGTGCTGTAACTGACTTTTTTTCCTTTTTCAGAGGTAATTGTGGCTTCAGAGGGGCAATTTAAGCCATTGAAGGGGCAACTGAGGAAAGAGCTGGCCTTCAACACAGCCACACAGGGTTGTACATTAATCTTTTTTTAAAGTGAGAGATCCGAATTGTAAATTTCTCACATCACATTGAGTTTGACCCATTTTTCCCTATACTGATAGTTTTGGATTACTGTGTCAGATGCTTATACAAATTCCCTGCTAGGATGTCCTGGTTTGATGCAAGGCCTTCATGTGGGATGCCAAATGTTGGGATTGAAGAGAGAATGAAAACAGGTACTAAGAACTGGGTTAGTTTATGAAACAGATTTCTCTCTCATATGTATTGTATGCATTTCCAGATGTTGATGATATGCTTGAGCAATAAACAATACTACTCTTGCCAGTGACCAGATGTGGAATACTTAATGTTCTTTGCTAATGGGAACAAGGAGGATTATTACTATGAAACAAGTTTGCAGTCTTATGTTGCAACAATGTTTAAAATATTACAAAAGAAACTAATAGATCATGACTATTTGACACTGCTCTGTCTCTGAGTTCACCTTACTGGCCTCTTCAAATGTTATGCAGTAGCAAACACATATTTCAGACCATAGTTAGATCCAGCCAGCTTTTTTTGCTCAATCTTGCCCAGTTCTCCTTACTACAGTCTCTGTCCTACACGGCTTTCCTCCATGCAGGTCCCAGGATCCCCAACATAGCCTTTCTTGGTATTCAAAAGGGACTCTTCTGCCTCCTTTCACCAGAGGAAAAGCTGGCTGGATGTCCACGTGTCTAAGCAACAGGAAGCATGCTTGCTATCAAACATAATCCAAGATTAAATTCCATTTTGTGCTAACTATCAAATTCTGGCATACCAACCAAAACTGTAAAAAGGAAAGAGACTGAAACAAAAGCTCACACTGTGTTGAATACAGATGATCAATATTCAGCAATAATTGAATAGTTAGAGAATATTCAGGGAACATTTATTTTAACATATATAGAGGAGAATCTAGAGGAGAAATTTTGAGGTGCAAATTAGTGCCTGCTCTGGTTTAAATATTGTCTTGGTGTAAGCAGGGAGTGCCCTGACCTGGATAGCCCAAGTGAGCCTGATCTCATCAGATCTCAGATGCTAAGCAGGGTCGGCCTTGGTTAGTACTTGGATGGGAAACCTCGAACAAAGACCAGGGTTGCAAAGGCAGGCAATGGCAAACCACCTCTGAGAGTCTCTTGCCATGAAAACCTCACCAGGGGTTGCCATAAGTCAGCTATGACTTGAGGGCACTCTCCACCACCAAGCAGGGACTACCTTGGAAGAGAAGCTGAAAGAATTTAATGGATCATTAGCTCTAGGCCAGGGGTCCCCGACCTTTTTGAGCCTGCAAGCACCTTTGAAATTTTGAGAGGGGTGTGCGGAGCTAAAGGCAATACCTTCCCCTCCTCACTTTGCAAAAGAATCACATAGCAAATGTGCAGAACTCATGAAGCTGCCTTATTCTGAATCTGGCCCTTGGTCTGCCAGGGTGGTATTATCTATGCTTTGGTCGGAAGCATGGGTCAGCCCCTGGGAGGACAGCAAGCTTGGAGAAGGAAGGGGGTGGGCTTCTGCTCCTGAACCCTTAACCCAACTCATGCATCAGCCCACTTCCCTGGACTCTTAAGAGCCGAACAAAACTCCTCCTCTGCTTTGCAAAAGAAACTCATGGCAGCAGTCGGGCAGGCATCAAGGGGAACGGAGCCAAGGAAAGCCCAGGTGCTTACCAGTCCTTCTGATCCTCCAGTGACTGAGGTTCCTATTGCACTTGTGGAAGTCCCTTTCACTTGAATGAAGGCAGCCGATACCAAGTCTTAAAATGACCCAGTCCAATTTCTGAAAAGCTTGGCATGGCAACATTGGGGAAGACTGCTCTAGACTTCTTTGCCCCATTGAGAGTAAGAGGTCTGTGCACAGAAGCAGGAACTTCTACTGTAGGGTGGATGCACATCTGTCTTCCACATGTTCAGTGGGGTGTGCATTGGCACATATATTCACATACACATGCACGTCTCCACTGACATTCTGGTGCAACTAAGAACTATTTTTCTGTGCAGCTAGAGCTGGATCAGGGCATTCCCTGACTTCAAAGGCTGTTCAAAAAGGGTGCTATAGGGTAAGAACTGATCCTTATGTTACCTTTATAATGTGATTTCTGACTGTGTAGAAGTGCCGTTTATGTTGCTTTGAGGTGTTTGGATTGGCTTATAGGATATGATGCTGCGTCAGTATTTTGCCCCCTCCCCCCCAAAAAAAATATGTCAAAAGAGAGTTGCCAATTATGACGTAGAAAATTCCTAGAGATTTGGTGGTGGTTCCTGGGGAGGGCAGAATTGGGAAAGGGGAAGGGAGCGCAATGGTGACAGAGTCTGCCATACAGTCTGCCGCCTGAAGCTGCCGTTTCCTCCTGGATCTCTGTAGCCTGGAGATCAATTGTAATTCTGGAAAAACTTCAGGCCCCACATGGAGTTTGGCAACACTACTAAGCCCGCCTCCCCAAACTTGTAGCCACAGCTTGCAGAGCCTAGCTCCCTAGGCAGCTTTCACATCCTGCGCCAGCCTCCCCCCCCCCCCGCACCCCTCCCAGAAAGCTGCATATTTCCTCTGGGTCCTAGTTCTCTCCTCTTTTTTGCACCACTTGGGTGGACACTGGATCTCGGTCAGGTCCTACACAGGTGAGGCGAACTCTGCGCAAAACATCCAGGTTGATGGCGTCTCCATGTGCTGCTCTGACACTCCAAATGAAAACATTCACTCATCATCCAGAACACACACACTGGCTCCAAGCCACTCAATATTGCTCCAGCAGGACTGTTCTTTAAAAATAATTTCCATGTTTTTATTTCTATGATGTACCACCATACATGAAGCCCTATTAAACTCTTGGCCCACAGCACAGAAACGCCATCTGGGTTTCATTGAACAGTGAAAGAATATGGTAATTAAGAAACTTTTGTGGAGCCAGGGCTTGGGAAGCTAAAAATAAAATCAATTTATGCTTGATACTGTACCTCTGAGCTTCATAAACTTTTCTCCCTCTGCCCCATTTTGTAATTCCAGTTCCCTCAGCACCCCCCCCCACACACCATTTTATTCCCTTCCCTTAATAATTCATCTCTGCCAAACTAAACCATGGCTTTCCATTTCATGACATTAGAGAATGCCCCAGGTCAGAAAGCAGGTATGTAAATAGGATAATGGTCTCAGAGGAGTGATGCCATATAGACTATATATTCCTCTTATCAGCAGTTTCAGGTGGGTAACTGTGTTGGTCTGTAGTAGAAGAACAAGATAAGGTACTACTGCTAAGGTCCAGTAGCACCTTAGAGACCAACTAGATTTCCGGGGTAAAACTTTCAAGGGTCAAAGCGCCTTCATCAGACACATGGAATGGAAAAGGGTAGGAGTCTTTAAAGTCCAGTGTGGGGCATTGCAAATTAGATTGTCAGGAAGCTGGCTGAAATATATGTTCCAAATTTGCAAATAAACTCAGTTTCAGCAATCTTGCATTGTAATTTTCCTCTGAAGTGTCTCTGCTTGAGAATGGCTACTCTTAGGTCAGTGATAGAGTGACCTGGCAGATTAAAGTATTCTCTCACAGGTTTTTGTATGTTGTGATTTTTTATACCAGATTTATGTTCATTTATTCTTTTGTGGACTGACATGTTTGTCCAATATAGAAAGCTGAAGTGCATTGCTGACACTTGATGGCATATATAATGTTGGAAGATGAACAAGTCAATGAGCCTGAGATGGTATAGCTCATGTCAAGGCACAAACACTTGTGCTCAATCCTCACAATGGCTCTGTGAGGCAGATGATGTTGAGAGAGTGTGACCAGCCCAAGATCACGCAGCAAGGTTTCATGACAGAGGGGAGATTCAAACCTAGCAACCCTAGGCAGGCACTCTAACCACTATGTAATACTTTCCGATTTGTCACCTTCTCCTGAGTTTTCTGATGGTTCTTCTTTACTGCTCAAACCAATAAAACCGTTCAGTAGTAGATCAGACCAACAGATAGACTTACAGAGATGGGATATTGTTCGCATGAGAATATTATTACTACATACTTTTTTGGTGTGGAGTAAATGTTTATTAAATAGTATAATTTCCAGGATCTAAGTGTTTCCTCCCCATGAAATCAAAAGGTAATTGAGACATAAAAGTGCTGCTATGAAAGAATTAGAAAGGACCCTTAAGGATCAGGATGTGTTGCTGGGGACCAAGATCAAGATCATTCATACTATGGTATTCCCCGTTACTATGTATAGATGTGAAAATTGGACAATGAAGAAAGCTGGTTGTTGTGGGTTTTCCGGGCTGTATTGCCATGGTCTTGGCATTGTAGTTCCTGACGTTTCGCCAGCAGCTGTGGCTGGCATCTTCAGAGGTGTAGCACCAAAAGACAGAGATCTCTCAGTGTCACAGTGTGGAAAAGATGTGGCAGGTCATTTATATCTACTCAGGAGGGGTGGGACTGAGCTGAGTCATCCTGTAGGAGTTTCCCAGGGTGTGGAATGCTAATGGCGGGAGGCTTCACTGTATCCTGAGGAGGTTCTTTTGCATATGGATTGGTGCTTGATGTGCTAATCTTCTCTGCAGGGCTATTGTCGGGTGTGGAGTGTTTAGTTAGCCTGGTGTTTTTCAGAACTGGAAACCATGCTCTGTTCATTCTTAAGGTTTCTTCTTTCCTGTTGAAGTTTTGCTTATGCTTGTGAATTTCAATGGCTTCCCTGTGCAGTCTGACAAAGTAGTTGGAAGTGTTGTCCAGTATTTTGGTGTCCTGGAATAAGATACTGTGCCCTGTTTGAGTTAGGCTATGTTCAGCCACTGCTGATTTTTCCGGTTGTCCAAGTCTGCAGTGTCTTTCATGTTCTTTTATTCTTGTCTGGATGCTACGCTTTGTGGTCCCGATGTAAACTTGTCCACAGCTGCAGGGTATACGGTATACTCCTGCAGAGGTGAGGGGGTCTCTACTGTCTTTTGCTGATCGTAGCATCTGTTGTATTTTTCGGGTGGGTCTGAATACTGCTTGGAGGTTATGCTTTTTCATAAACTTTCCCATCTGATCAGTATCAAAGGAATTACTGATTACTGTCAGCAAAAGACAGTAGAGACCCCCTCACCTCTGCAGGAGTATACCGTATACCCTGCAGCTGTGGACAAGTTTACATCGGGACCACAAAGCGTAGCATCCAGACAAGAATAAAAGAACATGAAAGACACTGCAGACTTGGACAACCGGAAAAATCAGCAGTGGCTGAACATAGCCTAACTCAAACAGGGCACAGTATCTTATTCCAGGACACCAAAATACTGGACAACACTTCCAACTACTTTGTCAGACTGCACAGGGAAGCCATTGAAATTCACAAGCATAAGCAAAACTTCAACAGGAAAGAAGAAACCTTAAGAATGAACAGAGCATGGTTTCCAGTTCTGAAAAACACCAGGCTAACAAAACACTCCACACCCGACAATAGCCCTGCAGAGAAGATTAGCACATCAAGCACCAATCCATATGCAAAAGAACCTCCTCAGGATACAGTGAAGCCTCCCGCCATTAGCATTCCACACCCTGGGAAACTCCTACAGGATGACTCAGCTCAGTCCCACCCCTCCTGAGTAGATATAAATGACCTGCCACATCTTTTCCACACTGTGACACTGAGAGAGCTCTATCTTTTGGTGCTACACCTCTGAAGATGACAGCCACAGCTGCTGGCGAAATGTCAGGAACTACAATGCCAAGACCACGGCAATACAGCCCGGAAAACCCACAACAACCATCGTTCTCCGGCCGTGAAAGCCTTCGACAATACAATGAAGAAAGCTGTTGGGAAGAAAGTTGACTCATTTGAAATGGAGTGCTGGAGGAGAGTTTTGAGGATATCATGGACAGTCAAAAGACAAATAATTGGATTCTAGATCGACTCAAACCTGAATTCTCCCTAGAAGCTAAAATGACAAAACTGAGGCTATTGTATTTTGGTCACATTACGAGAAGACAAGACTCACTGTAAAAGTTAATAATGCTAGGAAAAGTGGAAGGCAGTAGGAAAAGAGGAGGCCATGACCTCCAATATGCAAGATTTGAGTAAGGCTATTAATGACAGGATGTTTTGAAGGTTGTTTATTCTCAGGGTCTCCATAAATTGGAAGCTGCTTGATGGCACATAACACACACACATGAAACAAGATATATTTATTTCATAGGAACATGTCCACTGCAGAGGTTGCTTTTTGTAAACAAATGTATGAAATCTAGTGGAGCTGTTTTGCAGCTTCCTAAGCCAGACCTTAAATGAATGGTAGGAAGCTTTCGCCAGCCAGCAGGAGCCATACAAAGCTTCTCTTAGCTGGAACCTTAGTCACTCCTCTATACATTTCATCCTTCCCTGATAAGCAATAGCCACAAGAAAAGAGAAGAACAATCTGTATATCTGGTGCTAGGTTTAAAGGGGGAATAGACGTCTGGACTCGTCTCTGTTGCTTAACCACTAAGGGCTCATACCCCACCCCCTGAATTCTGACTCATCTTAAACTCTGGAGGCTCTTTTCAGCTCAGCTACTAAAAAAATTTTTGTATGCCAAAGTTTGTCTGATCTTGTCTCTGGAAAAAAGAGGCGTCTCAACAATGTGATGAACTGACCAACAGGCTTGGGAAGCAAATGAGAAAAAAACTAAGCCGCATGATCCCAACATGTACAGCTCATACTATCCTCAATAATTCCTGTGTCCCTTTCGTGTTAAAAAAAACAAAGGGTGTTTACAGACTATATCTTTATCCCATGCTGTTTGCAGTCATCTAAAGGGTTCTGGAGCAGCCAGGCAGTCTTCCCAATATATGTTTTAAAATCACTGTACATTGTGATATGATTCTAGCGGGGGACACAACCAGGCAGTCTTTCTGTGTATCCTATTCAACTTTGGGGCAGATCTCAGTGATGATTTATGTATACCATCACTACACTTCCATTTTGTCATCCTTTGAGCAATCATATAATATGAGATAGACTTTCTACTCCCTACAGTCACATTTGGCATCTTCTCTATGGCTCTGAAAAGATTTCAAAGTTCATGTTCCATATTTTCCTTTAGAAATTAATTTATTATTCTATTAGTCATTGCTCAAGATCATTTGATCACAGGAGCTCTGAAAAGGAAAGTTCATGCTGGAGAGGTCACCGGTGTGCCTCGAAGGCACCACAGTGTTGCCAACAGGCTAGAGTTTCCCAAATAACAGCTAAAGAAAACTGAAGGGGATTGCAGTCAAAGACTGAATTCACACATTGCTGGACATCATGCTATCATTGCTGTATATCAAGCAATCATTCACAACTAGTTCCAAATGATTGCCACAGTGTGACTGTCGCACAGTGTCCAGTGTTGTATGGATCCAGCCAGACGTTCAGGAAAGGAGGAGATACTGGATAATCTGTTATTTTCTCACCTTCTCTCTCTAATTTTTTTCTGTTTCTTCCCCTCTTGACTCCAAAGGAAAATCTGTGGTGGTTCGTGGGATCCTGTCATGGTTATATAGCTTTTAACTGTACTGCATATATGAACAATAATAATAATAACTGCGCTTCTATACCACTCTTCTAGACAGATTAGTGCCCCACCCAGAGCAGTGAACAAGTTAGAGTTATTATTATCCCCACAATACAGCTGGGGAGCTGGGACTGAGAGGAGTGGCTTACCCAAGGCCACCTACTGAGCTCATGGCAGTGGTGCGATTCAAACCAATAGAGTGCTGATTCGCAGCCAGATATGAAGATCAAGTCTGAAGCCATACTGTGGATGCAAATTTTCATGTAGGAGCTTACCCCAAGAAAATTATTTTCTTCCTTATTGCTCCCACACTAAAATAGATGGAAGCTTATTTTCCCAGTTGTTGAAATGGGCCATTTAACATTACAGCAGAGGCTGGCTTTGCCCTTTAGTTGACCCAGGTTTTAGAAACTGATGACTCAAGGTCGACTCAGCATAACGGCTGCTACTCCCCCTCTTCAGCTACTAACAGCAAAAGGAGTACATCTGGAGACTGGCCCCTGCATAGGGTTTCCTCCATTCCTTTATTGGTCCGTTGTCATTCAATATCCCTATTCATTAGTGTCAAGGAATGTAGACTGGAGATTGTGCTGATCAAATTTGTGGCTGGTACAAACTTAAGAGGGATCTTGGATTCTTTGGAAGATAACAGCCAGATTAAACCCTCAGTATAAATACCTTTTCATAAATGAGAAAACTGGGTCGATATAAATAAATCAAGATTCATGTAATAGGTTTGCCAGAGACTGAATTACAAACCACAGACACTAATATAGGCTGAGGGGCAGGGGGAGAAGAAGGGAAGCAAAGAAGAATTGAGGGTATGGTGTGTATGACATGAATCGGCTGGACCTGAATCAGCAATATGATGCCTTGCTCAAACTACTCCTCAAAGGGCTCTGCCTCTTGCTGGACTGCAAAAATAAGCCATGTTTTTTAGTATTGAAGAAACTGTCAGAGAATGAAATTCAGATTTTGAAAAACAAGATCAGTGGATGTACTAAAAGAACTAGAAGGACTTAGCAAGGTCGGGTGGAACCCGAATATTAAAACAAATACATCAAAATTATGTGCAGTTTGCATCCCAGCACTGGAATTTTTCTGTTGAGTAAGTTTCAATCCTCTGTATGTTTATTTCATAGGAAGTTCTGCTGAATTCAGCAAGACTTTTTGAGAAAACACAGGAGGACCTGAGGATTTCATAAAGGAGATTACAGTTTCCAATCCGTAAATTTCCCAAAAAGTAGTCTGGAAAAGGGAGATACCATGTCATTGAAAGGTTAAGGGATCTCTCCTCCTCAGATAGAATATATATTTCCATAATCATGGACCACCTAAGATATTCTAGTTCATCTCTCCAAAAAAATTTTCTTGATTTTTTAAAGAATTTAGGCATGATTCAATTTTCGTCAATAAGAGAAATAAAAAGAATGCAACAGTTCTTAAAGAATACCATGGTGATTACCACATACTTCTTTGCACGCTACAGAATTTCAGCCAAAGAAACAGAGGGGAGGCAACGTGTTGCATCAAACAACTGAATACGATTTTACTTTCAAACGAGATTTATTATAGATCTTAAACAAGCACAGTAAATGCTGCAGCACTCACTAAACCTGACCTTAGGGACATCTAGACACGACGGGTATCTCCATTTTCCCCCCAGGGATGTGCTGCCATTTAAAAAGTGAGTTCTCAGCTTGGTACTTCTTTAAACTGCAGTGTAGAACCTCAGGTCAGGTGAGGAGGACTACCATGGTGTAGGGGAAGGAGGAGAGTCTGCCTTCTTCCCCATGCCATTGTTGCTCCTCAAAATGGCCCTGGGGGAATTATTTGCCCACATGCCCCCCGTTGGTGTTTTGGGGAAAAATGGCCCTGGGGGAAGGCAGGATCATCCCCTCCAGCCGTGCTATGACGGTCCCAACCAGAATCAGACCCCAAGGGACAGTTTAAAGGAGTTTCCAACTGGGAACTCTTTTAAAATGGCAGCTTATCCCTGGGGCAAACCTGGGGATCTAGATTGGCCCTTAGCAAAAAGGCTGAGAATCCATAGTTAGTTTAAATTTTGGACACTATAGGGATGTCTAGACTGAGGGTTTGGTTTGCATTTTATCTTAAACCCTGTATTTTATATAATTTTGCATTTTATATTACTTTGTATTGTTCAAACCGTGTAGACACTTGTTAATAAATGGAAATGGAAGGCTGAAGCACTCAGTAAAACAAACTTGGCTCATGCAAAGTCTCCTCTATTTTACTTCCTGTTTCGTGCCATACCATATTTAATCTTACTTATTTATTAACTTTATTTATACTTCGTCTTTCCCCTAATGGGGCCCCAAAGTGGTTTACATCATTCTCCTCGCCTCCATTTTATCCTAACAATGTGCTGTGAGGTAGGTTAGGCTGAATGTTTGTGACTGCCCAAGGTTTCCCAGTCAGATCGGGGGTTCGAACCTTGGTCTCCTAGATAATAGTCCAGCTCTCTAGACACTACACCGCACTGGCTCTGAGCAAACAGTACTTCCAGCCTAAGTAACCAACTTATCTGCTATGGTGGGTGATCTGCCTCCCTGCCACCTGTTGCTGCTCATATGAGCGGTGGGTGAGGGAAATGAGGGGTGAAATGTTATCAATATATTGACATCCCTTCTACCTAAAACCCAGAAGTGATGTTACCAACCCTCTAGGATTTTGTCCCTGGTGAAAATCTAGAGCACTGATAGAATTACTTCTGTGTTTTAGCTAGAACATCTCCCCCATCCCCATGCCCTGCCTTATAAATCACCCAGGGGTTCCAGACTTGTGGCTGGAAACTCTACTTCCAACTCTACACATTTTGTGTAGCCCAGTCCTAAGCATGTTTACTCAGAAGCTCTATATGGCCACTGGCCAGTTCCCAAGCAAGTATGCATAGGATTATGGTCTAACAATGTAATCTCAATCACACTTATTACATAGTAATTTCCATTGAACTAAATAGAATTAAGACTTCCTTTGTGGGTTTTTTGTTGTTGTTGCAGCCTTTTGTTGCAGCCGTGCCCACTCCTCTTGCCCCACCTCATTTTGTTTTTCTCTTTTAATAATTTGTAAGCAACTGGTGACTTCAAAACCAAGTATACCCTTTTTATGATGTTGGCACACATGGACACTTGCAGTGAAATCCTAGAGCAGAGTTACTCCAGTATAAGCCCACTGAAATCAATGGACTTAGACTGGAGTCATTCTGTTTAGGATTTCACTGTTGGTTTCCCAATTCTATAAGTGGTAAGATCACAATGTTAGTAGTAAGCTTTCTTCAGTGGTCATATGTATGTTTTTAAAGGGGTAAGGGAGTTGCTGCCATGTAATTGGTTCATTACTTTTCTTGCTACTACCACTGGTAATAATCAAAACACAACCCCTTCCAGGAGTTAATTTGGGTAGCTGACAGATCTGAGTAGAATTCAGGTGGCTAGGTTTTAAAGCCAAAAAACTGGTACCTGGTCAGGGCCTGGGATCAAATAGAGCTGCCAGCCTCCAGGTAAGGTCTGGAGATCATCTGGAATTAGAATTGATCTCCAGACTACAGAGATCTATTCCCCTGGAGAAAAAGGCTGTTTTGGAGGATGGGTTCTAGGACATCACATTTCCGTCGAGCTCCCCCAACCCCAAACTCTGCCCTCCCTAGGCTCCCCTCACAAATCTCCAGAAATTTTGGAGGGAGGGCTTTATGGCATCGTATTAGGGTTGCAACTCCAGCCTGGGAAGTTCCTGGAGATTCGGGGGCAGTGCCTGTGGAGGGGGGAAATTGGGGAAGGATTTCACATAGAATTATCACAGATGGTATACCATAGATTCTGCCTTCTGACACTGCCATGTTCTCTAGAGAAGCTGGTATCTGTAGTCTGTAGATCAGTTGTAATTCTGGAAGAATTCCAGGCCTCACCTGAAGGTTGGCAACCCCATATCATGCCACTGTTCCCCTCCTCTACCCATACTCTGCCTTTCCCAGGCACCACCCCCAAATGTCTGTGAATTTCCCCAGCTGGAGTTGGCAACCTTACGGTGGAGACTAGCATGCGTAGAGCCCAGCAATTTGTTCCAGAACACAAAAGTGTTTCTTCTCCTAAGACAGTGTCCCCCCACCCCCCCGTATGATACCTGTAAATGTGTTTCCTGCTGCCGGCTCGCAGCCAGCATTTCCCTTTTGAAGGCTCTTTAACAGGCTGCTGCTAGAGACATTCTTCTCAGTTATAGATGTTGATTTTCTGCTTTTGACACCTCAGCTCTATCAAGCTAATTGCAGTATTATTATACCTTACACCCTTACTTTAAATGCCCTTCCCACCTTCTGGCTGGATAAAACCCTACATACTTCCACTTCTAAATGTGTCTGAAGGAGGGAGCTTTGACTCTCGAAAGTGCCTACCTTGGAAATCTAATTGGTCTATAAGGTGCTACAGGACCCAATCTTGCTCATCTGTTGCAGACCAACATGGCTACCCACCTGAAACACTGCTAGGGCACTGGCAGTTTGAGAACTTGCCATAAGATCACATGACCTCAATTAGTTCTACAAGAAGGCTAACGGACTGCCGTACAAGATGTTTCAGTTGCTCTCCATGTTAAAGTTATTTTCAGCCTTTTCTCATGCTGGCAGCCTCTATCTGCGGGCCCAGAAATATTATCCAGCCCTTGAAATAGCTCCTTGCCTTTTTTCTTATTTCATGTCAAGATTGACCCTTATTGTGCTGCCATTCCATTGATGGTATAATGCAGTTTTATGAACAAAACAATAACTTCTTCAGAGCTGCTCTCTCCACAGTGGAACAGCATTATTTTGTGAGGAAGGCCAGATCGTGAGTTTCTTTGGGAGAGTTTACTTGTCCTCGATGAAAACATTCCTAGAAGGAGAACACTGCCCGCCCTCAGCACCGCCTGCTCTCTCATTAGCTGTTTACAGTAGAGGCTGGAAAACATCCAAGCTTGTCAATATAATTCCAAATGACCCCATTTCAGCATCTCTTGGTTTGCAATCAAGTTTGTGATTAGCTGTAGTTGCATTTGTTTCCACTTTTCCCGTTCCTTTCCATCTCCCTTGCCTTAGCTGTCCAAGCTTTTTGCCCTCCTACACCAGTGTCCCCTCTTCTCATTGTCAGCACTGTGTTTTTTCTGCATTAAAAGGCATAGGAGAGGATAGTGCAAGGTCACTGGGTGGCTTCCACAGATATTTCTGAGCATTCTTTACCTGTACTAGGGAGGTTGGCTTGTAAAATCCAATTCGGCAAGGGCCCTGTTTTCACTGGGCAGCCACAAGTGTTGAGTGAGATCCACTGAGGTGTAGTGGATAGAGATGGGGTTTAATCCCTGATTTGGCACTAAGTTTACTGAATGCCCTCAAGCCAGTCTGGATCTCTCAACCTAACACCTACCTTACACAGTTGCAGTAAGGGTAATGGAGGGAAATTATATATTCTTCCTTGAAGGGAAAGTGGGATTTTTTAAAAATGCATTTTGTTGGCAAAACTTGCAATTTATGCACATGAGTGCTGTTAATTAAAAATACATATATATCCCTGCTTGCATATCTTTGTATTCAGGTACTCTTAGTTTTCAAAAGCAACATATGACAAAGCTCTGTCAGTGTCAAATAATCAAATCCAGCCTAAATTTTCCGGAGAACAATCCAGAACAGGTCTGCTCACAAGTCCTGCATTATTTACTGGGGTTACCCTAGGGTTGCCAGCCTCCAGGTGGTGGCTAGAGATCCGGAATTACTACTGATCTCCAGGTGACAAATATCAGTTCCCCTGGAGAAAATGGCTGCTTTGGCATTATATTCCACTGAGGCCCCTCCTCTCCCCAAACCCCACCTTTTCCAGGTTCTGCCCTCCCAAATCTCCAGGAATTTCCCGACCTGGACTTGGCAACCCTAGGTTACCCCAAGGAAAGCATCCTTAGGATTGCAGCCTTAGAGTTCATGTGGCTAGGCTACGATACAAAAGGCTTTGTTGGCTTTCAGTACATTTGCTAGGGCAGTTCCGGTATGGGTCCAGTGATATGCACTGGGGAAGTGATGCAAGAGGAACGAATTCAATAGCCCCTAACTCCCTGCACCAGTCACCCCTTTTAAACTGCAGTCCCTGTGGTTGCATTCTGTAAAATAAAGACCTCCTGAAAAATAATCACACATCTAGACTATGCCAAACATGTGTAGACTCATTCAAAGAGATGGGGTTTTGTAATCACAGGCTAAAAAGTATAGAAGAGTGCTCCGTTAATATACATTTCAGTATTTCCAAAAGAGAAATAGGGAGATGCTTTTGTTTCATACCAAAAACCATTTCGCAACCGTACATTACACATTGTTGAAGGATCAATTCCACACTCTATATGCAAGATTAATTAATTTAGCATAAATTAATTCTCCCCTCCACTGGTTTTACAGCTAAGGAAGTGATTTTGATAAACAGAACATCAATAGTTCCAGGTATACTTTACCAATTACAATGTGAGGAATGGCAGAGTGTACACTGAATGGTGCACCACATGCCTCAACAAACATCTCTGATGATGATGTGCATGCATCAACAAACATCTCTCCTGGAGAAAAATGCATCCATTTCCCACTCAGATATTCAGATTACAGGAGACTGTGTGGGTTCTCTCACTTAGAAGAAATGCCTGTCACTCTCTCCTTTAACAGAACATCACTGCTTTGGTGGTATCTGCCTATCACCTGCATTTATTTTACTCCTAAATCCTCCTTCCTGCAGTAACTTGATTTCACAGTTTCTGGATGATTGATTGTATTCAGTGTTCCCCTGGAGTTAGTGAATGCAGTGAAACAGCTCCCTCAGTGAAGGACAAACAGTGTTTCACCTTTCCAAAGGAAGGTGGAAAGAGAGAGGAAGAGGTTGGCAAGGAAACTAGGGAATGAAATGACATTCTTTCTAGGAGTTAACTATTCTTAAATAGTTCAAGTGAACTTCTCATACCACTACTACCAGGAGGACTACTCATGTGGTTGCCACAATATTAACAACTACTACAGCAGTGATGGTGGCCATATCTGTGGGTTGGAAAACATGCTTGAAAGTGCCCCAGTAGAGCATCATTCCCATTAACTGTTAAGCATAGCTGTCCACAGATAGACCAGATTGTGTCAGAGATTATTACCTCTCCTGAGCATCAATCATTACTTAGTGTATTTTTATCCCACACTTTTCCCAATGAACTCAAGGGGGTACACATAGTTCTTCCCACCTCAAATCTGATATTGGCAGTTATCCATGTTTTGGTACTGTCCAAGTTAGACTACTACAATGAGTTATACATGGGGATGCCTATGAAGAATGTTTGGTGCCAAGTTGTCCTTTCCTCTGACAAAAATGGTTGTATTTCAACATTGTCGCATGTGGCCTTTCATTTATTGCTGATTTTATCATTTTGTGTGTGTGTCAGAGGTATTTATTTGAGGATTTTAAAATGGACTTTTATTTGCTACTGTACTGGCAGTTGTTCTATTTATTACTGCTTTTATTGTTTTATTGAGTTTTTAATTTGCTGCCTTTTATAGAATTGGTTTATTTTTATATTATCACTGATTTTTTGAAATGTTAGCGGTCCTTAGAGTTCAAGCTTTTTTAAAAAATTTCCTATGCCTTTAATAGAGGTTTAATGTGTAAAAATGGGTTACTGAAGTTTTTCATGGCAAGGATGAAAAGTCACCTAGCAAATGTTATCCCATAAAGCTTCTATTAAAGGGACAGATCATTTCCCCCCTCCCATTTACTGGGTGGGACTGTTGTCTTTTTGTAAGATACCATGGAAATCTATGATTGAAAGACAGGGTAAAATGATCTAAAATGATGGTTGTGCTTCCATTTTGCTAGCTATCTCTGTGTTCCATTGCATGAGTACCTATGACAGTGTGCAGCAATAAAGTAGAGACATTATTGTGCAAATAACTCCAACACCATAGTTGATTCCAGGTAAGATATAGTTTTTGCAAGCAAAAGAAAATTGAATAGGAATCTGTAATGCAAACCAATTTCAAACACTTTCAAGAACATCTGTGGCTAAAATGCTAGCTGAGCTATGTCTGTTCCCTCTAAGTGGAAAGCAGGGATGCAATAGATGAGTATAGCCAGGGGGAAGGGGGAAAAGCCACCAACGGAAGAAAATTGGCTCCCTTTTCCATCATGCATCAAGAATGTAATGTTGTGCTAGTGGGAGCAAATGCTTTGCACAGTTTGTACCCCTGGAATTCTTGGGGGAGTTGTTTTCTTGAATCCACATGGCCTTTTAAATCAGTTGTTCCCAGACCTCTGATAATTAAGGCAACATTTCTTTTCTGAATTAGATTTGAAAGCACAGAAGAATGTACAAGACGCTTACCCCAAAGTTTCTGCAGGAAACTAGTCACACTGCCTTTGAGGGCAGATAATTCTTCTACCAAACTTCTGCATCAGTAGTGAATGAACTTATTAGAGGCTAGTTAGGAGAAGGAAAGGCCAGAGCAATTAATCATACAGAGAGGTAGCAGGCAGTTTCCTCTAAATGGGTATTTCAGACTTAAAGGAGACTTCCCTTCTCAAAGTTATTTTTGAAAAATGTATTCTTATAGCATATCAAAGGACTAGATTCCTTTTCCTTTTTACTCATACAGACGTCTGATCAATGGCCTTCCCTCTTTCCACTGTTAGTGCAGTAGTCAATATTTTCTGTTCTCATATAATCCTAGTTCTGCACGTCTGGGGGATGAGATCATTGCCATTCATGGGGAGAGTGCTGGCAGCTTCCCTGCAGTCCCTTTAGAGGGGATACTTTCGCTAGATCTGGCAAAGTTTTAGAACCATGCACGCTGCAGAAGAGAGGCAGAGAATTGGAAGGTAGCAGCTTCTGCTACCTTGCAGGTAACATCCACAGGAGCCCTTCCAAGCAAAGAAGCATCTCATAATCTGATTTCCTCACTCATTAGCATCTCTCTCTCTCTCTCTCTCTCTCATATATAGTCAGTTCAAGTTCTCCATTTCTGTAAGTGGGAGGAAGTTTCAAACTTTTTATGGGATGAGTTTCCTTGTACAGGAGACTTCTGAATTTGTTAGCGTTATCTCTTTGTTTGCAAGTACATAAGCTGAGCAGGGTGAAAGCAAGCAGACTTGGAAATGCCAGTTTTGCAGCATCACCCCTCTCCGAACCAACAGCACACAAAGGCTGCTTTTGGACAGGTACTCAGCGGGGTTTTTCCCCCCCTGCCTTGATTTAGATTGCTAGGTGATTTCTTCTTTTGATCCCTATTCAGGTAACTGGGCTGTGAGATAAATTCCAGTGACTTGGAGCAGCCACCAAAATCCATTAAGCAAGCACCTTCTACTAGTAAACAATACAAAAGCCTCAAGAAAGGGTAATTTTCCAATTCATAGAGCATGCTTGAAAAGCAAATACAATTTATGCCAAGTTACCAATTAGTTCAGATTGATTTATGCTGCCCCTTTCAACCTATTTTATCTACATATGATAGCCATAAGGCATGCTGTTTTATCATGCATATCTGATCCCTTTAATCAATACTGTACTATAATTGATTTTTCCTGTTGCTGAATTTCCAACATATTGAAAAAGTATCTTGTGATCTAATCTCCCTCCTCATATCCCCATATCTGTCAAGTAGGAGGAAATTTCAAAAAACAGGCTTTTTTCAATAGCCCTTTTTTTTAAAAAAAAGGAAGGCTGAAATCAAAGGACTGAACCAGTAGTCCAGTTAAACAGGAGTCCAGTGGCACCTTAAAGACTAACAAAATTTATTCCATAAATCAGAGCTCATTGCTTCAGCTGTGGCATCTGATAAAGTGAGTTCAGATGTATGCTAGAGTAGTGTGAATCTTTAGATTCCTGTTTAATTCTTCTGCCACAATCTAACGTGGCTACCCTTCTGGAATTCAAATTAATACACCTACCCCGTGTGATTACCAAAGAATTTGCATTAAGTCTAGCCAAAGCAAAAGCTCTTAGAATGCCTGAAGAGGTCAACAAATAGGTATAAGAAGGAAAAGATCTAAGAGGAGAAATGCCAAAAAGAGGAGATGAACAGACATGGCATGCTCTAAAAGCAGAAGTTTAGTCAATTAATTTTACACAATTTCCCCCCAAACCAAATGATCCATGAAAACCTAATTCCTGAACAGCAGGACTTTTTTTCTGGGAAAAGAGGTGGTAGAACTCAGTGGGTTGCCCTCAGAGAAAATGGTCACATGGCTGGTGGCCTCACCCCCTGATCTCCAGACAGAGGGGAGTTTAGATTGCCCTCCGGAGGGCAATCTAAACTCCCCTCTGTCTGGAGATTAGGGGGCGGGGCCACCAGCCATGTGACCATTTTCAAGAGGTTCCGGAACTCCGTTCCCCCACGTTCCCCCTGAAAAAAAGCTCTGCTGAATAGTATTGAGAGTAATGCCAACTGCCAGAAGATTCTCATAGACAGTCTTAAACCAAATAGACCTATAAGAATCCTCTCTTAACTGCACCAAATAGCCCTTACTATTTAAACGTAACCTAATAAACAGTCTAAATGCTTGCAACCAAACCCTTGCCTCAAGGGAAGTCTGACGTAATTCAGAACAGAGAGCCACACCAGCAACACAGTAGGGAATATTTAACAATTCCTGTAAAAAATGTAAAAGTAGATGGCCAATATTGACATTAACCTATGCAATCCTTATGGCTATTCTATAAAGGATAATGGGATCGATAGCATCAGGAACGTAATTCCCACCTCCATAAAAAAAAATTAAATATGAAGCTGATACAAATTTTTACTTTATTTCATATCAATGTTTGATGTGTTCCCCATTCAAATTACATGAAAATAGAATACTCAAAGATGAAAATTCCTTTACTTGTTGAATTTCTTCACCATTCAATGTCCAGCAATTCACGAAAGGATTTTTTTTTTAAAAAAACAACCTCTTCAGATTTCTGATATTTTATTCTGAGACCTTCCCTAGTGCAGTATTCTGGAAAAAAAAAATTAAGGATTTCTGAAGACCAGCTCTCATCTGAGGATAATAAGACAGTATTGTCAACATAGAGCAAAACTGGAAAACTGCAATTGGCCAATCAAGGTGGATGACAAGACTAATTGAAAATGGTTGAGTGATCATTCATGTATAGATTAAATAAAAATGGGGCAAAAGATATCCCTGCCTAACCCCATTGTCGAAGTTAAATTATTCAGTCAACTGACTGCCATAACCACCGCGAACCCATGCTGTGAGATGTACATGGAGTTGTTGCATAAGCCACAGCAACCTTGAGAGTTTAATTTTAAAAACGCTTTCTGTGGCTGCCAACTATATTTCATTCATTTTGCGGTGTGTAGATTGACTTTCTGAAGCAGAGAATCGTGCACTGTCATGACTTGGGCAACACGGCTTTATAACACTCACTAAGGAGAGATTCTTGGGGTTCTAGATGGGAACCTTACTTTTCTTTTTCACCATGGAGGTCTTAAGATATAGGATCTTATTTGTGACTCTGTTTTAGACAGAAAAGATATTCTTTTCATTTTTAGAAAGATTTCTACACTTCATCCTTGGAAGTTTGCATAATTGGTCTTGCAGAAGCTGAAATGCGCAAACATTACAGACCAGGCTGCTCAGAAAAAATAGCACCAATTAAAATTACTTTTGCATTTCTGAAATGAGTCTTTGGTAAAAAATATGGCATATGCAAAATACATTATAGCACTACATTAAATGTATTTTTTTAAAAAAACACTCATTTGGAACACATTCCGATGTCACAGATTCATGGCCAAGAAGACCCTCATACACTACAATATCATCTCACAAGAGTTCTAAAAATCTGGGTGAGAAAGTACTTAATATTTATAGAAATGTATTTATAGACTTTATAGAATACTTATAGCTGAGTGCTTAGGACAAAAGGCATGACAAACGGTGAATGACAGCAGTATTTAAAGTGAACTTGAGCCAAACCACAGGCACAAGTCACACACCCCTCAATGATATTTGCATTCTGCAAACATAGATGCACATTCCTGGATGCCACTGGAAATACCCCCCATGGCTGCTTCAAATATTTGGAGGGCAACAGAGCTTTCAAAGCCCATCATTTATTTTGCTTGCCTTCTACAGAAGCATTGCTTTTTCCATGATAAATATCTTGAATTTGGATTGTTTTGATAATTAAAATGCCCCGTTGCCATGAAAACTAGGTGGTTACAATTTTTCTGTGTTAATTCATCCTGAGCTCTTTTTTTTAACTCATCATTTTATTTGTTTGGTCATTCATCATTTGGGATGTTGGTTGACATAGGAGAAAGATACAGGATGAAGGGGTGCATAAGCACCTATTCCCAGTCCAGTTTATTGATGTATGTCCTGATTTTGTAGCTTTCCATGTGATTTTGAGCTAGATATATAAAACATTTAAACTTTCTGGGGTAGGGTGGGTGTACCTGAAGATTTTAGGGTACATTTTGAGTCTCTTGTTTTGGGGGAGAGATGTTCATTTCAGCCTCAACTGTCTGGAGGAGACTCTGATTTGGGTCCTAGGTATCAGCTCTCATTCTTGCCTGATGTGCCATCCTGTCTGCCTCCACTCTCAGACCACAAGGCCGTCAGTTACTAGAGGGATCAAGATATATGGATTCCAGAAATGTTAAAAGACTAAAGGGTGTGTATGGAGGGGGAGGGGAGGCTGATAAGGGATTCACTTCCAAAGAAAGAACCTGACTCCAAACCACCCTGTTTCCATATCAGTCTGTCACATACTTATTTCAGAATGTTTGTTCCAGTAATCCAAGAAGCTGCAGAATTCCTGGGGGGGGGGATGCCTCTACAGACAGCTGTTTGCACTTAAGACCATATGACAGGACAGATGTTGTAAAGTCCCACCACAGAATTGGATATGCAAATGAAGGTTTCTGTCATTCTGTGGGGATTTTCTTGCAGTGATTAAAATCCTGGAAGAGGGGTGGAAGGGAAACTAATACGCTCCTATGTATGTTGACTCAGAAGTTAGTCCCAGTGTGCTGATGAGTCCTGCTTCCAGTTGTGTGGGCATAGGCTTGCAGAGCGTTGCTATCCTAACAAGCATCTGATTTAGCATCTTGAAAATTGATATTCCTAAATCACTAGATTATAACTTAATAATTGTGTGTGACAGAACAATTTATTTCAGTGTTTTATATGGGTTACCAAGGCAAAGTGTGTTCAAGAGCAGTTTAATATAACAGTTATAAAATGCAAGAGCAAGGAGACATTTTAAAACATTGGAAATGTTAAAGACATACATCACATCAAGCACCTATCCTAAGCACTTGGTTCACTAAGATTTGGGAACACCTTATCATGGAAAAAATATCGGACAGATTGCAACAATCAGAAAACTATTCCAAATCGTCAAATTGATTAGAAAAGTGGTATACATTCTTAAACTACCTTTTAAACGATGACTCACAAATACTTAAGTCACTATATCAGCCACTCATAGATACTGAAATCTAGCAACTAATAAAATGTACAATTATAAAAAACATAGGGAAAGCTCCTCCAACCTTACTTTTCAATCTTAATTCATAATGCTAATTTGCTCTCTAAAAAGTCATTTCTATGCAAGATATATCACACATTGTTAGTATATCAGATTTTTGTATACAGTTTGGGTTAAGCTTTACTTCCAATGTATTAAAAGCAATTGTACTTATATGTAAAAATGTTTGAATTTGCATAAAAATTAATTAAAAAGACACACAAGTGGCTGGTACAGGTGTAACATAAAGGACTGTCTCTGGCTTGTGAGCTGGCCTGGCCGTCCCCACTTCCCCACTGTGTGGCAGATTTTCCCTCCAAAACCAATGAGGTGGGAAGCCTTAGGTGGTGTGTATTTGGATATCACTTAGAGTTCCTGTTGTCTCACACTTCCAGTATGTATATAGAGTTGGATTATTACCCAGCACAAGTTTAAGTAGAGGAAAAGCAGAGGCCCACACTAGAGACTTTGGCACTAGAGACTTTGAAAAGTTCAAAAAGATGACAGCAGATTTATTCAACAAGCAGGGCTGGTAAGAAGATAGGAGGGGAAAGGAAAGTTGAGGTAAATTTTTGCTCGTTGATTAGAATATTTCACTAGCATGAGGCATAATAGTCTTCAAGCTTAGTTTCAAATATTTACAGATCTTAGATGTGAGACATTGGTAGTTACAGACTTAGTTACTTAGTTACTTAAAGCAAAGTTCCTCCAGAGATTTCACTTTGATGTACAGACTTCCATACATAGCACTCTTTTCCTTTTACTGCACACCCAGTATGACATGATGGCATTCTTCAGTAGCAGCTGATGATGATGTAGGTATGGGACAATGAGGAACATGCTCATGATGCAAATTGTATAAGTGCTGTTAGATATTAGAGAAGTAAAAGGGGACACTTGATGGATGGATAGGGATGTAAATGAAAAGACATGGAAAAATGGAGGGAAAAGTTACTTTCAAGGGTTTTTTTTTCAGTGGAAAAGTTGGAAATTTTAGGGAGTGCTAAAACAAAAAAACCTCCTATAGAATGTTTTCTCTCATAGAATGAGTTACGCACTTTTTAATCAAAAGGCTTTACTCACTCAGAATAGGTCATTTATGTAAATGTGCAGCATTTGATAATGATAATTCCTATGTACAGGGCAGGCATATACATCATATTTTCAAGCTATAATTATTGTTAAAATGTGACAAATTTCATCTGCTGTTATAATGCAATCCTAAACATAGTTAAACTGTTCCAAGCCCATCAACTTCAGTGGGCTTGAAAGGGCCTAATTCTGTTTAGGACTGTGACTTTAATAAGCAACGATATGTGACATATGATATTTAACAACTCATTATTTTCAGTGTTATAAAGTTTAATTTTATATCAAAATGTGCATACAGTCCTATTGTAACTGAGATTGTAGCTGTCCAAGAACATGCTAAGGAAGTGAAGGATTCAGCAGTTTGCAGTGCTTTCTTTCTCTAGTAGTGGGTATATTTGCATTTTTACTTGCAGGAAACTTGCACTGTGATCCTCTGCACCCTGCTAAGTCCACTGAAATCAATGGGCTTAGAAGTATGTAACTCTGCTTACGATTGCCCTGTAACAGCGCCATCTTTAAGCAGAGTCCATTGGGCAATGTGTTTAGTCTGAATTGGATGACCCATGAAACAGCGAAGGGACCCTTCACCTTGAGTGATTTTTGAGTGAAAATCCCCTCCCCAGTTGCTTTTCTTCCCCTAATAGATATGGGTGCTTTGGTGAAAGTTCTTCTGTTGTGATTAATTTGTGATGATCGACTCTCACTTAAAGCCATCATTTGATGTCAATGTCAACACATGCGAACATACACAAAGCTGCCTTATACCAATTAAGACTACTAGTCTACTAAGGTCAGTATAGTCTGCTGTGATTGGCAGCCACTCACTGGGTCTCAGGGAAAGGTCTTTCATATCACTCGCTACCTGATCCTTTTACTGAAGATGTCGGGAACTCAACCAGATTCTTAGAACTCTGGCACCATGACCAGAAACCGTTCTGCTCTCTGAATCCTGCATGTGTGCATCAGCTATGATTATACAACCTATGCATGATCATGACGACACTCTGGTCTTCATCATTACTTTATAATTCAGACCCCTGCCTATGTCTTCTGGGACAGCAGAAAACCACTTGAGAAATTGATGAGCTGGCTGGCTGTCATATTCCCTGTCCATGGCTGTTTAATATACGACTACATTCCTAGGAGTTAGGGCAAGGAAGAGACAGAGCATCTATAACTAGGAAGTAGATTTGACACTATTTTCCTTCCAAGATTGAACAAGGATCCTGAGATTCTCACTCACCAGAGCCATTAACCATCTTGGCAAAGCTTGCATCTCCCTACCCAACAGAGCTGCCCCTTCTTCTGATGAGATTTTCAAGTTATACATAATTACACTTTACCTTGTACTTTCTGTGTTTCACGGTTGCTTGATCTTGTATTTTCCTCTCCTGTACCATCTACATAAAATGACTGCTTAGTGAAGAACCACTAACTGCACCTGAAAAAGTAGGCTCTAGAGTCTAGACCATGAAAGCTTACGCTGGAATGACAAGGTGTGAGTCTTTCAGGTACCACAAGCCTCCTTTTTATTTCTGCTTAGACTTAGAGGGCCGCCTCTCCGGAATTAGAAAGGAGTCCCTGCAGGGCTCTTAGGCCTTCAACAGGTGCATCATAATAAGAGGCCGAAAGTAAGCAGGTTCTCCGTTGAGTTCCCTCCCCACCCCTCATACAATGGACGTGGCCCACCTTCTACGCGCAGGAGACGTCAGGCCCCTGCGGTGGGAGCAGGCAGGTGGGGCTGAGGAGAGGGAAGGGCATGCGCTTGAGGGCTAGCCGGGGCCAGCGACGCGAGACACAGGTGAAAGAGGAGGGGGCGTGACTTTGGCCTGTGGGGGACCCTCCCCGTCGGCTGAGGAGAGGGCGGAGCTTGGCTGCTGCCTGGCCAATAGCAAGTGGAGCAGCGCTGGAAGCGCCACGTGCAATGGAAAGTCCTCTCTCGGTGTGCCTCCCGCAGGAGAGGAGAAGGCGGAGGAAGGGTGGGAGGTCCTGGCAGCCCCCCTTCGCACACGCCGGCCTGGTTGTCGCTCGCGGGCGGCGGCGTCACGGAGCGCGCGGCCCCCCTCCCCCCTCAGCTGGCACCAGCTTCGCCGCGGGAAGCGCCTCCTCCCCTCGGCCGGCCGCCGTGCCTTTGCATTGCATTGCATGGAGGGGACTTGGCCGTGGCCGGGCGCGGTGCGACGAGGGGGCCAGCTGGAGGACCGGCTCCTCCGCTCTCCGCTGTGCGGCTGACAGGACGCCGGCTTCGGCTGCGGAGGGACGCTGGGCGCGCGTCTGGAGGAGCAGGAGCGCCGCCGCCGAGCAACTTTTCGGGGCTTTTTCCGGCTGGCCGGGCGCTGGACTTGCCGGCAGCCTCCCCCAATGGATTATCCTCCTCTCTATGTGATGCTGTCTTGCTTGGTTCCTCTCCACTGCTGGCTCGCCGCGGGCCGGGGAGCGAGAGCCCAAGGTAGGCGGCGAGGGAAGGCGGGAGGCGGCGGGGTGAGTGGATGGGAAGGCAGCAGACGAGCCGTGTCAACCTGTCTGCCGTTCCCGAGGACGAGCCGCCGGGCGGAGCTCCTGCCCTCCTTGGGGCACCTTGAGATGCTGAGCGAGGCGGCCAGCAGGGTGCTGCGGTCCTACGCTGACCCGCGAGGTCGCGAAGTTCAGTCCTCTCAAGCCGGCTCAAGTCCGCGGAAACGTGCGCCTGTCGGAAAGACTCGCTCAGGCTGCAGTCCTGCGTGCGCTGCCTTGGAAACAAGCCGGGCCCGGGGGCTAAACTTGTATGGCAACATTTGAGCGACTTGCCTATTTTATAGTGGAGCGCTGGGCCCGTTATATTCAAGCACGGCTCACCATTCTGCCTCTGTGCCTACGGTTATTTATTTCTGTAGATGCTTAGGTCCCTCTTCCCCCACCCCGAGGTCCCCAGGTGGCTGACAACGCGGTTCTTCTCTCCTAAGGAGAGTTAGGTTGGGAGGTTACCCTGCATGGCAGAGTGGGGATTCAGACCTGGGTCACTTTAATGTTAATGCCTGGGACTTTAAGGGTGCAAACAAGCAGCTGGGCAAGCACTGAATACAAAACGCACATTTCTAAGACCCTCGTGCCTTACGATGCCTAAGGATTTGCCAGACCCTATCATTCTTAGATTCATTTAAATGAGAGACAGCATCATAACATTTTCCATATCACCAGCAGTATTTTCGTTGGAAATCTCCCCATAAAGCCACCTCGCTGAAGCTAAACCGCTAGTGTGTTGGTGGGAAATCTCCTAGGAATCCTGTGCCTGCTGCCTTGAATGCCATCATAGACCAAAAGTGGAATATAAATGCCATAAAAATAAAGTTACTTTCCACGGACACAAGCGCCCCCCCCCCCATGTGCTTTATCTAGCTGGGAGCGGGGGGTGCATGGAAGTGAAAAATCCTGATCAAAGCTTTCAACTTGGCATTATGTCCTGACTTTCTAATATGTACATTGCCAGATTTTCAAGAAAGCCTTTGATGTTTGATCCTAAGCATGTTTCCTTAGATTTCAATAAAATTTGTTTCTGACTCTGAGTATGTGAGCTTAGGTCCAGTTCTTTAGGTTGAGGTGTGTCTGTGTGTGATGGGTTATTGACATTTCATAGGTAGGTATTAGCTTCTTTAAGCTACCTCGCTGCAAACATAGTCATCACATTCTTTTCTGACCAACTTTGTCACACTTAATTATTTTTATTATTTATAGTCTGCTTTTCTCACTGGGACTCCAGGTGGACTACACAGTGTAAGTCAATATGAATTTGCAGAAATTGGAAACACGTAGAAATCCTATACAGAGCTGAAAACAATGCTGAAACAAGTATAAACCATTCAAAATGACATATTAAACAATGCAGAAACTACCTAGTAGGAAAATATTTACAACAAACAGTATTCTGCAGTATTCTCTTCTCCTCCATTTGTGTATTCAGCAGTAGAGTCTACAGCTCTTGTCCCTTTACCAGTGCATCTCTTTGAACCATTTTGGTACAGTACAGCATTCTTACCTGTGTAAAAAAGCCTTCCTGAATATTTCAGTTTTGCATAGTTTGCAGAAAAGCCAAGAAAGTGGTTGCTTTCCATAAGGTGGGGGCTACTGCAGAGAATGCTCATGTATGGGCATCTGTTGATTTTGCCCATTTGCATGGTGATATCTGCAGAAGGCCCTGTTGAGATGAGCAGAGAGTCACATTCTCTTGAACCCATTGATTTCAGTGGGCTTGGCATGGTGTAAAGATTTAGACTTGCACTGTTAGTTTTAGGCACCGATGAATAATGAGCCAAAAATATGCACAGAGAGGAATGCTGCAACTGAGCAGTTAAGAGGTTTCTAAGATTTACAGTGCAATCCTAAGCATAGTTACTACAGTCTAAGCCCATTGATTTCAATGGGCTTAGACTGGAGTAACTCTGTTTAGGATTGTACTATTAATCTCAAATTTGACTATCCTCTTATTAAGGCATTTTATTTTGCTGAGTATTTTTCCGCCTTTAATTAAGACAGAAGTCTATTTTTAGTTATATATTTATTTTAAAAGGCAGTTAGCTAGGTTTGCTTTGACAAACAATGTTTGATTTTATAGTTGTGTTGGCTGTGCCAATTAATTGGAATACGGAGTCAATGCTTGAGATCTGGTTGTGAGTTCTTTCAAAGTGTGTTATGATGCTGACACAGGATTTTTAAAATAATAAAAAAGAATTTCAGTGGAATTCCTTATTTTAGAGAAGTGATGTTGCATGGACACTGTGCAATGAATAGTTTGCATGCTTGGTGTTAGCTGGGCAAGTAAGAGGCATAACTGTGTGTCAGTGTGAATTTTTTCTACCGTGTTGAACATGCCCAGTCAACACTCCATAAGCCACAGCTTATGAGGGGGAAATAATAAAAGGTTTTGCAGGTGGGAAGAATGGCTCCCAACTTTTCAGACAGCCCCCAAACAGAAAAAAAATTCTGCTACTAGTAGCCCACCCCTATTGTTTCAGGGAAAGAAAAGTTAAATTAATACCTGCAAAAAAGTGAACAAATGATGGCTTTAAACTAGAATGGTTCTATAAGCCTCAAATGTTTATCAGCTTGACATCTTTGTATGGGACTGACTGTATCCTGAGATCCTTCAGCAGCACTGAAAAATACATAGTTTGGTTTTGTGCACAGAATTCAGCTCCTTGTGTTTTTAGCTCTCATTAAGAAAGTACATTTTTTTTTAGAAAGTTTGCTATGGGAAAGTATGCATTTTAAGTTTCAAGCCCTTAAGGATGTAAAGTATGTGGGCAATACCTGATAGGCTGCTGAATCTGACATTCAGCAGAATGAGGTGGTGGGATGGGCTGCCTCAAGCTCTAGATACGGGATTGAATTCCTGAATGCTCCCTTACGTTAAAACTCATTGGCAATAGAAAGACAGGGCAGTGGTCACAGGGCAAGACTATATAATGTTTCCGTTTGAAGTGTTAGCTACCTGTTTGCAAGGTGTTTTCTTTTTCCTTTTCAGCTGTAGGCAAAGCATTCAAAACTGGTACCTCCTGTACTCTGAAGTGATCTAGTTCATCTTGCCCCTTCGTTCTGCTGCACAGGTGGACTAGTCCAAGATTTCCAGTGGTCGGAGGGAGGGCTTCAGTGTCCCGCAAAGCTGCTTGCTCAGAACCTTGGCTAGCAAAACCAGTATAAATTATGCAAAATAATAAACAATATAAAATAAATATTGAAGGGTAAAATAGTTTATGCTAAAGCAGAATTCAAGGGCTTTTTTGTTGGAGTAGTTTATTTTTTGTTAGTTTGCTTTCTGTATTAGTGTGTACAGGCCTGGCCATGTATTATGGGATGTCTTGAGCAATAGTTCCTTCCAGTTACTCATGTGGAAGGAGCTGTGACTTGGCCCTGTGTGAATGGCCTATGGAAGAACCAAGCTCCATAATGCTGAAAGCACAGGCTCTTCGCCCAATGAAGATTTCTCTCTGTTTTGAATGTATTGAAGTGTGTCTATCTGTATTTATTTCCACTAGAGCTCCTCCTGTCTGGAAAGCTAAGTGAATATGGTGTGATTGTGCCCTTCAGTGCAGATCGCCAGGGACGGTTCCTCTCACATGTGGTATCTGGCTCACTGGCGGCAAGGAAGGGGGAAGCCAGCCAGCCTTCCACTCCTCCACCACGCTCAGGTCGACACAGAGTGGTCCGCAGCACCCCTCTGCACCAAAGCGTGCCCAGGAATCACTTGTTCTACTTCAATATCACAGTTTTGGGGAAGGACCTGCATCTTTGGCTCAAGCCCAATCGGCGGCTAATATCTCCAGGCGCGATGGCTGAATGGCAAGAGGACTTCCAGGAGGTCTTCCAAGAGCCCCTGCAACAGGACTGTGTCTTCACCGGAGGTGTCTCAGGCATGCCAGGTGCCATAGTGGCCATCAGCAATTGTGATGGGCTGGTAAGCAAAAGGGGAATTGTATCTTCATTTGCTTGCAGGATATACATTTCCACACTGTTCACTTGTTTCTTAAACCATCCTTGTTTTATCCTGTGCTCCCTCATGAATTTTGCATGGCGGGTACCTGAATGGGGCCAGTAGGTGGCACTTGGTGAACTCTGATGAATCAGGAGGGAGGAGCTGTGCAAGTAAGCCAGTGTGATGGCAGTGTCCATTGATGAACCTCCAAACACACCCTTCTAATCTTCTGTAACCCTGATTCCCCCAGTGCATGGAGCCTGCATGAGTAGTAATGGAGGAACAGACAAATTCACATGTAACAGCATGTGAAACGATACACTAGACTCTAGAGGTGCACATACATGGAAATGCTGCTGCCGGCTTTTGCACATGCACATGCGTTCACGTACACACACATACACAATATCTTGCAGTTGGTCCAAAGCCAGTTTTTTCCCCCTGGTCTATTGGCAACTCTTTTGGGATTTTGTTGCCATAATGGAAGGGACAGGTATGTTGACCTGACTCAGTGGAACATGTGAAGAGGCCACATTCCATCTGAGAACTAGTTGCTGGGAAGAAACAAAGGGGACTTTGGTCATCCTGTCTGTGCCCTGCCCAAGAGCCCCAAAGAGTAGGAAAGAGTGCTGTCCTAGGGAGACCTTGATGTGGCTTTTTTCAGTAATTGATTTCTGTGACCCGTGCAGCGTGACATGGGGCATACATGGATCTAAGGGCAGTGGCCGTAGCTGAAGATGCCTAAAGGGATTCTGTGAAGTTTTTCAAATTCTGGAAACATCACATAATTACAGACTCCTAAAATTCTTATTTATAGCCAAGGCAGCTCAGATTCATGTGACTGATTTGTGGTATTAAGATTCCCCCCCCCCTCCTTTGAA
The DNA here is from genome assembly GCF_028583425.1 of Eublepharis macularius. Classification (NCBI taxonomy): domain Eukaryota; kingdom Metazoa; phylum Chordata; class Lepidosauria; order Squamata; family Eublepharidae; genus Eublepharis; species Eublepharis macularius. The sequence continues at coordinate 111,462,568 of NC_072795.1, forward strand.
CAGGAAGCCCCACATAACACATCACAAACTGCTTTGGAAAGTACCCTCAATTTCCAAAGTAGTTTTCTGTGTGGCATGGGAAGGGGGAGGGAAGCTACTTGAGGACAAACATGTTTTGAGCCCCCTGTGCTTTCACTGTTTCTTGGACCCTGCCACTCCATGATCATTCATGGCACCCAAGCACAGAATTTTACATATGCATGTATCCTTCCTAAAAAGCCTTCCTCCAATTTTCTTCCATTGCAGGGAAAAGGTGCTTAAGTTGGAGGAAGGCTTCAAATTTTGCTTGGTGAAGTGGTAGGATACATTCCATTGGGTATAGAGGCCCCTAAGGCTGTTGGATCATGCAATGAGAATGGGGGTCTTGTTCACTAGCCCTGCTTCACTCTTGTTCCCTTGTCTCTGGGCTCACCCGATGTCTGTGCCATGTGTCACAGTCACTTAAGTGCTTCAGTCACACGCATAGAGTGCTGGCTTTGCTGTCTGTGCACCACACAAGTGGCAAACCTGTATGCAGCCATGATGCTCAATTCACAAATATCAGGTGGGCTCAATGCTTGGTGGACTTGCCCTGAGGAGGGATGAGGGGGAGCAAGGTGAGTTGACCATCCCTGTTCTTAACAATACATTCATCCGACTGTGCATTATTTAGTTTTATCAAAGATAAAACTAGAAAGCAGCATTGTGATGTTATTTCCTATGTTAGCAGATCCATCATAAATAGTACGTCTTTCTATGTATATCTGAATATATGAAAGTTACAGAATCCTCCATCAGGCATGAGGTGGTGTGCAGCATTGATTGGATAGCTGTCTCTATGCACTACACTTTCCAATGCCATATTGCTGGCAATTCAGCGAATGTGTGCAGAGGGTTCTATAGAAGGTTTGGCAGGTAAATTATGTTTTCCATCTTGGATTAAAGTTGGAAGTACTGGATGGCGTTGTGTTCAGCTGCTTGCATTCACTTTCTACCCTGTAGGTCTGATCTGCCTCCAGAATTCCCTGTGGTTCACCCAGTGCTTACAAAATATATTGATGCTTTTAGATGTTAAAAAAAAAGGAAACAAGACAGACTTTTTCCGTAAGCACTATTCAGCCGAGAACCTCTCATCACACTTTCTCTTTTTGGTAGGCAAAAGCGTGAACTTTTCTTAGAAAATAACCACTTTTGGATGCAGAAAGCACATCTCACTGGCCAGTTTCATGGTTAGTTGATTTGGTACTGGACCACTCTTAGTAGGTGCGAGTACATTATTTAACTAGACATGTCATTGCAATGGCATCGTAATAAATCCTGAATCCCTTTTCAGGAGAATAGTAACAAATCATTGTTATGCCAGATTAAATTATTTCAGAGTTTACAGTGTTTAGTCCTGCAGTCTCCACAACTGCTGAGCAACTGTTTCAAGTTTTACAACCTCTGTGCATGAAACATTTCAGTTACCAAGAAGGTATCTCAATTTAGATGGGAACATTTTCACTTGCTAGCCATCCTAATGGCTGGTATAAAGACAATATGATGAGAATAGTAAATAATGCCCTAAACTTTTTACAAGTTGTGTACCTCCTACAGAGACATTGGGCTCCTGGGACTTTACTTATGTGACCCCTCCGTAAGTTCAGTTGACATCATTTGGCATCTCCTGATGCTAAAAATGCCTGACCAAGCAAGCAATGGGAGAAGTCTTGGGGACAGTCCCCTAAAGCTTCTGTTGTTGTAGGAGGGCCATAAAATGAAAGGAATCTTGAGTTCTGGGTCACTGCCATTTCTTGATACTTATAATAATAATCTGGGCTGATAATAGCAAGCAGGCTTTCTAGTTTGCCAGAATTCATTATCAGAGCAGATGTTAAGTAACAAAGGGAGAAGGAGATGGAGAGATGAAGATGTTAACTGGGAATGGTGAAAAGGTTCCAGTCTGCAGTTTGAAAGCTGGAACAGAGTGGGTGGTGGCTTCATGAGGCAGACGAGGCTGCTGGGAGAAAAACAGTGGCTGCGCTCTCTTTCCACTGCTATTTCAAACTGCTGGTTTATAAATTATTAATAATATAATAAAATTATTACTATACTGTTGATTTCCCCCAAACATTCGGTCTCGAAATAATAACTGGCATTAAGATCCTAGCCTCCATAAACACAATCCCAACTCTGAGAGCCAAAACACACGAGAAGAAATACCCAGGTTCAGGCACCTGTATTTCCCTTCCCCTTCCTGCTGCTCTGTAAATGCTAAACTTTAAGCTTCCAGGACGCCTACACTTCCCAACAAACCTTGAGGTAAGAGAACAAGTTTAGCATTTACAGAGCAGCAGGAAGGGGAAGGGAAATACAGGCGCCTGTATTTCCCTTCCTGCTGCTCTGTAAATGCTAAACTTTAAGCTTCCAGGACGCCTACAGATCCCGGCAAACCTTGAGGTAAGAGAACACGTGCTGAACCTAGGTATTTCTTCTCGTGTGTTTTGGCTCTGAGTCTTAACGATGCTGAGAGAGTTCCTGCGGGACGTCCTGGCAAGTGCCTTCGAAGTTTATTTGGAGCAAAGACTACTTGGTCGCCCCACCCCATTTCTGTTCCCTGTAGAATCTGTGGGAGTATTTTTGCCTGACTCTATGGTGCAGTGGGAACTTCCACTTCTGGCCTGAGGAATTCCCAATAGAGTCTGAGTTGATCCAGATGATTTCAGCCTAGCAGCAGTGAAAGGGCAACGCAGAAACCTATCCTGTACCTAAAAGTTTTCAGGTTTTGGGTTTGTCAATTTTATGTTAATCAAAAGACCACTTAATGAGAGGCGAATGAATTTCAAAAATAGATGCTCCCTCCATTGTCCCTAAGTAGCTATCTTAGTCCAGTTGGAATGGTTGACATCAAAATTGGATTATTAGTCCTAAAATTATACCAACATAAAAGATTATTGTCTTTCCAAAGTGGTTTTGGCTGGCTTTATTTGGCTAGGCATTTAGAGACCAAGGAGAAAGAGGCATTTTAATTGCATGTGTGCCCCCGCCCAGTCTTTTTAAACTTTCATAAACTGTTTTACAAATGTTCTCATCCTTAGGGATGGGGTGGGTTTAAGGTCCTTTTCACACAGCGTTTGTAAACTGGTTTGGCTGCCAGTTGCTAATGGATTTTTTTTACCTTTTCAGACAAAGCCGCTTGTGTCCCATTTGCAATGTGGGGTTGAGCTTTTTTTTAAAAAAAGTTTTCTGTGTTCTCAGGTTTTCAGTGTACTTCCCATTTGCTAAAGAGCACTGTTTGAAATGTTCATAGCACTTCCAACAGCTTCACCTTTCTATTTCCCCACCCAATCCCAGGGAGGATCTTTAAAAAGTTATATAGATTAGTCCGGTAGCATTGTCATGGTAGATGTCGCAGGTTCTCTGAATTCCCAGATTTCTTTTTTTTAAAAAAAAGTCTCTAGCCCCTTCCCTTGTGGAGATATGCAGTTTCCTTATATCTCCTCAAGGGAAAGGGTTAGGGACTTCCTTTTTAAAAAAATGAAAGGAATCAGAGAACCTGCTGGACCTATTGTTAAAATACTATAATGTTATGGCGATATTTTTGTGCCATTTTCCAAAAAAAGTAAACGCTCTCTTGACTGGGGGTGAGGGGGAGAGCAACTTCCTGCACCAGAAAAAGTGGCACTGTTTGAAATGGCCGCAGCAATTTATATACAGTTCATAAATAGATGTAAATGCCGTTTGAAACGGCTGCCACCGAATCGCTTTACACAAAATCAAGGCAGCAACAGGTAATAACCAGGTTAAAATGGAAATGTGAACGGGGGCCTGAAAGTATAAAGGTAGAGTGGACCTCTCTTTGAAGTTCAAAGATCAGGTGACAACTAACAATAATTACAAGATATGTAGGAACAAAACAATTCCAGCCCCTTTCCCCCATAGAACAAAGTGGCTTTGTACTGCTCTGCCATATAATTATGCAGACAAGAATGAAATCTTTTAAAGTGATTTAGGAAATTAGAACTTCTAATTCTTGTGGAATTGTGAATCCTGTGTCCTGTATAATTTTGCAAATAGTAGCACTAGACCAGTTGAAGAGGTTTGGAAATTGCTGCCTGAACAGGATTAATGGCTTCTTATAAGACGCTTCTTGTCAAATTTTCTTTTAAACCATCATCTGTTTACAGGATGTCAACTCTGTATGCTTTTTCTTTGTCGTAAATAAGGAAGAAAAAGGGAGATTGACCAAATCAAACATGAATTATGGCTGCTAGGATGTTGTTTTGCTATAGTGTAGTATGATGCTGAATGATCACCAGAACTCTTGTGTCTGGATCAATACACCAGCATGTCCAGTGGCGATGCTGGATGTTTGTAGTAATTTTATTACCATTTGACAGTATATCTAAACCCCTCCCTGCAAATCCTCCATCTGTCCATTTCTGTGGTTTTCAAGGTGTGCCTCCTCCTTTTGTTGTTTTTTTCTAAAAGTATGAGGCAAATTCTGAAGGATGAAAACTTATAAGGCAGTGCTTACATTGCTTCCAAATGGGTGTTCCCTGCAGACACAAAGGTGACGCTTTCTGGACTTTTCTGAAGTAGCCCCTATTCCAGTGAAATGGACGAAAGCCAGGATTAGCTCTCTTGAGGACCTTGAGAACTGAAGTTGTATTTCAGATGGGGGGAAAAACACCATCTGAAATATCTGCAGTTTGGTAGGCATCACAGAACTGCTGCCTCATCTTGGCATACTTTTGTGCTGTTGGCTGTCTGTCTATTAAGAGGAAGCCAATAATCATAATAGTAGAGGTTTTTGCAAGCCAATAATCATAATAGTAGAGATTTTTGCAAGCCAAACGGATGTGATGGACAGAGCTGTGTCCAGGCACTAGACCAGATGGAGAAGTGGAAGGTCATGATTTAAAGTGGAGTGATAAAGCTTTTCAGGAAAAATCTAACGTAGTGTCTCAGGCAGGTGTGAAAGAAGATTGGGCAGACGTAGTTCAAAGCTCTACCTGGAGTATTTTTTCCATTTTTTTTGATGAAGAGGAAAAAAGTGCTCTCCCGCATGAGGATATTTCATTGCTTATGCTGGACGTTCCCCTGCTCTTGGAAGAGAATGACAAAGGCTGTATTTGGTATCTGTGTATGGTACAATCCTAATAGATTTTCATGAAATATCATATGCAATATGATAGAACTTAATAGTTATATTTTGTTTGGCAGCGGAGTCATCCAGTCATAAATGTTTTCCGCAATGTGTAATAATTAATCCTCAGGTAATTAAATTGTAGAAAAGACAGGACTTACAGTTTATGGAGGTAGATTCCATTCACATCAATTTCTTGTAGAAGAAAGAAAGAATCTTAATCTAAAGCCCTTGCTTTCCCTGTGCTGACTGCTTGGGTGTAAGAAAGAAATACCACATTGCAGGCAAGAGAGATGTAAGATGAGTAGAGATGGGCACGAACCGGAAAAAAATGAACTGTGCAGTTCGTGGTTCGTTGCATTTCACGAACCACGAACTTTCAAGAACCTGCCCCAGTTCGCGAACCAGTTTGTTTGGTTCGTGAAAATGTCACATCCAGGTCAGCAAATCGTCACTTCCAGGCCAGCAGAAGGCTACTTCTGAGTCAGCAGAAGGTCTGCAGGAAGTCCATCCCCTGTTGCCTAGGAAACTGATCGTATGCAGTGACGAACCAAAAAATAAACCAGCCTAAAGTTCGTGGTGGTTTGTCAGAAATGGGCTCTGATGAACTGCTGGTTTGTGAACCACAAACCGGCCCAGTTCGTCATGAACTTTGGTTCGTATTTCAGTTCGTGCCCATCTCTAAATATGAGACCTCTTCCTTTGGAGGCCACAAAGCACAAGATACAATCTCTCTCAGTGGAGACAGGGAGAGAGGAGTCAGGAGGTGTTCTAATCTTAGACAAAAAGAGATATCTTGCTTATCAGAAAAATAGGACATACAGAGAGAGAGAGAGAGAGAGAGAGAGATGCAGTGGTCCCTAAGGTCCAAGGCATGCTGAGTCGCCTATTCTAACATTTACCGGGTATTCAGTGCATTTTATCAGGAAGACCATTCTTATAAAGACTTGTGTGGATGGATTAATTGCAGTTACCCAGACAATGACTTGGGGTGTCTAGGTTGGGACTGCTGTGGGCCAACCCAGCAGTGACCCATTCAATCTGGACAGAAAAGAGTTTCACAATGCACCAGTTTCTCCCCTTCTTTTCATGCTTACTATTCCACTAGGAAAGCACCAGTGGAGATTCCTGCTCCTGTGTCAGTTGCTCATGCTTTTTCCTCCTCTTTGCAAGCCTTGCAAGCCCTACTCCCATTGCCTCGGAAATATGACCACGGAGTCTGACTGCTTTGCTGTTGCCATACCATCACAAATTCCTAGAGGTTGCCTGCTTTCAAATTGTGTGAGTCACGGCCCTCTCTGGATTTAAGCATCCATCAATGTGAGATTCATATCCTTATCCTAACTAATAGGAAAGGCTCTTGTGGTCTTCTGCATGGAACTGCTAATTTTTTAATACAGTGACACCAATATCCACAGTGCTTTGTAGAGTTTTACACATACACATCCAAGAAGCCACCTTGTACTAAGATAGGCCATTGTTCTGTCTAGAAAAATGCTGTCTGGCAGTAGCTCTTCAGGGTAACAGGCAGGAGTCTTTTCCTGAACCCTTCCCCTTTTAAAAAGCCGTTCGAGACCTATGTCTATTGCCTGGGAAATGTGAGTACTTTAGTGTTGCCCCCCCACCACGGTTTCCTAGATATCAACCTAAGATCCTTCACAACTGGAGATTAATAGAATCTGGAACCTTTTGTTTGTGAAGCATGAGTTTTCTCACTGAACTATGGCCCCTCACAAGCAAAAAAGGCAGACCTGTGCCTCCCAAGGGGATCACGTTTCAACTTCAAAGAAGACAGGGGCTGGGGGAGTTTCCAGTTGGTTATAATTTTTTGTCTAATAGTGCAGTCACAAGCAGAATTACACCTTTCTAAGCCCATGGAGTTCAATGAATTTACAAGGTTGTAACTATGCTTAAGATTGCCTTGTTTTCTTTAGATGTGCAGAATTTCATTTTACATTGCAAGCTATAGAAAATGTCTTGGAAGAATATTTGATTCATAATACATTTCAGTTTGAAAGCTATGCCTGTTTGTATTCTGCAATGTTTGTATTCTGTAACATTGGGGACATTCTGCAATATTTGTATTCTGTAATGTTGGTGACATTACTAGCTTTGAAGAGAGCTCTAGAGGAGAGATGGATGTGTGTGTGTGTTATGTGCCACCAAGTTGCTTCCAACTTATGGCAATCCTATGAAATGAAAGACCTCCAAAATGTCCTATCATTAACAGACTTGCTCAGATCTTGAAAACTGGAGGCCATGGCTTCCTTTATTGAGTCAAGCCATCTCTTTTTGGGTCTTCCTCTTTTCCTACTGTCTTCATTTTTGCTAGAATCACTGTCTTTTCCAGTGAATCTCGTCTTCTCATGATGTGACCAAACTACGATAGCCTCAGTGTCTCATTTTAGTTTCTAGGGGAAATTCAGGCTTGATTTGATCTAGGATCCAGTTTTTTTGTCTTTTTGGCCATCTATGGTGCTGAACTCTCCTTCAGCACCACGTTTCAAGTGAAATCATTTTAATAGGGGGAAGGTGAGAAAGTTATGTTCTGTGAGTGGGAATCCTTGTGCATGCATGTATTATGTGCTATCAAGTCACTTTTGACCTATTGGTGATCCTATGGATTAATGACTTCCAAAACATCCTATCATTAACAGACTTGCTCAGGCTTTGCAAGTTCGAGGTCATAGTTTCCTTTATTGAGTCAAGCCATCCCATGTTGGGTCTTCTTCTTTTCCTGCTGCTTTCCACTTTTCCTAGCATTATTGACTTTTCCAGAGAGTCTTGTCTTCTCATGATGTGACCAAAGTACAGTAGTCTCAGTTTCATCATTTTAGCTTCTACAGAGAATTCAGGTTTGATTTGATCTAGGACTCACTAATTTGTCATTTTGGCTGTCCATGGTATCTGTAAAACTCTCCTCCATCACAGAGATTTGGTGGTGGGGGTGGGCACTTTGTACAGGTTTGGGGAAGGGAGTCTGTAATTCCCAGCCTGTCTTTATATACAGGGTTTATTTATAGAAGGAAATGGTCATATGTATTTTGCTTCACCTGTATTCACCAGCATGTATAACCCTGGTGTTATGTATGCTTGCATTAGCATAAACTTGCAAGTGTTTAAGTAAAGTGCATCTATATGCATTATACATTTGTGTGCTCTACCACAAGTGATGTAAAAGGTCCACATGCTTTCATGATATTCTTGCAAATACCTGGATTCTGAATATGCACACTACCATTTCCCACTTGTAAAACCCCATAGCCCAGTTAGGCTGCAGCCATCAGGAAGCTCAATTAATGTGTTTTCATTAATGGCACCAATGTGTGTGTTGGTTAAAGACCATGATAGTTGACTGATACCTGGTATTAAACGTAAATACAACTATACCCTCAATCAAATCTAAAATTACAGTGTATCTCATACTGCCATTGTTGTCATATGTGGGTGCCTCCTGAGTGACAATTAATGCCAGTTATGAAAACAATGTTAGCCTGTCTGGATAAGCATTAATTCTCTCTCCTTTCACACCCTTCCCCAGTGCATAGTTTCTAATCAGCCTCTTGGATTTTCATGGGAGCCAGTCTCCGTTTATATTATTTTTGGATGGCCTTAATGAGAATACTTTTTACACAGTACTTTAGAATGTTCAAAGCACAGACGTGCACTTTAAAAAACTGATATTTTTTGGATTTGGTTATCAAGAATCCTATAAATTATGGTATTCCTGATATTTGGGTCCCGAAATACCAGTTAAGTATTTGGATTCAGGTTTTATTCAGGAAACTAAATATATTTAGCGCCATTATTCCTTGTGGAAGGACCTTTCTGGATGGCTGGGAGGCTGTTTTTGGAGCAAGCTACACCAAAACTGCAGAGGAGCAACGGCCAGCAGTCATCTGAAGACTCTCTCACACCATGTTTTAAAAAGATTGGGTCAAGGGATCTGGTTCTCTGGTCCCCTGAACGTGGTGCCCCCAGCCACTTTTCATTGTTTCCTATGAGGGGAGAAGCCAATGCTTTCTCCAGGACAAAGAAGCCAGTGCCAAACATGCCATTTTGTTGAGATTAAGTTTCAGCTTATTAGCCCTCATCCATTCCATAACTGCCTCCAGGCACCTGTTCACAGTTTCCACAGCCCTCCTGGGATCTGCACGAGATAAAGTTGAGTGTCATCTGCATATTTGTGGCAACTCAGACCAAATCTCCAGATGACTTCTCCCACTGACATTACATAGATGTTAAAAAGTACGAGGGGCAAGATGAAACCTTAGGGAGCTGCATAGATCAGAGACCAAAGAGCAAAGTGGCAGTCCCCCAGCACCACATTCTGAAATCTACCCTCAAGGTAGGACTGGGACCACTGCATAACAGTCGCTCCCAATCGCGAACAGTGGTCCTTAAGGATCCTATGATCAATGGTATCAAAAGCTGCTCTGAGGTCCAGGAAAATTAACAGGATTGCACTCCAGCATCCATCTCCCATTGCATGTCATCCTCCAAGGTGACCAAGGCTGTTTCAGTCCCATAACGTGAACTGAAATCATATTGAATAGGATACAAAGAGTCCACTTCATTCAGGAATCCCTGGCCAGCCACCACTTGTTTGGTCACTTTGCTCAAGAATGGTACGTTTGAGACTGGATGGTAGTTATTCAAGTCTCCTGAGTAGGTTTCTTTAGCATTGCACCAGAGTCTGAGCACAAGGTTACATGAACCTGCCCCGTAAATGGGCAGGCAAATACTGGATAGTAGGGGTGTGCAATTTGGCTTGGGAATACCAAATATATATCTGAAAATACCTATTTGGTATTATTCGGGTATATCTATATAAACTACTACTTACATTGCTGAATAATCCGGTTATGTTTGGGGAATATCCCGGAATCACATTTTAAAGATTTCAGCAGCTTGTTCCCCCCACCCCTTTGCAGGCTTCCCAGACAACAGGAAGAGGGAGGCAGCCTTACAGTGGGTGTGTGCGTCCGTGTTGCTTGCTTGCCAAATACTACTACCAGGTCTGGCTGCTGCCTTAGTATTACAGGATTGCTAGGATGGCTGCTAGGATACCCTGGTTTGCTGTTGGTTCTGTTGGGCTTGCATTGGCCCTGGGTTCTGCCTGGCATTTTTGAGTGATACTGGTTCTGTTAGGCTTGCAACAGTGTCCCTTACCTGTTCTGCTGGGATTGTCCAGATTGATGTTGGTTCTGTTGGGCTTTGTTATTTCTGTTTTCATTGGAAGGCCTTTGATCATTGGTTGCTGTTGTGTGTTTGGCTAAGACTTTCTGCATCCTTGCAAAAGCCTTGAATTTTTCCCCTCAGGTCCAAGCTCCAAGTGATGAATGATACAGGTTGAACACTTGTCAGCTTCCCTCAAGTTTTGATGGGAAATGTAGGCATCCTGGTCTTGCAGCTTGGCTCTCCGACTGTTGTCCAATGGACTTTTCAACTGTCACTTGTCCAACATTCCACCAAGCTGCCTACATTTCCCATCAAAACTTGAGGGAAGCTGACAAGTGTCCAACCTGTGTCATTTGTCGCTTGTAGTTTGGTCCTTAGATGAAACAATGGAGAGTGGCTGGGGGCAGCTTGTTCAGGAACCTGTAAAATTGGATGTTTTTGTTCAATTTGCTTAACATTTTGGGAGTCTTAAGTGGTTAGGCAGGACTAGGTTCTGTAAAATTTTGGTGCAGTTTTCTTGGAAAATGACCCCTCCAGCCCCACAGAAGTCTTTCTCCATAGGGAATAACGGAGCCAAATTCTGAATAAAATTCAAATCCGAATACTGTACCAGTATGTTTGGATCCAAATATTGAGAATACCAAATATATATGATATTATAACTACCTGAATCTTTCACACTAAGTCAAGGTAAATTGGTGGCATTTTAAATGGAGGAGGCATAACTAGTGAATGGTGGTGATACACATTAACGCTTAAGAGACGAATTACACGAGGACACTTAAGTGAAGGGAAACACAATGTTAGTCGGGAAGCATAGTTTGAAATTTACCTCTCTACAGAGCCGGCAAAGATCGCTCCTCAAAGGGTTTGTTAATAATTGACAGAGCTTTTGGGAAGGCAAAGAAGAATCAGGTATGACTGTTTCCTAAGTGACTTTTCAAGTGCTGAAAAAATGTACTTCCTTATTGGGGCCTCTGTCTTTTAGCTTTTACAGCTCTTCTGCCTAAGAAAATTGTGTAACTCTGTCAGTATAAGGAATTTCTTGAAAGGGCAGGGGAAGCAACCTTTTCAGGTGCTCTAAGGTTTTTTTTGGGATGCTTTTAACATTATACCGAAAGCCACTCCCTGAGTGCAGCAGTAGCCAACTTGGACTGATTTGTGTGTCTCCTAAAAATGCCTCTCTGCTTGGCTGGCATCATTACAGGTTCTTTTTATCAGATAGAAATGTTAGTTTCAGTGGACTGTTCCCTTGCAGTCCAGGCAGCTGGTTTCTTTGCCCTGCTATCTGAAGGTACCTTTTTAAAAAAAGTTATCTCATATTTCAGTTGTGTTTCAGTGTCAGCGTTTTGGTATATTGTGTGAAGTGTCATCTTCTTTTCATTTCCCTCCTATTGATTTATTGAGGAGACACTAGCGAGGGCAGTAATTTTATCCATGGCACAATGGGTAGCGGCTGTGCCAAGCTGTTGACTTTTCATTAAAAGACTGGCACATCTCCAGCTTGATGGATTCCACTGCTATATTTCAAAACAATAAACTTTTTTTTAAAGGAAAGGAAAAACTCTTCTGTCCATCCTCCAATCTCCATAATATCTTTTCCTTTTAAGAGTTGGCGTTCATCTGATTTTAATTTTTATTAATTTGATTATATTTTTAAAGTGAGTGTGCACAGTAGATTCCTGTGACAAAGAAGTGCTGATTGTGGCAATGCCTGTCTTGATGAGGGCTACCCTAGCTGCTTCAAATGACGCAGAGCACAGTTTTCCAAAGTGCTTCCTGTCAGCTTTTGAAACCTCATCCAGATGAGATGGTTTCTTTGCGTGAAGTGTAAAGATAAAAGAGTTGAACTCTTTAAGTAATGTGGCAGGTATATCCTGTGCCGCTGCAGGCCTAACCTTTTGTTTCGTTGGCCAATTAGCAAGGAAGAGGATGGTGACTCATAAAGGTGGGAGGCTCTTGGCTTCTTTCTAATAAAGGTGGTGGGACTGCAGGATTTTGCTGCAGGCAAGTTTAGTGGACCTGGGAAAGGGAGAGGAAGCGACTTCTACATTCCCAAAAACAGAGGGCTGGGGAGATAGCTATGTAAAAAAGAAAAAGAGGCCAGTGTGGAAATAAGCGCTCCTAAGTGAGACCTATACATTTGAAGACCCGTAAGCTTTGACTCTTCAGTACTTGCACCCTAAAAATCTGGTTGGTCTTTAAGGTGCCACTGGACTCAAATCTTGCTGTTAGTTTGAAGTGCTGTTATTCAGGTAGTAAGGTTTTTTTTTAATTAAAGCATCTTTTCTAATACAAATTCAAACTTTATACAAAAAAGATAATAAACATATACATCATATAGAAGAATTGTTGATATATTAACGTACATAGGGCAGATTAGATTATGTATTTATATAACATATATTCATACCGGATGTTGTGAATTAAGACCCTGAGGTAAATTTTTGTTCAATACTAATTTGTTTCGTCTTTTCCACCTTAAAGATCTAATTCTAGGAAATTTGGGTACGGTGATGTTGTTGGCTGTGTGTCGTTGATTATAAGGTAATCTATAAATGGTTGCCACATTTCTGCAAAGTTTGAGAATTTGGGGTAGTATAGTGACTGTTGTAGTTTGTCCGTTATTTTCTCCATTGCCATCTGCTCCCATACTTTGTTGAACTGTAAATTCAGGCAAGGTGGATATGAGGATTTCCAACAGGAGGCAATAGCTGCTTTAGCAGAGACTAGAAGTGAAGTAATGAGGTCTTGCCTTATTTGTGGAATTGACGTGTTTTGCCATATGTCCAAGAAGATGAGTTCTGGTTTTAGGGGTATATCATATTTCGTTATGTAAGCTATCTGTTGCAGTACCTTATCCCAGAATTCTGCAATGTGTGGGCATTGCCACCAACAGTGTGCAAATTTGCTTATTTTGCCACAACTTTTCCAACATTGTGATGAATTCTTTGATGTTATCTTAGACAGTTTGTGTGGGGTGAGATACCAACGATGTAATATTTTATAGGTTTGGAGGTTTGTGTTGATAACCTGGGATTTGATTAGCTTTGATGACCAGATAATTATGAGGTCTGCTCAGCGGTGTCAGGCAGCTGTGCTGTGCAATCCTACAATTCAGAATCCCTTAAATGTGACGGGGATGGATGCTAGGGCGCAGCTTTTGGAGCATGGATAGTCAGGTTGCAAAGGATTCTGAGTCCCCCTCTCAGATTGCACACAGCTCCATTATTATCCCTAAATATAGTTATTTACTCCCTTTATACCCCACCTTTCTCCCCAGTGGGGACCAGAAGTGGCTTGCATTATTCTCCTCTTATCCATTTTATCCTTTCAACATCACTCTCTGAGATAGGTGAAGCTGTGTCTGGCCCAAGGTCACCCAGTGAGTTTCCATGGCAGAAAGGATTCAAACCTGGGTCTCTCACTCCTAGGGCCAAGCTAGAAGTGACAAATTGCACTTGAATGGCAAGTGAACAGACTCACATGTATTCCTCCCTGTTGCGTGGAGCGCAAGTGAACAGGGAGGAATACATGTGAGTCTGTTCACTTGCCATTCAAGTGTAATTCATCAATTCTAGCTTGGCCGCTAGTTTGACACTTGAACCACTGCATAGTGCACTCTCTCTCTCTCCAAATATAAATGCTCCCCCATCCCAACAACTGCTTGAGTTGTTTGTTATTGAGCTGGCTCCAGATGATACTAAGATGTTACTGAAATGAGCACATGAACCTTATCCATGGCAGCACCCATCTGTGGCTTATTAATCCGATCTCTGTTTGCTGTTTACATGCCTGACCTCTGACCCAAATGTGCTTCCAGAAGGGGTGCTTCATCCTTTCTTCATCTGCTGTCATAGGAGGTTAGAAACAAGAGCTGGGATACTTAATTAGTTGCATTACTGATGCTGGAATAAGTTTGGAGAAAAGTTCTGAAGCAATACTGTTGCCTAGTATAGCCACATTTCTTCTTGGTCTTCGTTTGTACACCAATGGACAAAACATGTAAATAAAGCTATCTTGTTCTTTAAAATGGGCATGCTTACAAAACGTTAAGTGCCCGAGTTCCTTGGCAGGGAGTGAAGGGCCTACTCTCGGGTTTGTTGGGTTTTTTGCTTTTTTTTAGAATACTCTCATTGTAAGTGAAATGTGTGCACCAGTCATTATTCCATTTAGAGTGTAATGGGAACTTGTTGGACTTTGATTAATGGATAGAGATGGGAGGTAGCTTTTAACTTCCCTGTAGCTTTACAAACATCTCTGAGTCTGCAGCTGGTACAGATGTTGCTTTATAACTGCATAAAGCAAGGCTCAGTATGTGCTGCCGTTTTTTCTGCAGTAGCAGCATGCTAGATCCTGTTTATTTTATGACAGACTAGTGGTCATTTTGAAGGGATGGACATGATGGCAAAATGAAAGCATCGGCCTATTGCGTGGGGATTGTGAGAGTATCTTATCAGGAGTGGTAGAAGTACGGGTGGTAGAGGAACCATAGTTTGGCAGATAAGGAAGCTCTCGCTCGTGATGGAGATTGACTATATGATGATGTGACATCAGCTCAGGGTTTTTTTTATTTTACTTCATTCATATCTTGCCTTCCCCCTTGGGACTCAAAGCCTCTACATTGTTCTCCTTTCCTCCATTTTATCTTTACAACAACCCTGTGAGGTTGGTTAGGCTGAGAGTGGCCCAGGGTCACCCAGCAAGCTTTCCAGATCCTAGCTTCCCAGATTCTAGTCTGGCAGTCTGACCACTACACCACACTGATAGTTTGATCCCTGAAGGACAGAACTTGCTGTTCCTGGGAAGATAAATTCTATGGAGATTGTTGTGTTAGTCTGGTGCAGCCAAAACAACGAGTCTTACAACACCCTATAAACTAATACTTTTATTGTTATGCATTTCTATCAGACATGTGAAGTGATATATCCAGCTAGTAATAATCGGCAGAAAAACTGGGGTGGGGGGTT
Organism: Eublepharis macularius; assembly: GCF_028583425.1. Taxonomy (NCBI): domain Eukaryota; kingdom Metazoa; phylum Chordata; class Lepidosauria; order Squamata; family Eublepharidae; genus Eublepharis; species Eublepharis macularius. The sequence continues at coordinate 111,477,826 of NC_072795.1, forward strand.
GTTAGAAAGAATTATTGGAAGGCTTAGTTTCCCAAGATTTATTAGATTGCTTATGAAATTGACGAAATCAAGATTTAGTCACAAGACTATACGATCCAGTCTGAGTGGATGTGGAACTTTCCAAGTTGTTGATTAGATGGCAAAGTTGGATGAATCTGAATAATGGAGGGCAGGGATTACTTTTTCTAGTGAGCTAACCCACTTCATGTCTTTATTCAGTTCGCATCTGATAGTATGAATTCCCACTCAGCAGTTTCTTGCTGGAGTCTCTCCTTAAAACAAGGGATGAAACTGGCTGTAAATTCAGTTTCCATGAAATGGAACATGTTTTCATACTAAAATCGTAGCAAGATGATATAGTGGGCACATAAGCAAAAGGCAGACCTGTACAGAGTCTATCATTTGCTTATGTATTGGCCTTAGAGTTGCTAAGACATGAAATAAAGCTTTGGTACTTGGACAGGGCTGGGATAGAACCACATTAGGGCTTGTGGATGAGGCCAGCATTTTTTGGCAGAGCTGAAGTGGATTGCAGTGGATTTGGCAGGTTAGGGGGTTCCTACCCACTGCAGGAGTTTTCATTAAGCTGTACAACTTAAATAAGGTGGGGTGCTGAACTTGCCTCCACCCCAATAGTTGGTTTGAAAGTGACTGGGGAAAAACAGCCATGCCGTGTTGTGTTTTTCACATCAGGCCACGTGCCACTGACATAATGGTCCCCCAGGGTAGCATTTTTCCCCCTGTGGGAAAAAAATTGTTGAACACCAATCTGTAGCTTACAGATGCTTATAAAGTAGCCCTTAACTCCCTTGAGGCTGTTTATGGTATTGTTTCTGACTAAAGCATGCTTTGCATTTGAGGTAATGTAACGTACTGTGAGTTACTAGTTGCAGTCTGCTGACCCAGGTTGAGGGCCAAGACTTTCCTAGTTTGAATCGCATCTGCTTTGAACTTCTCAAGTGGCCCTAAGGCAAGATGAGGCACCCCAGTCTCTGCTTCTTCATGTGCAATTATGGGGGTTATAATGTCAATCTGCATTATGTACGTTGCATAAGGATTACTGACAGAGTGTATAATGGGTGTTATATAAATGTCAAATTGCCCGTGTTACTTACAAAATAGAATTGAGAACTTGATAAATACAAGAAAACTCTGTGATCCTGGGGACAGAATGTTGGATTCTGGTCAATTGGTGTTCAGACTTGAATTTACTAGGAAGTCTTGGGCAAGTCACATACTTTGTCAGCCTCAGCTGAAAAATGAATGACCCTCTATGCAGAATCTGTAACCCAGACTGGGCCTGCCTGGAATCCCTGACTTGGGAGTGTATCACTTCAAAATACAGGTGAGGGAATCATATGCTTAAGTCCATCTCACTTTGAATCTCAGAAATGTACAACTGGGTTATAGTTGCCTTGCAGACACTCAGTTTGGTGTTACTTCATGTTGCAGGGCTGAGTCATATGGAAAATAAGCACCCTGTCTTAAAATTAAGCTTAATTCTTGGAGGGAGAGAGATTTTTAAAAGATACCTAAAGTAGAATAGTAATAGGAAAATAGCATGTTGAGATGGGAACAGTACAGGAGAACTTCCTTTCTTCTCTTATTCCTAGATGCTCATAATAGCTAGGAGGAAACTGTGAGGCCAAGCTAAGGAGTCAGCAGCCCACACCAGGACGGCAGCTAGCCCTGTTTTATTTTTGACTGTTTAAGGCAAGATAAAGACTGCTTTGAATATAGAAAAGGGTATTTAGTTTCTTCCTCTGGCCATGCAGACCCTGAGTAGTTCCAAAGGGGAAAAATAAAGATGTGTCACTCTGTGCTTGAGGACTGAGTACTACAGGCAGACGTTCAAGTCAGGAAAAACATAGAAACAGACCTGGAAGGAACCCCAAGAGTCATCTAGACTAACCCCCTCCACAATACAAGAAGTTCATAGCTACCTCCTGCAATGACCCCTGCTCTATGCCCAGAGGAAGGCAAAATCCTGACCCCAAAATTATGATTGACATTACCCTGGGCATGTAAGAAAGGACCGCAAGAGCCCTGCACCAGCTCATCCCTTCATGGCCTCCCTCTCCTGATCTGTGTACATTCATATTGAGACATAGAATCATCATTGGTGTCTGGTGGCCATTTAACCTCTTCCTAAATAACTCCAAGAAAGGAGAGTACCCTTCCTCCCAAGGAAGCCTGTTCCACTGAGGAGCCATTCTGACTGTCAGGAAGTTCCTTCTAATGTTTGGCCAAAAACTCTTTTGCTTTTAATTTTAACCTGTTGTTTCTGATCCAACCCAAACCATGTGATACCCAAGTCCAGAGGGACAGCTGTGTTTGTTTGCTACAATAAGATCAGCTGAGAACCCTGTGAGACCCTAATACAGATGTCGTATGCACCTGGCCATGGAACGTTTATGCCATAGTCTTGAAGATCACACAAGGAGATCACATGAATAGGTACATCTCACTTCAAAAACTCCCTCTGTGTACAGAAAAGGGCTATGTTAGAACGCGTCTTGAAATACTGGCCCTCCACAGGGAGAGAGAACTTTATTTTACATGGAGGAACATTCTAACATGTCATCTCCCCTGTCTGCAGTGGTACTTTGTCAGAGCCACATTTTGTCATGATCATGTATATCAGCTTTGATTGTGTTTGTCATGAATATATATATATATATATATCAGCTTCGAATGTGTTTGGCTGTGTACATGATGCATTTCAGTTCTTTTAACTTGGGCAAATCTGCATCAGTGTAGTAGTTTAAGGCGCAGCCATACCCTTACTACCCCCATTTTGACTGAAATGTTTATCAGAGAGCTGGCAGGCAACTGCAAATGTTGGCAGGGATTACTGAAGTCTGGTCTCCTGCATGCCCGTGCTGGGGACTGCCAGGAGTTCCTGCCAAGCAAATCTCTCTTGGTTTCAGACTTTGGTGCTGCTCAGCAGACAGGATTCCAGAGGAGAATGCACAGCCCGTTGGGAGAAGTGAAATAATGGGATTAGGCTGCTGTTTGGGTTCATTCTGGGACATTTTGTTAGCATGTCTATAGCTTTGGCCCTGCTCCCCCTCAAAGGGAGAAACACACAATGGAATCACTTGTATTTCTGAATTATGCTACTACTGCTTTGTTTCTTGAAGAAATCCCATGTTTTATATGTAGCCCTGATAACATTGAGGAAGCCAGGTGATTTGTTAGGTGCTCTGTGTTTGCAGTTGGTTTATGATATAGGTATTACAGAAATTGGCAAAAGACTGTTGACCATCTTGGTCATTCATTCATTCATTTTAAAAAATGTATTAATTGCTTTCTTCTAAAAAAGACCCCCAAGCTGATGTATAATCCATAAACAAATATTATAGAAATGCTACAGTTAAAACAATGAGCGGTCAATTAAACATACAAAACTTAGCAGTGTAAAGGTGCCACATCAATAAAAGTGCCTGAGAAAATAAGGATCTTAAAAATTACTACAAAATACTGAAATTATTGCAAGATGACTTTTTTAAAAAAAACATGCTGCCTCTCACTAGCCACTTAATTTCAATAGTTGTGACTATTAATAGTCAGTAGTTGTGACTATTCTAGGTTATGAAGTCTTAGCTATCATAACTTTTCATTCATTCTTTTATAATGGTTGTTGTGGGTTTTCCGGGCTGTATTGCCGTGGTCTTGGCATGGTAGTTCCTGACGTTTCGCCAGCAGCTGTGGCTGGCATCTTCAGAGGTGTAGCACCAAAAGACAGAGATCTCTCAGTGTCACAGTTCTTTTATAGTTCGCCTTTCTCACTGTGACCCAAGGCAAATGACGCAGTCAATAAGTTCAACAACTAGGACATTCACTGAACAAATACAATAGGGTATGGGCTGTAGAAATTTGAAAAAAATAGCATAAGTTTGAACACAGAGATGAAATGTTGCTGGAACAAAGCATAAGTAATTAGATGTGAGATCTATAACAACATGGAACTACCCGGTAGGATCATATCTACATCTACAGACAGTACCAAGTAGAATAGTCTACAGTTACTGTCCATATACCAAGGCAACTTTCTGAGGCACTATTCTATTACCCAATGAGGAGGCCTCCTTGCAAGTTGGGGGAATTAGTGTGCAAGGAGAGGCAGCGAGCAGGAGGTAGCTTCAGGATCTCCACCTGTGTATATGAGGATTGTCCTGGTTAGAGAACTCTTTCAATGAACAGAAAGATGTTTAAATCAAAAGGGTTAGGGTTTTTAATTGGAAAATAATAAAAATCAACAGCACGCAAACACACACACAACACACACTCAGAGCTAACTAGAAAGCAGTGGTGAAAATTGGATAGAGTTGAGGGATTGAGTGATAGTTACCATCCAGAAGAGGGCTTCCGGGAGAGAGAGCATTGAACGACTAGCACGTCAATGCGGAAGAGCTTGGATGGAGATCCGAGGGTGGATGCTGGATTGGAGAGCATGCACACAACTATGGCAAAGGGGGAGTCCAATTGTGGAATGAGTCCTGGGGAAAGATTGCATTTTCTGCCCCAAAACAATGACTTAATGGTTGTTCCCGGGATGAGACAAAGGACTGGGAAGCTGTCTATGGGGCAAGACGATGAACTGGGAAGGTTTGATAAAGTTATCAGTGATGATTGATGACCCATGATATATGGGTGGGTACAGCTATCAGAGCCCTAACTTGCCTGAGAATAGGAGAATAGATAAGGGAAGATGGGCAGGGTGTGTTGTGGTGATTAATTCAGGCACCCTGGGAAGACCCTGTTGTTTTAGGATCTTTGCCCATGGGCTGAACCCGGCGTGGGGTGAGTGAAACTGACAGCCCTTTTCTGCCGCCCGAACGGGAGGAGAATGAGAGCTGTCAGTTTGAAAGACCCCGTGCTGGGTTCCCTGCGTGGGGTCTGTCAAACTGACAGCTCTCATTCTCCTGCCACTCAGGGGACAGGAGAACAGGGCTGTCAGCTTCACTCACCCCACACCGGCTTCAGCCCATGGGCTGAACCTGATGCAGGGTGAGTGAAACGGACAGCCCTGTTCTGCCACCCGAGCGGGAGGAGAATGACAGCTGTCAGTTTGACAGACCCCACGCCGGGTTCAGCCCATGGACTGAGGGCAGCGTGGGGTCTGTCAAACTGACAGCTCCCGTTCTCCTGCCACTCAGGGGACAGGAGAACAGGCTATCAGTTTCACTCACCCCGCGCCAGCCTCAGACCATAGGCTGAACCCGGCTTAGGGTCTGTCAGACTGACAACTTTCGTTCTTCTCCCACTCAAGCAGCTGGAGAAGGGGGCTGTCAGTTTCACTCGCCCTGCGCTGGGTTCAGCTGATGGGCTTAAGCTGGCATGGGCTGTGTGAAACTGACAGCCCCCTTCTCCTGCTGCTCGCTGGCAGCAAGGGAACGGGGCTGTCAGTTTCACACACCCCTCAGTGGTGCCAGCCTGTCTGGGGTCACGAACTGCTCACGAATCACACAAAACGGGCCAAAAAAGTCGTGAGGTTTATGGAAAACGCAGCCCCGTTTTCCCAAACCACAAACTGTCCCGGTTCGTGCGTTTTTTTGGTTCATATTGCGGTTCGTGCTCACCTCTACATATGACTGCCTCTACAGATGAGGGAAACAGCCCTGAGTTGGTGATTGATTTATGGTAGATAAGAAGGGCTTATTGATGTGATCTTTACAAGATTTTTTATTAGCCATGATGGCCCAGATCTAGTGCTCAAGTTGTGGCCTTCACAGATGCCAGGATCTTGTCAATGCCCGTCACTGTAACAGGGTAAAAATGGTTCAGAAGTGGACCAGATGGTGTGTTAAGCATTCTTCTGCCTTGTCCGTATTATAACTAGCATCCAAATCAAGGCATATTCATGCTATTTTATCAGCAAAAAACTTTGTAGAATTTGTCACAGCTAATTCTGATTTCGTGGGCAGATAATAGCGTGAGATTATTTTTATTGCTATTTAAAATATTGTTTTGTCTTGGTTTGTTGAATATTGTTTGGTCTTGTTTTAGACATGCTGTTTTCTGTTTCGCTCTATATAATTTCTGATATTTTTATAGAGCAGTTACTGATAAACACTGTGAAATAAAAAAGGTCTGTGTGAACACAGAATTGTCAGTTCCATTAGGTTTCCAGTGCTACTGGCTGCCTCTTCTACCCTGTAGATCCTCCAGTTATCAATCATTAATGGGACTTTCTGCATTGGGCTGGGCCAGGGGTTTCCAGCGATTAGCTTGTGCATCTCCTATAAGACTCAGGAAAAGATATTTAAAAAAAAAAATCTGCTCTAGGCATTTGTTGTTGTTGTTAAACTTTTATGTCATAGAATTTTTCTCTGTGCCACTTTGTTGATAGCTTCATTTCTGGTGTTCTTCTTAGTTCATGTTTTGCTTCTACAAGAGAACAAAACTTTGTAGCCTGTAGTAGAGGGGAGGAGATCAGGATATTTTTATTACTTGGAAGTAGCTCTGATTAAAGAAAAGGTTGGTGAGTTCTGGATTGAATCCTGGGCAGATGAGTAAAAGAGTATATAGGCAACAGTGCACTGGTCATGTGTATAATTTTACATACAACTTTTCTTCCACTGAAACTGATGTATTTAAAAAGCTTATTACTCCTATTTGTTCTGAAGAGGACTTGAGGTGGCTTGCAGAAAAATGAGCTAATACACAATAAATCCAAAACATCAAAATACATCATAAAAAGAATCCGAAACCTCCAAGGGACAGATGAGAAGAGCAGCCTTCTAATTAACTTGGTCAGCTATGGTAGCAATCTTATAGGTGCGTCCCTGATATTGAGATAAGCCCCACTGAATAAATGGGACCAACTTCTGAGTAGACATGGGCTGTTTTCACACATCTTACCGGCTCTGGTACGTTGCGCAAAGCTCCTGCAAGGACAGCGTCTTCCTGGCATGATTTCGCACGAGAACTGGGAAATTGCACCAGGAAGACACTGTCGTTGCGGGAGCTTTGCACAACGTACCAGAGCCGGTAAGATGTGTGAAAACGGCCATGCTTAGGATTGTTCTCTGAGCCAATTAAAGTTCCCTGAATGAAGACTAAAGGTTGTGGGTCTGACTCAGGTCATTAGACAAGGTAGGTCTGAAGGCAGTTCATGCTCATGTGAAGGGAGTGGGTGTATGGCAGGGCTCACATGCATAATACACCCACCTCACAGGGTGTCACCCACCTCACAGGGTGTTTTGTTGTGGGGATAATAATGGCATCCTTTGTAAACAGCTCTGAGTGGGCATTAAGTTGTCCTAAAGGGCGGTATATAAATCGAATGTTGTTGTTATGTTGTTATCCTATTAATAGAATATGACTTTTGGGGGGTTGCAAAGGTTGGAGGGATTTTTATAGCATTTGATTTGAGATTTTGGACCAAATGTTCTATTCCATTCATTAGCAGAGGCCCTCTGCCACCTGCAGTTTCGTGGCCTTAATCTGTCCAGAGGAACTATTAAATCATGGAAAAAATATTCCCCAGCAAGCAACAGATCATTAACATCAATTGTCTAGACTTGCTTGCATTTTGGTCTTTCCAGAATGTTGTCTATATATGTAAGAAGTTACATGGAGTTTCCAAAAGTCATAAAAGGTAATGTTTGTATTCTCTGAAGAAATCCAGTGGAGCCAATAACATTAGGGCAGCAGATCACAGGCATGTTTACTAGGAAGTGAGTCCCATTGAGTTGGGCAAGGAACTTCCAAATAAACAAGAACAGAGAATTTCTAGAGAGAATTCACCGAATTTGGTAAGTTACTTAGCTTTTTTACATGCCTTTCCACCAATTTTGTGCTCCTTTTAAGTATCTTCTAGTTTTTCTTAGGCTTTAGATAGCAAGGAAGTATATTTCCTCCAAATGGCTAAGTTGATTTTTTGTGTGTGTGTGGGTTTTCTTTAGAAAATCTATATCCATTTATGGAATTTTTTTTGTAAAGAGGAACGGAAGCCAAATTTATAAAGTGAATGCCATGGATCGTAAGTACTACTTAGGTAGGGTTAACAGCTCCAGCTTGGGAAATTCCTGGAGATTCGGAAGCAGAGTTTGGGGAGTGGAGAGAGCACATTACAGAGATCTAACGCAACAGATTCCACCCTCCAAAATTGCCATTTTCTCCAGGGGGACTGATACCTGTAGTCTGGAGATCAGTTGTGGCTCCACCTGGAGGTTGGCAACCATATTGTTAGATCATTTGAAATTGTCCTGATATCTGTATAAAAAATCCTTACAATTGTGTGTGTATTATGTGCCATCAAGCTGCCTCCTACCTATGGCGACCCCATGAATGAAAGACCTCAAAAACATCCTATCATTAACTCCTTAAAATTAGTTCAACTCATTTTGTTATGGGTTCATGGATATTTCATTTTGCTGTTTGTTATTTTAAAATATTTATTATCCACCTCCTCATAAAAATGTTTAAATATGGTACAAGGAACACTTCTTCTATTTAAAGCTTGATATGCAAAATAGTTTGGTCTAGTGAACTCAGTGTAGGGCAATGCAGTGTATAGACTGCACCTTTGGTAGTACAGTCAGCCTGAAACTAGCCCAGTGGCCAGAGGTACTTGGTACTGTTGAAATCTTACTGTGGTCAAACTGACATGCTTGGACAAGGCTACACTAACAGATTAACACTGGAGTATAATAGTCTGGAGACCACCAAATATGGTAACATGGCAGATCTTATTTTCAAATTCCCAAAGAGTTTTGTTGATTTAATGGGGACAAAAAATATTTCTTAAAAAAATAGTCTGGATTGTTGCAGAGCTTCAAAGGATGCCGCTGATGCATGTTACAAAAGCAGCTTCTCTTAGCCAATAGATGACGTAAAAGAGGGTGGTGAGCATGTAGAATCAGTTGATCACTAGGTCAATAAGATCACCTTTCCCAAAATCCATCTTCAGTGTGTGTGATTTGATTTCCGATTGCCCAAAGCTGTAACTAGATGGAGTTTCAGAATATAACTGGGATCGCTGTTTCAGTGTAGATTTGCTTAGTTCTTATTCCTAACAATTGGCATCTCAAATATTTCTGACATCTCTTGTTGTTTTATGCAACCGCTGCTTTGTCTAGGGATGTTCATTGCTGTAATAGTTTAGAGTAGCTTCTGGCTGAACAATTCAAACTGTAGGATATCAGAACTGTGATGCTGTTAAAACTTGGAAAGCACCTGAAAACAGTTTTGAAGACTTAGGATCTGGGAGCGGCCCTCTTACTGTACAATTCTAAATAAGGTTGCACCCTTCAAAGTCTATTGAAGCCAATGTGTTTAAAAGAATATAACTCTCCTTAGGGCTGCACTGTTAGTCTTATGTTGAGAAAATATAGGCAAGTTGGAAAGAGTTCTGAAGCGGCACCAAATGAGATGAATTTACACATTCAAGAGGGATGAATTATTGCTAATATATTGATAGTAGATTCAAATATTTTATCTTATTAGCTCAAAAGCCATAGTACATGATACAATTCCATCACAGTAAATAATTTCAAATAAAATATATATACATCTATGTCATAAATAAATTTTCCAAAGATTGAAATACTACATAATATAGTAACATTTAATAGTATTAATTTAAAACCTAATAATGTACTGCAGATTTATCAACAACAAAAACTATCAATCTGGTAGTAACTAACTGCAGATATCAAATACCGTACATCACATGTAAAATATCAAATGACCAAGAGTGGTACTATTAATCTAATAATAAGCCATATTTTGGGCTGATTTTTTTTGTCCTTTTCTTCATAGCGAATGCAATAACCTTTACTATTCTAAAAGTAACAAATTTGTATTTATCTGCAGCATAGTAATATTAATATTGGTAACTACAGAGTAAACTTCACCCATAGGAACAAAAATTAGAATAGCTGGAGAGTTGCTTAAGTGACCGATAAACAACCTTTGCAGTTTGTTTTGTGTGTGTGTGTGTGTGTTTGTGGTGTGTTGTGTTATCTTGAAAAATACATTTGGAAAGCTTATGCTGAGGAGGCAATATCAGATTTTTAAATGTTTTAATATTCATTGCCTTGGAAACCCTGAAGTGGATGGAAAGATGGTATAGAAATGTTTAAAACAATTAATTAATAAATAAATAGCTTAAAATTAATGTGATAGATGTGATTGCTATTCCTTTATTTCCAAGTGAGAATTTGATTGTGTATATGGATCCATGCAGAATTATTGAGCCGTCTGCATTTTTCAGCAGAAAGATAATGCTTAAATGCTAGAGTACTTAACACAAGAACATCCGTAACATAGCTGCTCTCTACTAGCCAGTGATGTAACTAGGCTCTTCATGGTATTCAGCCTTACAAATGATAATCAGCAAAACCATCAGTCTGGGGGCTGTATTTTTATCTCAGAAGGAAAGGGACTCAGCCAGAAATACCCTTAGTTTAGTTGACTGGGGTAGGAAATGCCTTCATGGTCTTTGTAACGAATTTCCCTGCAAATACCACAAATACATAATTTCTTTATTTTCATTTTCCTGTTCTTTTCTGTGGTTTTTCAGGCAGGCCTGATTCGAACAGACAGTGGTGAGTTTTTTATTGAACCCTTGGAGCGGGGTCAGTGGGAGAAGGAAAAGGATGGAAGAGCACATGTGGTCTACCGCAGGTCTACCATCAAGCAAGAGAAAACAGAAACGTTCAAGGACCATCACGACAAAGGCAGGACTATGCCTACATATTATGTTGTTTATATGACTGCATATTTCATGTGTCTTCTTAATTTCTCCCATGCCTGCTGCAGATAGAAATTGCGACCCTTGACCCAGAGGCAGTGCCCGTTCCTTTAATACCTGCAGAGCAGAGAGTCAGAAAAGTGTCTCCAGTGTAGATACTGGAGTGTTGCATGCACTTTTCTCCAATCTACCGTGAAGAGTATCTGGACTCTTACATTATACCCTGGGAAATTTGTTGGTCTTTTAAGGTGCTACTGGCTCCAGTTTTGCTTGCAAAGCACAACCTTGTGTTCGTTAGCGTGATTCTTATAGGAGAAACTGCATATTATTTACCTCTTTTATTTTTGAGCTGCATAAGAAAACTATGTTGCACATCAGTTGACATGAGTGACTGTGTTGCAAACAGGACGGGGCTTCTTTTTGTTAAGAGTTCTCAGGTAACCTTGAGCAAATACAGTTTTCTCTCACTGTCATATTGTGATGGAAGAAGCCTCAGACTTCCCTGCAGGGCAGAGGCAAAGAAGATCTCTATGCAGGATATTGTCTCTATCTCTGCCAGTCATTAAGGAGTTCTTGCGTATATCTGGATTATGAAATTTTGTGCAAAAAAATGTCTGCAAACCTAAAACCCTGAAATCCGCAACTGGTATTAAGTGCTTGCCATTCCTTCGGCGAGTGAGTGTGCCAGGGGCAGTGATACTGTAAAAAGTTTAGTTTCCCTAAAAAGTTTAGTTTCCCTTGCATGAGCAAACACTGGAAGCTGATGATGTCAGTGTAATATTAGTTTTATATACACACATGCCTGCAGAGCATCAAAGGCACAATTAGACCCGTTCAGCAGGTTTGCATAGCTGCTTAACACTGCCTCTGTTTCCAAAAGTAGTGATGTGACATCCCCGCACCTCGCAGTTCCTCAGGCTGCTTCCCGTCTAACTACACTCTAGCTCAAAATCTTTGTGGCTCTCCCTATGCCTATTTCTTTGTCCAAATTCAGCCTGCAAAACTACTTCTGAGTGCCTCACTGTTTCTTCCTCAAAACTCTAATAGTTGTTGCATTCCAAAAGCCTGGGCCCATCTTTTGTCAAATCACATGTGGTGGTGACGGCAGACCTAGTCACAATCTCTCTCTTCTTGGAATCTGAGCTTAATTTTTGTAATTTGCTTGGTTGGGGATTAGACATGGGCACGAATCGAAACACGAAGCAAATTTCATCACGAAATGGGCTGTTTCATGTGTTGGAAAACAGCATTTTGTGGGGTCACGATTATCATGAAATTTATGACTTTTTGGCCTGTTTCCTTAGCTTCATGAATGATTTGTAATTGAAGACAGGCTGGTACCGATTCATTGATTCCCTCGGCAGCAATGGGCCCAGACCTTTTGTTGCCATTGGAAATCCCAGTCATAGCCCACTTACCCTTGATTGGCAGCTCTCCTAGCCATCTGGAGAGCTTCCATTCTGCCCTATACAGCCAGGAGCTGGGGGTCAATCCTGTAGGCAACTAAGGAGGTGGACCTTCTGTAGCCATGGGCACACCAATCTCACCACTCCCAACCCTGTTAGGCAGGTCTGTCAGCCAACCACAAACCTCCTGTTCTGATCTATGTCAACGTTTTGCTGGGATTAGAGTGGGAGAGTGTGTGGAAGGATTTGGGATTGTGCTTTTGGCTGCTGCTTCTTTAAAGAGAATGAAAGAAGCCTCTTATTTCCAGCTCTTGGCCTTGCTGTGGGAAGGTCCCTGGGTGAGGGTACCTTTTTTCCTCCACCCCACCCCACCCCTCACTGTCTTCCCAGCCCAGCTCCACCATGGCCAGTCCTTCGTCCTCCTCTGATTCAGAAACTCCCGGTCCCTGTTTCAGTCATGCACTCTGGCAGCACTTCTCTTCCCACCCTTCCTGATCAAGGTATTGCAAACTGGGAGGGTGGGTGGAGGAGAGCCTGCTGAAGTCTCCCTGCGAGTTTGACATCCCCAGGTATGAAGGGGGCCATTGAAATGCCCTGGGTTCTGATGAATCATGAAACTAACGAATCGTTTCGGCAAACGTGTCAATTTTGTGAAGTTTTGTGATTCGCGATGCATGGATCGTGACAAAACACTAAACTCATTTCGGGCTTTTTCTGTTTCGTGCCCATGTCTATTGGGGATATTCCTTTTTATTGCTTTGCAGGACAACTACCTTTAGTGCTACCTTTAGTGATAGTAACGGAAACTTCTTTGCTGTGCTTGTGATGGATTTTTAAAATTCCTTTGTGTATCTTCTTTTACATTTGTAATGCCAGCCTTTAGGCCAGGTCAGCTTTCAAACACTTTGGATGTGATTGAAGACCAGCTTGGTGAAGCAGAACGAAAGAAACGCCATGCCAAGAAAGATGACTACAACATAGAGGTTCTGCTGGCTGTGGATGATTCAGTTGTGCGGTTCCATGGGAAAGAACATGTCCAGAATTATGTCCTCACCCTCATGAACATAGTGAGGCACTTTCGGTTTGTTTTGTTGTGTTATAATTGTTACTAATGGGAATGAGAAGTGAGTTGTGTGTGAGTGTGAATACTCCAGGTTTTGATGATATAGTCTTCTTGCCACTGGTGTGTATGCTTTGATTTCTTTATATGTGTATGCTGTCAGGCTGTGGTCAAATCATAGCATGAGGTGTGGAATTTAGATGTCTGTGGTTACAGCAAATCATGGAAGAGATGTGGGACTTTGTGCACAAGATGGAAGGAGGGAGTGGGAGGTGAGGAAGTTGGCAGCACATTTCTGATCTTCAAACCACAATTCAGAGATTAGGAATGTTACTTCTGAACTGAACCTTAAAATGCCTTTTGTTTCAGTCGGTGTATATAAACCTACATTGACTGGAAAGCTCATTCTCAAAATAAAAGCCTCTCTTTCAACACCCCCCCCCGATAGTAACAGTGAGCAGACAGTTAACACAATGGCACAGTGAAGTCCCAATAATAGCTTTTGCCTTGTGTTGGGAAATGCTTGAAGAGGGTGCTTTGTTTTTTCAATAAATATGCAGGTTTTTTTGGAAAATTTCTCTCCCCTCTGTCTGAACATCTCCTGCATACTCCAAGCAATCAGGCTCCTTTAAAAACCATCTCATCTTTTTTTAGCATCCTGATTGCTCAAGGGAACTTGTATTTTTTCTCTTTTATTAACAAAGGAGTGACACCATAAGAGATGCTCCCTGAGTTCTACAGAATGAAGAAGACCACTGGTTTTTCTCTTAATTTTTGAGAATATTTGCTCTGCTCCACTTGTGGCATCTAAATACCTTCTGACATTTTTTCAAAATCTGAATCTGTTCCCCCTCATCTGATTTTCCTTCCTTCCTTCCTTCCTTCCTTCCTTCCTTCCTTCCTTCCTTCCTTCCTTCCTTCCTTTTGAATGATAGAAGTAAGTAGGATGCAGAGTCTGGGCACCAGATGGCCCCTGAATTCTTCCCAATGCTCTTTTGCCCCTCCGATTGGCTGCTTTTCTGTTTGGAGTACAGAGATAAGGGTTCCTTTCTTGGAATTCTAGGAGGGTAGGTCACCAAAATGGAGAAATATTATAGGGTAGTTCAAGATGGAGGGGAAGTTGGCTGATATTAGAAAATATCTTCTTTGCCATTGCATATTGTTTTTTTCTTGCACTGTAGCAGCATGTCTCCCTATAGATATTAACTAGCATGAGCATGGTAAGTCTTTGTAATGATCTTACTTGGGGATGGGGGGAAAATATCTTGCCCCAAGTGGAAACTGATAATTTTAAGAGAGAGTTAGGCAGCTGTGACTGTGCCGTGCTATCCTGGATATAAGCCCTCGCCACACCACAATTTTAGGCCAGTATGTAGGTTACTGATTGAAATATGTGGAGTTAAGATGAGGTATTTCAGTTCATATGTTAGAACATTGGACAGGCTGTAGATTATTTGTATTTTCTTTGAAAATTTTCAAGCAATTGGCTGACAGCATTGTGGTGATTATGAAAGAAAGACCCCGTAAAGTAGTGGAAAGAAGACAGATGGGTGCATATATTGCGTGCCTGTGCTGGGAGTTTCTGGAGGGTGTGTGTCGTAGCTCTGGAAGGGAAAATAACAAGTGTATGAGAAGGGAAGAGGGATATGCTTAATGCAGGCATGCAGAAGAGTAGAAAGTTTCCACACACCCCCGTCAGATTCCAAGAAGAATGTGCAGATGAATCAGGGAATTGCGCAGAAATATTTTACAAATGAAGTTTGATTCTTGATCAAAAAGTTTGACTGGTGGCTGGGTTTAATGGGTTTTCTAGTTCTTTAAATCAGAGTTGTCATTTCAGGATCTTGCTACAGGTTTTAGGCAGCCTCTATCCTTATTGTGCTTTTCATCATCAAACTGAGATGCTGAAAGACTAGATGATTCTCAACAACATTTAGAGAGCAATCCTGAGCAGGTCTACTCGAAATTCTGCTCAAATCTATTCAATGAAGCTTTCTCCCAAGAAAGTACTCTCAGGATTGCAATGTTAGACCTCTGGATATATAATAAAAAATTGTTTGAAGCGATCTGCAACAAATGAGTTTGCCTGAAATTATTCTAAAAAGCAGAAGAATCATTGCAAAGAACAGAAAGGACTAGAACAGATTATTGATATTGAGTGGGTGATTTTTGTTTTGGTTAGAATTGAAGTTCCAAGTCTACCTGCTTGTGCTCTTTCTGAAAGGCTGTTAGAAAGAATTGACATCTGATGGAGAGACTTGTAGGATGGCACATCAAGGCTTTTTTTTGCCTGCATAAACATCTAAATGTGTAAAAGTGGCCACTTGAAATCTGTTCGTATACTCAAATAACATATAAGAAACTGAAAATATAAACATGTCTCAAATATATAATATTGACGGTTAAAGCAGCCCAGGTTGTGGAGCAGAGATGTGGCTTCTGCTCCCTGGCAGCTTCTACTTCCTGGCTGCGGCTTTTCCTTTGCTTCCCTGGTGTCATGGATGATGTCATTTTTTTAAGTGGGTGTGTGTGTGTGGATGATGGCATGAGAAGCTCAGAATTGTCAGGCTTAATCAAAAGCTTTATTTTCAACCCCATTTCATGGTTTATACTCAGCAGGGAATGCTTTTCACTGTGTCACTGTTCAGGATGCTGTGGGGAGAGAACTGAAAGAGGGGCAGCTGCCTTTTCAGATGGAAAAAGGACCCATTGGTGAGCTTAATGAGCTAAAAGAAAGGATCAATAAAAGGGGGGAAACCTGACCTCTTTGGGTAAGATGCAAAACAGAATAGTTTACCAAAGCATTATTTCCTCCGTCAGCTTTCAAGCAGGCCTTCCCCTTTGTTCCCTGCTTCTGGTTTTGATGCTTTCCGTTTTCAGGCTTGTCAATTCTCCCAGCACTCAGTAGGCAACACCCACCGTTTAATGGCCTCTCCTGCGAGTTATCCATCATTGCTGGTGACCTTTGAGAGGCTCTCTCCCAGCTGGACTCCCACTATGCCATGACGTCAGCTTGAGGCCATGGCACTTCAAAAGGTGCTGGGGCCTGAATGATTTCCCAAGCAGCCTTCTTTAAAATTGGACAAGTCTGTCTTCACTACTAAAGATTAGGGTGAGAGAGACTTTTAAATTCACATGAGGCCGGAAAAAATGAAGGGGGTTTAATTTAT